>NC_059107.1:164499537-164799537 GCF_020740685.1 Jaculus jaculus | reverse complement strand
GGTCTCAGTCTAGCTCAGGCTTCCCAGGAACTCACTCTGTAGCCCAGGCTGGCCTTGGATTCCCTGTAGCCCTCCTACTTCAGCCTCTCACAGATGCTGAGATCAAAGGCAACATGAGCCACCACTATAGGCTTTTGAAAAGTGTCCATATTTTTTAGAGGGAGAGTTTGTGTGTGTGTGTGTGTGTGTGTGTGTGTGTGTAATGGTGCCAGGACCACTTGCCGCTGCAAATGAATTCCAGACACTTGTGGAGGGCCCTTTTTTTTATATCTGATATATCTGAGTAGCTTGAGAATTGAACCCAGGCTGGCAGGTTTTGCACTGAGTCATCTTAGCAGACATACCCACCTTTTATGTGGGGTCCAGACTCAGGTCTCCATGTTCATGTGGCAGGCATTTTGCTCAGATAGTATCTACCTAGCTCCTGGACAGTTAGTTTTGCATTTAGACCAGGCCAGAGACTCAGATATGGTATTTTCCCATTTCTTTTTAACTTCTTTGTTGACATTTTCATGTATGTATTAATGTGTTTTGATCATAGTCCTGTCCCATTATCTTCTTTTGTCTCCTTTCCCCATCTCCCATTTATTGAACCCCTTCTTTGCAAGAAACTCCTCTTCTGTTTTGATGTCTTTTCCTTGCCCTTCTTCATCATCCATGTGGAAATGTTGGTGGGCCCAATATTGTGCAAGGGAATGACAGCAGCTGCTAGGTTATGAATGCAATGACCACCTCGTGCCCAGAAGACAGTATTCTGAAGCACTCCTTCACGTCCTCTGACTCTTACCTTCCTTCTGCCTCCTCTTCCTTGACATTTCCTGAGCCTTGAAGGGTGAGGTCGATATATATCCTTGAGTGCTGAACTTTCAAGAGTCACTTTATTAAAACCTGGTCAGAAGCTTATGGTCATAGACCCTCAGGGAGAAGCTACTATTGTTGTTTGGTGAAATGGACATACTGTACCATTGAATTGCCCTCTAAACATTGGTGATTACCTCCAAAGATCCAAAGACTGGTGCTTCTCTCACCATTGGTCAGAGAACCAACCTTCCTTCCTCCTTCCCTCTCTCCTTTCTTCCTTCCTTCCTTCCTTCCTTCCTTCCTTCCTTCCTTCCTTCCTTCCTTCCTTCCTTCCTTCCTTCCTTCCTTTCTTTCTTTCTTTCTTTCTTTCTTTCTTTCTTTCTTTCTTATTTCTTTCTTTCTTTTTTATAAGGCAGGGTCTCAGTCTAGCCCAGGCTGACCTGGAATTCACTATGTAGTCTCAGGGTGGCCTCGAAGTCATGGCGATCCTCCTACTTCAGCCTTCTGAGTTCCGGGATTAAAAGCCTGTGCCCCCATGCCCACACCAGCTTTCAGAGATGCTTCATTTAGCAGCTGGTGGTAACTACAGGGGAGACTTCAAACTCATCAAGATGTTTTTCTGTCATGCAGTTTCAGGTGTTCACAGCATAAGCACTCTGGTGTACTTTGGCACAGGTCAGTGCTCGGGCCAGGCAGCCTCTGCAGCCAGGTGTCCGTGTGCGCACCAGAGGCCCCTGTCTTCCATGAGCTTCTCAATTAGTAGTCCTCCCTCCTCCTTGCTCCAGAGACATGCCGGTGCTTTCTCAACCACGCCGTGGCCGTGGCCGTGGCGGGGCGTTCTCATCCACAGCATAGCCCCTCCAGGAGGGAGCGAGCCTCCTGTGACCTGTGGCTCATCACCTGCTCAGGGACTTCCTCCACCTCCCTGTGACCTGGTGGTGAATCAAACTGACCAGCTAAGTACCCTGGGGGAGCTTGAAATGCAGAGTGGGTACGCGTCACCAGAGGGTTTTAAATTATTCAGGTAACCTTGGGCAAGGCAATTAACCTCTCTGAGCTTCACTGTCTCCATCCGCGCGATGAAGGAGCCACGGGAAAGGGCGTCGGAGCTGCTGCTCCATGCAGGCTTTGATGCTGGGTGCCGCTCACCAACCCAGCACATAGATACCGCGGCTTCCTGACACCAGCGATGCAGAAGAGAGCTGTGCATTAACCATTTCAAAGACAGCGGTATTTGCTGTTAGTCATAAGACTAATAGGTGTTCTCCAGTACGGAATAATTTTTGTCTTCAGTGAGCAAAGGAAACTACCTGAAACCATCACAAATTCAAGCCAATCCCTTCATTGTGAAATAGGGAATACAATTCAAATGAGGTTTGCTATGGCTGCAGGATGCTATGCTATTAGGGTCTCAGAAGAGCAGCAGAGATTTTTCATCTCGGACCGGATGCTCTGTGGAGGGATGGTATGTGCCACGGGCATCACCACGCCAGCTTTCTGCAGGAGCTGAACTAGAAGATATTTAATACTGAGCGATAATAGAATCCAATGCTCATTATTCAAGAGCAGGCACAGGTTCTGGCCCATGGTAATTATTAAAATCATGTTTATGCCAAGTAATGCAATGAATGTCACCTATTTTTGACCCGCCTGTGCACGGAAGGTGGGGGAGGCAATGTTTTACATCTTATCAATTGGATTTAGGATGTGTTTGTGCAGTAGCGGAGCGTGAGGTCTGGCCTTGGTGATTAGTGGCTGGGCCTGTGAATGAAGGGCTGCTGGGTTGCTCTCGCTGTCCAGAGTGAGGTGATCTGTTTGCTCCCCATGCTCCGCAGGGGAGGCTGGGGCTGCTATTGGCTGCAGACTGAAATTCCAACTCCCTCGCTTGGGTCTTTTCATGCATCTTCCATCTGTTCAGCACTGGCAAACCCGGGCTGGACGTTGAATTTACATGCTGCAGGGCACCAGCATTAGGAACTAGAGGCAAAGACAAGCTGAGCTGGGCCAGGGAAGAGCTCACCAGACCATCAGAGAGGCAAAGTGTGCCCAGATTCCAGATATAGTTCCTTGGCCTCCACCTTGTGTAGAGGTTTGGGTCCTCCAACCAGGTGGACCCTGGATGTCCCCAGTCTTACCCCATCACTCTTTCAGCACCTCCTCATGATCTCATACTTTGCCTTGTGTTGTTGAAGTCCTTAGAGGCGTTTTACCCATCACTAAGCAGCTATCCCCACCCATGTCAAACGATGACTGACTGAGCCCAGGGCCTACCTCTGGAGGAGGCTGCTGTGGTTGCTGAGCCTTGGAATTCACGTGTCCTACCATCTCAGCCCACTTGGCACTAAAGCATGGCTTGCAAGCCCTAGAAGAAGAGTGCCCTCGGCCCCAGCCTCCTTACCCTTGAGCCTTCAGGCTTGGCGCTGTGCATCTTGGGCTCACAGGAGCTCCATCTCAGGAGCATGGGGCTGCATGGGCATGTGCTGCCCAGCCTCCTGAGCAGTGCACGTGGGGCAGCCCTGCAGGAGAGTCTTCTGTGGGAGCCCTGCAACATAGGTGGCCAGGAGGTGTCTGAAAGACTGCCCACAGGACCCATGATGGCCGGTCCTCTGGAACAGAGCATGTATGTCCTCACACCTCCTGGGAGGCAGCACTCACTGCCAGGCAGGTGTCTCCACTACCCGAGGGCACAGCATGTCTTGGTAAAGGCAAACTACCCATTCTTTCTTTCTTTTTTTTAAATTTTTTAAAAAATTTATTTATTTCAGAGCATCAGACACAGAGAGAAAGACAGATAGAGGGAGAGAGAGAGAGAATGGGCGCGCCAGGGCTTCCAGCCTTTGCAAATGAACTCCAGACGCGTGCGCCCCCTTGTGCATCTGGCTAACGTGGGACCTGGGGAACCGAGCCTCGAACCGGGGTCTTTAGGCTTTACAGGCAAGCGCTTAACCACTAAGCCATCTCTCCAGCCCTCTTTCTTTATTTAATAGAGAAGGAGAGAAAGAAAGAGGGACAGAATAGACGTGCCAGGGCCTCTGGCCACTGCAAACGAACTCCAGATGCATGTACCTCCTTGAGCATCTGGCTTACATGGGTCCTGGAGAATCAAACCTGGGTCCTTTGGCTTTGCAGGAAAATGCTTTAACCGCTAAGCCATCTCTCCAGCCTGCAAATTACACATGTTTTTCATGGGAATGTTTTCTTTTTTAAAAATTTCTTCAGTCCTCAGTTCTGTTTCTATTCCTGTGTCAAGCAACCTGCTCCACTGTTGAGGTCAGCCTGGGTTGGCGAAAGCCACAGATGGAGCTGACTGGTAGTCAAAGCATGAGGTCTGTACCATGCACTCCTTGGGAGAAGATAGCAAGGGTTGAAGACTTGGTTAAAACTTACATTGAGAGTTGGGCATGGTGACACATGACTTTAATCTTAGCTCTGGAAAGGCTGAGGTAGGAGGATAGCCATGAGTTCAACACCAGCCTGAGACTATGTAGCCTGAGCTAGAGCAAAATGCTACCTCAAAAAAAATCCTTATATAGAAAAGGCTGGAGAGATGGTTTTGTGGTTAAGGCATCTGCCCGCAAAGCCAAAGGACCCAGGTTTGATTCCCCAGGATCCACGTTAGCCAGATGCACATGGGGGCGCATGCATCTGGAGTTCATTTGCAGTGGCCGGAGGCCTTATGGAGCCCTCTCTCTCTCAGTCTCTCTCTCTCTCTCTCTCTCCCCCTCTTTCCCTGTAAATAAAAAAAAAAGTTTTAAAAAGAAAAGGCATTATTATGGCTGGAGAGATGGCTTAGCAGTTAAGGCGCTTTCCTACAAAACCTAAGGACCCAGGTTCAACTCCCCAGTACCCAAGTAAGCCAGATGCACAAGGTGACACATGTGTCTGTGGCTTGTTTACAGTGGCTGGAGGCCTGGCACACCCATTCTCTCTATTTGCATCCTCTCTCTCTCTAATAAATAAAGAGATTATTATAAAGAAATGGCATGATTAGGGTCTGGAGAGATGGTTCAGCAGTTATGGCACTTGCCTGCAAAGCCTAACAACCTGGGTTTGATTCTCCAGAACCCAGATGTGCATAGCAGAACATGCATTTGGAGGTTGTTTGCAGTGGGCACATGCCCTGGCAGGCCCATTCTTATTCTTCTCTCTCTGTTTGCAAATACATAAATCAGTTTTTTTTTTTTAAGAAACGGCATTATTAACTTACGATGTGGCTGTAGCCTTTGGCGTGGTGGTTTGAATGTGACATGGCCCAGGGGTGCACATGTGTTTCAGATACTTGCTCCCTAACTGGCTGCATGGTTTGGGAAAATGGTGGAAACTTTAGGAGGTGGAGCTTCTCTAGAGGAAGTGGGTTACAGATGCTGGCTATTTGCCCTCTGCTTTCCTGCCTCCCAGAGCAACCAGCTTTGCTCCCATTGCAGCTGCAAAAACTTCCACTTGAAACTGTAAGCAGATTAAACCCTTCCCCTTCCATAAATTGCTTCTGGCTGCGTGTTTGTTTCTCAGCAGTATGAAAGTCACTTTCACACGTTGGAGCAGATTGTGGCCAATTAGCTTACATGGCTTGTGAGTATGCATGCTTTTACACACACACACACACACACACACACACACACACAAACACACACACGTGCACACGCACTTGCTTATTTTGGTTTTGGATACCTGATTTTTGTGGCTTGTTTGTTACTCTCTGAACATCATCTGGTGCCCCTTGACAGATCTCCATATAGAGGGGATTCAACATTTTGGGCATAGTTTGGGAGATGGAGACCCTGTTGTTGGATAAAAAGTCTAAGGCCATGTGCACTGCCCTGGATCTCAGCTGTGGACAGTGCACACAGGAGCCTCCTAAGGCCAGGTCACCCCAGGCCTCTCCCAAGCTCCATCCTACTGACAGCCCTGTCGAGGCTGCGGTGTGCTGAGGCCTCTGAGTAGGAACAGAGAGTCCATGCCCAAGGCTTGGGTTCTGCCAAGTTTGGATGGGCACCAGAATTTGACATCTGGGTTAGGAAGCAGGGATGTCAAGGACCTTAGGGAGGAGGGACAAGGAGTGGGGTGTCTTGTAAAAGCAGAGACTCAGGGAGATCCTTGAGCAAGAAGTGGTCAGGTTGGCACAAGTGTAGCTCCTTGGTATCCTCTGGGCACAGGCCAGGAGCTAGGCTCAGCCTGCACTATCCAGTTTGTTTTGGTTCCCCCAGAACAATGCTAACCTTTAGAGACTAGACTTTTTCTCCACCCCTCCCCAGTGAGCCTCCTTCCTCTGTAAACAGAGCTGTAAGGCGCATCCTAGGCCTGTCCTCAGCCATGAAGCCTTCACTTCCTCTGGTTCGGTCTCCTCTTCCAGAGCCCCTCAGCAGAGGCCCGGGGCTTGTCCTTCTGTCTCCCTGTCCCCTTTCAGACATTGTTTCAGTGACAAAGGAAACATGAAAACCGAAAGTCAAGCCAAGAATGACAGACAGCTACATCTTTCAAAGCCTCTGTCATCTTGGAGCCTCCAACAGGGTCCCTGCATTCTTCTAGCACATTCTCTCAGCAGCACTCTCATCCCTGCTCTCCTTCTACACATCCCTGGAAAAGAGGATGTGTCCATATTTTCTCTGCCTCTGGGCATCTGCTGCTGGCTGGGCTGCGCACCCCTCACATTCATATTAAAGTTCCAACACACAGCAGCTGCCTTATATGTAGATAGGCCTTGTCAGAAGTAATTAAGCAAAGTAGGTTTTGGATGGCCCTCACCCAAGAAGCTAAAACACAGATACACAGACAGACCATTGTATGCAGACACAGGACGCGGGCCGCGGAAGGACAGCAGCCTGGTAGGCACACTGACCTTGGACTTCCAGCCTCCCAGACTGTTTACTCTGACGGTCTGGTATTTGGTTATGGCAGCCCAAGTTGACAAATGTGCCCTCGCAGGGAGGCAGTGCCCTGCTTTGGATATCTGGCAAGGATATATAGGCATAGCAGGAACAGGTGTGTCCAGGACGAAGCATTTCCAGTTCTGACATCAGGAATTCACAAGCAGATCTGGAACCAACCCTCAACTGCTCACCCTCTTCTGCACTATCTGAT
Source organism: Jaculus jaculus (assembly GCF_020740685.1). NCBI lineage: Eukaryota > Metazoa > Chordata > Mammalia > Rodentia > Dipodidae > Jaculus > Jaculus jaculus. The sequence goes on along the minus strand of NC_059107.1, from coordinate 164,792,658 downwards.
GCCCCTGTCCTGTCCATAGCTCTCAGGCCTCTCTCCCTTTCCCCAAAGTCGTTTCCTCCAGATCCCAAAGCCCAAGAGACCAAATGTTGGTGTCGCTGTCCCTTAATCAGGTGCTGGGATGGATTGACCCTGGAGTTTTATCTCTAATAGCTTCTTCCTCTTCCTGAGGAAACTTTCAATAGCAGGAAATATATATATCATGAAGCCAAAATCTGATGGTAACTGTAGAAATCAGATAAAAAAGGAATAAACACAGCAGAGCCTGTTGCTGCTTAGGAAAAAGTTCAAAAATAGATAAATATTATACATTCCATCAAAAACTTAAAATTAATTACCATTTTAGCATCTTCAGAGTTGTCGGCAAGTTTGATTACTATTCTCAATTATAGACTTTGCAAATTATTCCCCCTTCCCCAAAGTACAACTGACATTTTTAATTGCTGATCTAAGAATCTGTTTCCCAAAATAGTCAGGGACAAAAATAAGTGTGGGCGGGTAATGAGAATTTGTCATCCACTGCTGGGCAAAGCTCTCAGGCCACCATGGGTAGCAACAGGGGCTGGTCTGTCAAGTGGCCTCCCTCAGGCTCTTTCCCTGTCCTGCAGATGTGCCAGGCCCACAGCAGGATCTTTCCTACCAGCTACCAAAAAGGCAGTGATATGCTCACAGACCCAGTCCCCCTCCTGCCTTGGCACCCACTGAAGTCTCAGCTTTTAGAGTTTGGCTTCGACATGTGCCCTAGTGGAGTGCACCTTCAGACCTGCCTGACGAGTGAAGCAATATCCCCAGCACCCTCTGTCGCAGGCCCACATATCAGCAGTGGCTCCTCACTCTGGAGATCCTTCTGGGTATGCTGAGGAAATTCCCTACCCTGTGGAGGGCAGCTGTCTGCCCTCCTGTCCCTCCTCTGTGTTGGAAGGGTCCCCTTCATTCCGCATCCATAGGCCTGACTTGAGGCATGTCACAGGACCCCCAAATGCCTATTGTGATGGTTAAGTTTTGTTGTCAGCTAGATGGGTTTAGGAATCCACAGACATTTCTCATGAGTAGGTCTCTGAGGCTGCTTCCAGGAAGGAATAACTAAAAGAGGAAGTCCTTCCCCAAGGGTGAGCCCTTCCCCCACAGTGGGCGCCCTCCCAGAGGGGGCTTTATGTGAGGAAGCTCTGGGAGAAAAGCATCCCTCCTCCCACCTGGCTGCCGGGCTGCTTGCTGCCTTCTGTGTGGACTGAAGAGCAGCGGCTCCTCCGGACGCCTCCAGGCCTTCAGTGCCGGGTCAGGACTGCTGAGGCCTCCAGCCTCGAGGACTGAGCAGCTACTGGTTCCTTGACTCTTGGGTCTGCAAAGTGCTATTGCTGGACTACTGTTAATTAACCCAATAAATTCCCTCTTAATACAATTCATTCTGTCAGTTCTGTTCCTCTAGCGAGCCCTGACTAATAGAGATTGTGGTACCAGGAGTGGTTCTAGAGAAACAGAATGGTAAGGATGGATTTCCCTACTGGGCTTGGTGCTCTCTAGAGTTGGTTCTCCAATTTCGGTGCCACTAAAGGTGCTACTAGTAATAAGGAGAGCACTTTTACTGGTAATAAGAAGGGCACTAATAATCCATGGTGTGAACTATTTAAAGAACTCCATGAGATAGATGTATTTGGTGATCCTGAGTCATATCTTGTGAAGAGCAAGAAATTTGGTGCCTCTGTATCTAAAACATTTGAATATTTGTGGAAAAACAAGATGAATGATGCTGCTGCTTGGTTATTTCTAGCATCTCTGTATATACCATTAAGGGAAAAGCAGAAGCTCAGAAAGAAAATTTCCAAGCTGAAGACCCACATACATGATCTGAAGATTTCTAAGGGTTCCCTGGTGGAGAGTGTCCTCTCTAGCCAGAACAGGGCTCAGATGCAGAAAAACAAACCCCATCTCTCATTGTAACATTGGCTAACTTGCAAGACAAGTTCAAATCCCAGCCTCACAGGCTATCAGAAGTTAAAGTGAGGGCACTGATTGGAAAAGTGGGACCCTATGACTTGGGATGGGGTAGTGTGGGAAGACCCTGAAGAATGTGGGGAAATTGAACTCTCAGATTCTGAAGAAGTTTTTTTGCATGCCTCCAACAGGCAACAAATATATATAATGTGTAATTATATATTATATATAATATATATGTAATTATATATTATATATAATATATATAATATAATATAATATATATAATAATTATATATTATATATGATATAATATATAATAAGGGAAGCTCCCCTCCATTAGCAGAAGTTGCATCCCCACCCCATACTCTGAAGTCTTTCCCTCTCCACCCTTGCCTGAGGGAATTAATCATTCTTGTCTGAGGAACCAACAGTGACCCTCCCTGCAAGAGGTGCTGATGCTTCTCAGTGCCCACCCACATTTGCCTGTAGGCCTATAACAAGGGGAAGGCTAGGCAGAACCCTAAAGATGAGATAGAAAGAAAGACTCAAGAGGAGGCGAGGTACGCCCTAAAGAACTTCAGGTGCTCTCTAACTTGAATAGGCAGAAGCATGGGGACTATGTATGGAAATGGATTTTAAGGGTGTGGGATGATGGAGGAAGGAACATAAGATTAGATCAGGCTGAATTTATTGAAATGGGCCCATTGAGCAGAGATTTTAGATTTAATACTATAGCTTGTGCAGTTGTCAGAGGTGCCAAGAGTTTATTTGATTGGTTGGCTGAAGTATGGATCCAGAGATGGCCTACTGTGAATGAGCTCAAGCTGCCTGACATCCCCTGGCTTAATGTTGATGAAGGGATTAAAAGGCTCAGAGAACTTGGAATTCTGGAGTGGATTTGCCATGTAAACTCATCTTTGCCCCCACAAGGAAAGCCTCCAGAAGATGTGAACTTCGTTAAGACTTTAAGAAACCGATTTGTGAAGTGGGTCCCAGCATACTTAAAGTCACCAATAGTTGTCATAATTTGTAAAGAAGTCATCACAGTGGGAGCCACAGTGGCTACATTAGATGCAGTGGATTGAATTGGATCTCAGAGTAATAAGGGCCAAGTGGCAGTGCTGAGTTGTCAAAGTCGAGGTGAGTGTGTTTACCATAATGGGCAGCATAGGCAAAATTATGCTCAGAATGGCATTCTCATGTAGACCTTTGGCACTGGCTGATTAATCATGGTGTTCCTGGAGGTGGAATAGATAAGAAGCCCACTAGGTTTCTGCTTCATCTGTATAGGCAGACAGCCACACCAGAATTCCCTCACAGGGTGTTTCATTCCTGATGGCTTGGCTTTGCTTGCATGTCCTATCATCCAGCTCTGTGACCATGCATCTATGGCAAGGAGACACATCATCCCTCACCTATCATGAACGATGGCCATACCAGGGTTGCCCCCATGGACATTACACCTTCAGACAGACTAATCCCAGTTGAATGTCTCATCACTTACTGTAGGGTCCATGCAAGCATTTCCTCCCAACTCATCTTTGTTTCTGTTAGTCCCATTCAGGCACCAATTAGGCATATTTCCAGGGGAGAAGTGAAGAAATGCCTATTTGCCTCAGACAGAGCACCAACAATGGATCACAGAAATGATCCCACCCAGAGTTAGCCTATTCACCCAACGTAGAACACCAACATCGGATCAGAGAAATAATCCCACCTAGAGTTAGTCTATTCACCCCAGACAGAATACTGACAGCAGATCAGAGAAATTATCCCACCCAGAGCTAGTCTATTCACCCCAGACAGAACACCAACATCGGATCAGTGAAATGATCCCACCAGAGCTCGTCTATTCGCTCCAGACAGAACACCAACATCGGATCAGAGAAATGATCCCACCCAGGGCTAGCCTATTTGCCCCAGACAGAACACCAGTGACAGACAGACCAGAGTAACCATTCCACCCAGGGCTAGTCTATTCACCCTAGACAGAATACCAACAATGGATCAGAGAAATGATCCTACTCAGGACTAGTCTATTTGTAGTGGAAACGAAGGTAAAAGCTGGATTATGCACTAAGTCACTGTAAGAGTTAACTTCTGAGGAGCTGACCTTATCTCTGTCAGTAGCTGAAGGGATCCCAAAGTAAGAACTGTCTCGGGGAGCCAGAGGGATGATAAGAGGAAAGGACAGTTTAGATGAAAATAGAATAAAACAGAGCTCATGGTTACGGTGACCTGACTACATGATTCATATGCATGTTGATTCATAGGTATGATTTGAAAATTTGTTTTGAATCATATAGGCTGTACAAGCTAGCTGTCATGTCCTGCTCCTGTAAGCCAGCTGCCCTCCTGCTCACTCACTCTTCCCTTCGCCTACGAACACTATAAAATGAAAGTAAAATCTCAGTTTAACACTGAAGTTACTTTGGGGAGTGATCCCAACTTCAGTTCCTGGGAAATAAACTCCTCTACTTTCAATCATGCTGTCACAGGAGTGATCTTCTCACAAAAGTTCTGCATAATTTCTGGAGGCTCTCCCAAGATCCTCCTTTGCCACAACCCCATTGGTCAGGAAGGACTGACACTTCTGGGCTTCCCTGCCTGCCAAAGGTCCTTGGAACTGGGAAGCATGCACCTCCAATTTGACTGTGAGGTTTTTTTTCCGGGTGGACCAAGGAGACTGTGAAACCCAGGTCCAGAGTTCCTGAGTGGAAGGAGATGAGACACCATGTCTGGACTAGCTAAGAACTCCCAAGGGAAATTGGAAATTGAAATTGGAATTGAGATGAATCAGGTTTTGGTTTGGAAAATCCTCAATGTGAGGTCTGAAATTATACTCAAAGTAATTTTGGGGATTGGAATTATACTCAAAGGCAGTTTCAACTGCTTTCGATGTTTGGAGTTATACTTGATGTAATATTGAGTTTTGGAAGAGATGGCATGGACTGATCGCCCACAGGAGACTGCATCTGAAGCTCAGACATGATACTGTAGCTGCACTGGTCTCCTTTGATACTTGAAGTGATTTTTGAGGTTTGGAATTATACTCGAGGTAATTTTGAGGTTTGGATTTGGTCTCTGGAACTGTAAGTGGAATAGGAATTTAGAATGGGAGTGCATAGCTTCTCAATGAATGAATGTGTGTGGGGGTGCTGGATGTCTGCAGTCTATATGAAAAGTGCACTTGCAATGGCTATGTGTGTACAAGTATGTATATGGATCACAGCCCCAAGGCTGCAGAGTGATTTCTGTCCTGGGCAGTGCACGCTCAGGAAGGATTTGTCTCTGTGTTTGTTCTATAGCACCAACACAGTGGGAAATGCACTGTGGGGGAAGTCCTCCACCAAGCCCACTGCCCTAGACTGCATGGCCAGCTTTTAATGCTGAATGACCCCCAGAAGGAACACTAAAAGTAATTAAGATCACAGGCAGGGGGAAATGCAAGATTCTCCTATTCTTAAAAAGTTTTAAATTTGTAGGATCAGAGAGCTGCTCTGTAGCCCTGAGAAAAGTTCAAAACTCTCCTTAGAATTAAAAAACACAGCTCAGCTAGAGTCAGACCAGAAGCTTCAAGACCAGAGATTGCATCCTCCTCCATTCCCCGCCACCACACAGATGCCTCCACACACATGCTTCAGTAATGAGGTACTGGCCAAAATGACTTGAAAATGGCTAGACCCAAAGCTACAGAAAGGTTTGGGGGAGAGGCAGTGCTGTCTTTGCTACTGGGAAATTTCACAACTCCAGGGCCTGAAACTAAGGAAGGGGTAAAATGAAATAAGAAGGTAAACTAAGATAGAAGTCTCTCTGGAAAGTTTTGCAAAGGCCTCTAAGCTTAAGGTAAATGACATGCTTAGGCCAGATCTGAAGAGTTTCCCATGATAAAATTGATTCTGACTCTACGCTAATGCAAGGTGTTCCAGCCTTGGTTTTCCATGGTTTTTGGTTCTGAAGGAAATGTTGTAAAATCCCCAAATGTGAGTGAAAGCCACTCAAGCCCTACACCCAACCACATACCTACCAAAAGAGGGGGAGAGACCCTCCACCCTTGCCAAGCAGGGTTATGCTGTCCTTCTGTTTTCCCCAGCAGCAAGAGGTCAATCAGGAATAGTTAAAATTCTGGTCCAGTCCCAGGCAGATGCTAAAACCTAGGGAAAACTGTCTTGCTCTCACATATTGTAGCTGGGGAAGCTCTCCATAGAAAAGGCAACAGTGGGGGACTACACATGAGCAGACACTTAGTGTCACTTAGTGCTTTTCCCTGAAGGGCCTGATCTGCACATGGCCAGGTGGCCCTGGGAGTAAGAGAAGGAGCCTAACACACACGTCTCATTGTTGGACAGCGAGACAAGACACAGACCTCTCTGGGGTTTATGCTGCCCCAGGAGAATCCCTGATGGCTATTCTTTCTTAGCTTCCTGCCTTACAGAGCCAGGGAGTGCAGGCACAGAGAATCTTGGGATCCTGGCCTAGCATGATGTTGGGTGATCCCCAAGTTGCTGCAAGCAGATGGGGACTTCTTTTAAGAAATTTGTAACGGTTTTTGAGTTTTCTTTATCTCTCTATGCTTCTGTGGAACAGACAACAGCCTCAAGATTTATGTTTAAATTTAGAAGTATTCAACACTGAGTTTGTCAGAAAATTTCTAAAGTTTTAAATAATGTTCAAATCTGCTTTCATATTAAAAAAATGAATTTCAGGAAAGTTATAAGACACAACAATATTGGGGTTAAAAGGATAACGGATGTTTTGGCTCCTGCTCCCAGGCTAGAAGGCCACAGGAGATTATGGGACATTGCTAGATTCTAGCCTGTCTTGTTAATCAGAGAGGATGTGGAGACCCAGAGATGGATTTCAAGTCAGTGTATCTGCAACAGGAGAGACACATTGGAGGAAAATTGGTCCTCTAGGCTCCCAAGAGAGGGAGGACCACTTAGTCAGCACAGCCTTGACTTATCTTAGCAGGTGACAATGCTGAGAGTTTAAATACCTCACAGGTCCCTAAAATTTCTCCTACTGAGTCATGAATGACCTCTAAAATATAATACATACTTAAGTTTTGCTGCCTACATGGTGTTAAACACCCAATAAGAATATACTAAAGATATTACAATATAAACAAAGATTCAAACTAATAGGCTCCCCTGTCTGATGCTGGCTTACAATACTAAACCCTAACATTAACTCATGCCTCCTGCCTCTGCCTATCCCTCATTAGTCAGCCACTGCTGCTTTTAACTAAAAATTCCAAAAAATTGTCCCCACTGGTTCTGTTTACCCAATAGTTAATGATTTGTATTAGTCCAATATTTCCTTGATATATCTTATTAAAGGAGGTAAATCACTAAGAACAGATCTTGGACCCCCCATCCTAACATGTACAAATAATTTAAACTTCTAGATGTTTGCACTTGCTGATGTGGGTGGTGCTGGTTGTTTGAAGATGTCTCTTTGCTCAGATTTACAGAGGTAAACCAGATTCTCCTGCCACTGATGGTGCTCCCTTTAACATTTGTAACAAAAGGGTACCCACATACCCTTAGGGAATTAGGCCTATACCCATCAACCAAGGGGTATAGATTCATCACACCACAGTCAAGGAGACAATGTTCTCAGGTGATTGTAGCAGCTACCAGATTACCAGGAACCCTGAGGGTCCCTTCCAGGTCAAGTTCCAGAGGACATCTGTCCCTAAGAAGGAGACTACAGCCCTGTTCTAGCCACTCTGAAAGCTGACTAATCTATGCATGCAGAAGCTTTAGGAATTCAACATGAGATATCAGAAAAAAAAATGGACATGATGTCCACCACTCCTATTGGTATTTGCTGTGCATGGTTGGGAAAGTTACATGTTAGATCACAACAGATTATAACTGGGAAGAGGAGGGAAATGTAGTGGAAAAGAAGTTGAAAGCTAGACTCACACACTAAGTCACTGTGAGAGTTAACTGCTGAGGAGCCAAGCTTATCTCTACCAGTAGCTGAAGGAATCCCAAAGAGAGAACTAACTGGGGGGAGCCAGATAAGAGGAAAGGACAGTTCAGACTAAAATAGAGTAAAATAGAGCTTATGCTTAGGGTGACCTGACTACATGATCCATATGCATGTTGATTCATAGATATGATGTGATAACTTGTTTTGAATCATAGGCTGTGCCAGCTGTCACGTCCTGCTTGCTTGCTCTCCCCTCCCCTTGCGTAGGAACACTATGAAATGAAAGCAAAATCTCAGTTTAACACCGAAGTTACTTGGGGGAGTGATCCTAACTTTGGTTCCTGGGAAATAATCTCTGCTTTCACTCGTGCTGGCATTGGCATGATCTTCTCACAGAAGTCCCACGACAGACTCGCCCCAGACAGAGCACCAACTGCAGGCAAGAGAAATGACCCTGCCCAGGAGTAGTTTGGTGAACCATCAAGTTTGTTGGAGTTACTTCCAGGAGCATGGACGGCTCAAAGGCAGCTGGATCACCAAAAGACCCCCCCTCCCGCAGCAGGTGACCACTCACAAAAGCTGTCATTGGGGCTCTTTGACAAACATGAAGGCAGCCCCACCAAAGACAAAGCTTCCTCCCCAGCAATTGTTGGCTACTTATAGAACCTTGGAAAGGGTCCTTATGAGTTTTGTAAGTTCCATGAGTTTCTGTTTTGTTATCTTCCTGAGTCTGATGAGCCTTCCTCTTTCCTCAAGGAAGTGGGGTTATAATTTGGGGGAAATAGCTATACCACCATTGGCCATCTCAGCTGCTAAGGGACAGGGCACAGAGGGTGAGCTGAGGGCAGGGAGGGTGCAGGCTGGGGCATCCAAGGACTCACCTTCCTGTCCTGTGCTGTGGACTGTACTCTGTCCTGAGCATCACAACGGTAGCACGTTGCTCAGAAAACCAGTGTGGCCGATCTGCCTTCCTCTAGGGTCAAGATACTCCTGTGGTGTTAGCTGACGAGTGGAGGCTCTGCAAGAAGCATGAAGAACCCATAGTGGCTAAAGGCAGAGTCACAGATAAGACAACTGGTCAGGGTGGCATCTGATTTTATTACTCAGCCTGGGCCAGCCATTTCATTAACAATTCGATTTCTTGCTTAATCATTTTTGTGGCTCTAACTTACATCTGATGAGAGATTTTCATGATCACCCATAAATTTCAGTGCTTATTTAAGAAAAAAAAAATCTGTGGTGGAAATTTATGACAGATAGTATAAATTTCTCCAAGCCAGCTTTGAGCTGAAATGGTATAGGATGGCCTCATGCCTAGGAGGGACTCCTAGCCCTGTGGCTCCCCTATGGACTCACCTGTCAGGCCCTGCTCCTTAGCCACGAAGGTATCTATAGAAAGGCTGATTTCTGGGACACTGTGTGCCACTGCCTTTTCAACCAACACATTTGACAAGATAAAAGAAAGGACACTTCATGTCTCCCAAGTGTACCATGGGGACTTTTCACATTTTCCTGCCCCAGGAAGGACTCAAATAGCGAACAGAGGTGAGTCCTGTGTTTTCTACTGATAGCGTTGACAGAAGTGTGTAGGAAGGAAGCTGACGGTGTCTGTGAGGGACAGGGGAATCTCCTCTGCACACTTTGTCCACCAGAGCTCCGGCTGATGTCCTTCACCGCCCTCCTTGCTTTTTGCCTTGGGATATTGGGTGGTGCCTGTCTGGGCTGGGAGGGGCAGGAAGACACTACTGCAGGAAACCGTAGACATAGCCCATGTGCCTGGGGCTCGGCAAATGCTTGTGTGTCGTGCAGACAGTGAGCACCTTCCATGTACCAGACTGGGACAAGAAGCATGTCTGTGTGCAGTGTGGAGACAAGATCAGGGCCACCAAGCTAAGCTGCACACCCTGGATCCTGGCTTCCTATACCACCAAACCCGTGTTCATTGGTGGCTGTGTGTTGGTTTATTTATGTTCATTTATATTTTATGGGATGTGGGGGTGCTCATTGCCTACTCAAGGCCGGCTCTCAGCTCACTGTAAGCACCAATGGTCATTCATCCAGCCACCCTAGGCGTCTTGTGTTGGGCAGCTGAGCAACCCCCAGCCCAGGCTTCCTGCCTGTTTCCTCACCAGGAGGTGGGAGGACAGATGAGTGCTGCAGGTCTGAGCAGGCTGCATGCCAAGACTCGTGCCCATATGTGCTCCAGGCTGTGAGAAGACATCAAGAGCTCTCCCTGCAGAATGTCCAAGGGGTCCCCAGGAATGAGAAACTTGTCTCACAGATCCACCTCTGGTCTGACAGGGACAATGCCAGTGGAGTCTCAACATGGGGCCTGTGGCAGTTTCAGCTAAAATGTCAGTTTTCCTCGTGTCCACAGACCTGCCATTGGTGGGGCAGGACAAGTGGGCGCAAGATATACCCTGTCCTCATTGGCACAGCTGGGCTGCAGTTGATCCATGGATTCTGATGCATTAATGATAATGTCACCAAGACACGGTGATTTTGCCGTGGAAGCAGGGCCAGGTCATTTTTCATTACCTGACATAATTTGTTGCATCGGTATGCAAGGACAAATGGCATTGCCTAGCCAAACGCCTGAAAAAAAGGACTAACACGGTGCCGTTATTCATGGGCTGATGCTATGCTGGAGAATATTCCTCATTTTGACTTAAATGTATCTTCTGCCCATTCAAAGCAAATGCAATTTCCCTTTTTATGACCACTGGTTATTTACATGAAAAAGTTTAAATAAGGCCTGAGCTACCAACAGCCATAGCTTTCCACCACACCTGAGGATGGATCTCATGCTGCATAAAAACACAGAGGACCCTAGGGGCCCAATGGACACCCTTAGAGGCTACAACTCCTATCTTCCCACCTCCCTCTCTCCCTTCCTTCTTTCCTTCTTCTTATTCCCTCCTTCCTTCTCTCCAGGTTCCAAGCCTACTTTTTCAATGTCTTACTGGGGGATTCTTGCGGTACTGTAGAAACGCATAGGAAACCAACAGTACCCTGGACAAGCAGGGGCAATATGGAAGTCATGTGAAGTGTCCTTGTGTCCCCTCACTCACAGTCTAAACAGAGCGTGCCTGTTCAGACTCAGGGAGGCAGTGAGAGTAGCATCATGCATGGTTTCTGGAGCCAGGAGCCACCCAGGTATAAAGGTGAGCTAGGTCTCGGGGTGGTCCTGCCCTGGCATTCATTCTGCAGAGCGCTTGGCTCTACTGGGCATAGGGGACAAGACAAAGAAGGGAATGTGAGCCTGAGCCCACCCTTTCCCACCATCCACCAGATGCCATCCACCAGAGAACCCTCGGACCATGTGGGACAAGTCTGTCTTGTGTCCTCCCTCATTTTCTTATAAGATTCTTACATCATTCTTCCATGTAATGGTAAGTTATAGTGAAAATTCAGACAAAAGAGTGATCAAGGGATATGTTTCGTTGTTTATCAACACAGAACTCCCAGGTTAATTTCCCCTGCAGGCCCTTGTTGCCTGTCTACATGGCATAAGAAGCAAGAACGCTGCTCCCTGGCAGTCCTCAGGACTCACCCTCAGTTAGAGAGAGGAGACTGCTGTGAGAGACTTCACCTCTTCCCTGGGTGTAGTTGTCTCCATGACCTCTCTGGACAACCACCTCCCCAGAAGAGCAACTGTAGGATAGATTGAGCTCAGAGCTGGAGGGACATATGCCACAGGCACACTTGGTGGGCTTTCTCCCAGCTGTCCCCAGTCCAGGGGGATGACACGCCTGCACCCACAACTGCAGCAGAGGCAGAACTCTGGGAGGAGCTCAGGAGACATCAACATACTCTGGAGGTGGCCTGGAGGTGACTCTGGATGAGGAGCAGCTCTCGTAAGGCAGTGCTCTGTAAAGAGTCTTGGGAATAGCTCAGAGTAAGACCAATATTCTCAGTGTGTGCCATGTGGGGTAAGCTGTGTGGGAAGGAAAATATTCCTGGGTTTGAGAAGGAAGAGATGGGAGAGGAGGAATAGGGGCTCACAAGAGAAGTGGGAACATAGAAGCAGAGAGACAAAAGAGGGATGAGGAGGGAGCAGGAGGAAGAGGCATTGGGACCCACAGTCACAGTGGGCTCTGGACCCTTGCTCCATGGTTCTTGCGTTGAGGTCGGAGACAGGGTGGCTGTGATGTAGCTCTGCACATCCAGGAGGCCAGCCTGAGTGGTGCCCTTAGGATGTCGCTTCCAGGGCCGGCCAGGGATGGGTGGTTTCCCCATATGAGAAGGTGGCCGCCGATGCACAGTAAGATGTCAGGCCTCAGGGTTGCAGAGGCGTAGCTGGCATCTGGTGGGACGAGGCAAGGTTGCAGGCACGCATTTCAGAAAGCAGAGCTCCTGCCCTGCCCTCCGTTGCAGCCCTGGGTTGACAGCTGTGAGTGAGAATATGCCTCAGAGTGCACTGTGTGGAGAGGAAGGCACTGTGCTTAGGAAAAGGCAAGCGGGCTGAAAAGCAGAAAAGCCTAGTGGAATGTGTGACCTGCCAGCTTCCCAGGGAAACTGAGTTAAAAACAAACAAAAACAGAGAGTCAGTGCCCAGCGACATTGGCTCGAAGGGGACAGACCTGCCGCTGACTTCACTGTGAGTTTGATGTGCGTTCCTTGGAGACCATGAACATGCATTAGCCCGGGGACCCTTTAAAATGTCACAGGAGAGAGGCAGCAGGCGCCGTGTCTGAACATCACGAAACAGCAGGGGCTGAGGCTCAAGGTAAGTGTGTGTGTCTCACTCTTCAAAGGCTCTTTTGGAAGAATACATGATGAACTCGTGTGCTTCCTGGACTGCTCTGATAAAGCATCCCCGGCCGAGGCGGCAGAGATCTGGGCCGAAGATGTCAGATCTGTGATCAGCTTGACGGCTCATTTGTTCTTCTGGAGACCTTAAACTTCGTAAAATCAGGTTATCTTGCATTAATGTAAAAGATAAAAGACAAGGGATAGGCTATTTTACCATGTTATAAAAATGTGAAATCCAGAACGACGTCAATCCATCACCCGGAAGGCAAAGGCCTCACCACCCTTGTCAAACGACTCTTCTCTCTACTAAGGGCCCTGGCAAGCCCCTGGCTGAGGGGTGGGGGACAGACAGACAGATGGCATCATGGAGTTCGGTGACAGTCTCTGAGTTCAATATAAAGCTTTCCATTCACAAAGGCGCGGGCAGATCAAGAAGCCATGGGTCATCTGTGCTCAGGGACACTCATGAACGAGGGGGTTGGGAGTTTGTGTGGGTGAACCAGTCCAGGATGGATGGCTCCTTCTCATGCCAACAGCAGGTGCCTGCAGCTATGGAGATGTCATTTTGCTTGCTGTTCTTCTGCCCCCTCACTCAATGCTTGGGTGGCACCTCACCCCCTCATGTGTGTAAACATGTTAGCATGTGTGTGGGTACACCTGGGTGTGAGTGTATGTGGGGGCCAGGGGTGCACACTGGGTGTTTTCCTCAATCACTTACTACCTGGTTTATTGGTACAGGATTTCTCACTAAACCCAGAGTTCACTGATTCGGTTAATCTGTTTGCCAGGTTGCCCAGGGAGATCCCTTTGGCTCTGTCTCCTGAGCGCCAGGACTACGGGCTGTGCGCACCAGCACACCTGACGTTCGCATGGGTGCTGGGCTCTGACTCCGTTCGCCATGCTTGGGAGGCGAACGTTTTACTGCAGAACCAGCTCCCTTGCCCAAGACTCACTGTCCTTGGGGCCCAGGCTGCCCAGATTGCCTTCCTCGTGGGACACTGTTGATGTGACCTAAACTCAGGAAGTTCATGCTCTGCTCACCACTGTGAGGGTCTCAGAAGTGACCCCAAATAGATATGCTGAGTACATAATCCCCAGGACCTCTGGATGTGACTGTACTGGGACACAGGGCTTCTGTAGAGATCACTGAAGTAGATGAGGTCATCAGGATGGGTCCTGAAGCCAAGGACTAATGTGTGGATGGGAAGAGGCAGTGAGGACACAGACACACTCTGACCACATGAGGCCAGGGCAGCAAGGGAGTTCTAGAAGCCTAGGAGAGAAGGTTGGTTCCTAACCCACGATGCTTTGGCCTTCCAGCCTCTGGGCTCTGAGAGGAAAAGTCCTGCTGTTGAAGCCACCAGACTTGGGTACTTTGGTCTGAACCAGAGCAACTTTTCACCGGCTGTGCCCTACAGGGGAGCAAGACAGGGTCGCTACCTGGTTCTGAGTAACTTCTTGCTCGGGCAAGGTGGAAGTGCCCACTGCAGGAGAATGCTGAGGCCGGTGGCTGGGGCCAACCATCTAGTCAAGGGCCATCCAGGGGATGGAACACACATGAGAAAGAGAAGGTGGCCTTTCCCTGTAGCAGATGCAAGCATCGGGAGAACAGGGCTGGGAGTGAGACATCCTCCATGAGACTGCGGGGCTGAATATTTTACCCCTGTGAAGAACAACCATGAATGACAGGGCCTGGGACTCTCATGGTCAGTATTGGTACTTTCTCATCTGTCCATGTGTCACACACCAACAGGACTTGAGAGGTGAGCCTGTCTGTGGAGCAGTCCCACAACAGAGCTTCCAGCAGCAGGGAGAGCCCGGAGCTTTTTGTTTCTCCATGAGCACTTGTTGACAAGATACCAGTACCTTCCCTGGGGTTGCACAGCAGATCAAGGTTACCCTAGCTCTCGGGGGTGGCTCGGGTTGCCTGTGGGGTTTGTGGCTCTGAGAAATTCTGTTCTGCTATGTCTCCTTCACCCTGGGGATTGGACAAGTGTCATCTGTCTAACTAGCTTTCAGAGGCAGCCAAGAGGACTTCTCCTCCTCCTCCTCCTTCTTTTCAAAGGGTGGAGAGAAGAAAACAAGGAGGAAGCTCACTGGTCTTAAAGTGGAGGCATCCTCATCTGAGTGAAGGCCAATGGCACACTCCCCTCGCCCACGAAGTGGCCAATCTGAAGCAGGCACAGTTGCATGGCCAGGAGCAGGTACAGTTTCCACATACTAACACACTGAGTGTCCCCCAGCGGGCAGGATGGAGTGGAGGTAAGAGTGGGCCAGAGGCTCAGGCAGTGCTGATAGTGACTGTCCTAGGTGGACGCCAGAGCTAACCTGGGCTTCCCAAGGTGCATTTGGAGCAGGGCAATGATATGGGTGTTTTCTGACCACCAGGCTGGGGATAGTCACCCTTTGCTTAGAGCATGGTTGTTCCTGGTGAGAGGACGTTCCCCTGGGCTCTTCTCTCTGGAATCTATGTCCACTCCTTAGTAAGGGAAAAAACAAAACAAACAAAACAAAACAAAACTACTGGGATCAGGGCTCCTCAGGAAATGCAGTAACAATATAACTGGCAAAACATGCCAGTTCTTTTTGTAAATGAATTTTAGAAATTGGTATTGTTGGCATGGAGGAGCCACTTAATGCTTGGGGACATTACACTCAAGTGCAAATAGAACAAATCTGCCTGTGTCTGATCTGTGCCCTCAAAGCTGCAGACTGGGCAAGGATGGAGGAGCTGGGGAGCCTCTGCCTGGCCTCACTCTTGCCTTGCAGCTAACTGACCTGGCTCAACCAGATCCGGGGTCCTGTCTCTCTCAGGTCTCAGGTCTTAGCCAGAGCCAGGGTGCCATTCCTCTCAGGTCCCAGGCCCTGGAGGTAGTGAAGTCAGCTGTGGATCCCTTGAGATCCTTCCGGAACTCCATCTCCAGGGAGTCCCAGGACCTCTATGTGGATGGGAGCAATTAATGAGTCAGGAGAGGAGGGGGCACATGAAGTGCCCAGGGCTCTGACTGAAGCAGGGACACTAAGCAGGGTGCATGCACATTCTTGCACATGCACATGGCGCACACCCACACACACACCACAGGACTTTTTCTCACAGCCTTGGGTGTCATCAGCACCAGCGTCTGGGCAGAGGACAGACAGCTGGGGATGCGGGATCTCTCCCAAGCGTGTCTGATCGTGTGCTCCTGTTTTCAGTAAATGCATCACGTGATCTTGAGGTGCAGGCTGAAAGCTAGTGAGCTAGTGGATCAATCAGCAAGAGCTGCCATCCCACACAGGATGCCCCCATTCCTGGACAGCCACTCTGTTCCTGCCAGTCCAGCACTGTAGGAAGAGTCAGAGGCCAACAGTATGGATGTAGCAATGATCTTGAGGGCCCAGTCCCCGTCTGTCCTGCACCTCCCCAGGCATCAAATGATGGGCTTGGATTGCACCGTTCCTTTTTATTTGGAAAGTTCTTGGAGTCTTGTTATTTTATTTTGTGGCGAAATTAGATGAGATAAAAGCTCTCTTTGTATGACAGTCACATTTGAAGGAAAAGGCAGATTAAATTACTCCCCGGAAGCCAAGGCTCTTTCACATAAGAAGAAATGAAATGTGTGCAGCATTTCCTCTCAGAGAGCAGCCGCTCATGCCGAGAGAGAGTGTCCTTTGTTCACACAGCGCACGTTTCCCTGGTCCCTGAGCCTCCTCTTCCTGGACGGTGAGATACAGTCCTGTGGTGGGGCGGGGGTGCGTGGTGGAAGTGCATATGCAAGGAGGTAAGCATAGAGGCTTGACGGGTTCTCTAGTGTGGGAGTGAGCACATGAGTCTGTGTGTTTTCACAGGTGCCTGAGAGCAAGTGTGTCAATGTGTGTTTGGGGGGGCATGCACTTGTGGAAGGGTGGGAAGGGGAATGGAGGGGGTAGCCTTTGGTTTATTGTAGAGAGAGAGAAAGGTGACCAGCACACGCTCACATGTGCAAGCTGGGATGTTCTTGTAGTTACTTTCGCTGGAGGGACACACACCTGACCAGAGCAGCTTAGGGCAGGAAAGGGATTGCCTCTACTTCAATCTGGAGAGAAGCTTTCATCGTGGTGGGGAAACATGGCAGCCAGTGACCACCCAGAGGGGCTGGACTCATGAGCCTCGATGCCCACCCCAGAGACATGCCTGCTCCAGCAGGCCTGACTCCTAAAGGCTGCACCTCTGGGGACTGCTAAGGAGGCTGTGTCATAGACACACGAGACAACGGGGGGCGTTTCACATTTAGACCACCACAGTGGACAGGCATACACACATATGTGCACATACATCTGCACTCACATGTGCACCTCTCACACACATGTACACAAATTTAAAAGCAAAATGCACTCAAGGAAATGTGGGTACTGGTGTCTAGCAGTGTGACCTGTGCTGGGTGCTGTGGGGCCCAAGATGCCACCTGTAGTCCAGGGCTGGGACTTTAGACCAGAGGACAGAGCAGAACAGGACACCTGCTGCTCTCCTGTTCCAAATAAGTGGTTCCAGGATGATCCTGTTGGTCACAGGAAGCTCTTAGTCATGGCAGAAATGGGGACATGTCCAGCAATGGAGCCTGTAGTGCTCTTTTTGCCTCCTATCCCACAAGCAGAACGCCTCCCCTTTCCTAGTCCAGAGGGTGGAGGCATCTTGAGTTGGGATAGAGCAGCTAAGCACAGGTCATATGGGAACTGGATGTCCTAGCTGACTGCTTGCCTCTCAGACTGTGTGCATAGGGCATAGTGGTCCCTACACCACGTTCTGTCCCCAAAGAGGCTTCCATCCCCATCTCCACTCCTGGATTCCCAGTCTCTGCTGGACCTTGGAAACTCCACCTTCAAAAGAGTTAGAGATGTCAGCTGTGACCCCACTTCCTCTTCTGATTAGGGGTCTCCCTGAAACTCCCACCTGGGGTCTCTTCTGCTGTGCTGGACTCCAGGATACCTTGTGGACTCCTGGTTCTGCCTGTGGCTTCACCCATCTCTCTGTTCACTGTCCTTCTCTGCTCTGTGTTCCCAGTCTGAGATGCTGGCATTTCCAAGGCCCATCCTGTCATGGTCTCCAGGCTTGGCTGAGCAGGTTCTCCCTGTCTGGGAGCTTCAGTTCCCGTGTTCGATGGCAGGAGAACAAGAGCTTCGCAGAGCCTCCTCGCGGCTCTGTCCTCCTTGGATGCGTCTCATCACGAGGGATGTTATTTTTGTTAAGGACATCTGCAGAACACATCTGTTAATTTTCTGTATTTGTTTATCCACAGTAAAAATCGGAATTAGTAACTGTTTCACTCCGAAGCTCACAAATAAAGAGGGAAGAGCAACACAACAGAAAGCTCAAACAGGCGACTGCCGGAACATCCAGAGAAAGCTGAGGAAGCAGAGACAGGAAGCTGAAGAGGGGTTGAGACTGGGTCTCCCCAAGGGCAATGATGGAGGGGATATGGATTCTAGACCCTTTCCCAGACCTTAGCTTCATCTCATGGCTGCTGGGTGTTGCCAAGAATCGTGACATGGGGCATCAACCTCTGCTCACAGGTCCCTATCTCAGTGGCCAGGGATTGCTGATAGTCAGCTTTCTTTTCTGTCAAGGAAAACTGCAGGCCTGGAGTGGAGCCAGCCCAAGAAGAGGCTGCAGGCAGCGGAGTGGAGAAGCTGCCTTTGGGGTGAGCCTCACTGGAGAGCTCCAGGCCACTGAGACGACTTGGCTTAAAGGCAGGACACCCAAGCTTGTCTTCTGTGTACACATGGATGTATGTTCTGGAACACATGTGAACATGAAAACACATGCATGCACACATACACACACGTACAAAGTAGGCCACTGATGCACAGCCCACTGTGGATGAAATGTGTTCACGATCCATGCTAACTGAAAGAACCCAGAGGTAAAGAACACAGGGCTTCATCTATATGAAAGGTGTCCAGGCGCAGACAGGGTGGGGCCTGGGGGTGGAGTAACTGCTAACAACAGCTTTGGAGCCCACCTGATTCCACAGTGAGTCTCAGATGCTGGGCACGGTTCTGTGGGTTGGTGTTGGCATCTGTCCCTTGGCTCTTCATCTTGTTTTGACTCGACCTGTTCTGTTGATGCTGCCATGCCTCCCTTTTGGAGCAGGGAGGTTTACTCTGTGCCATGATATGTGGGAAGTATCTAACTGGTTTCTCACTGCTCACAGTTAAGTGATTGCTTTGAGTCTCAGAAGTGGTTTTGACTTTTGGGCAGAGTTAGGACTATTGAAGATTCTTGGATCTTTCGAAGTTGGACTCAATGCATTGTGCATTTGTTTTGTTTTATCAAGGTAGGGTCTCACTCTAGCCCAGGCTGACCTGGAATTCACTATGGAGTCTCAAGGTGGCCTTAAACTCACGGCAATCCTCCTACCTCTGCCCCTTAAGTGCTTAAAGTGATTCAAGGTGTGTGCCACCACGCCCGGCTCTGCATTTTGCATTTTGAGATGGCTGTGAGCCTAGGAGGTAATGCGTTTGTGTATCAAGTTGACAAGGGGAGGATTTGTGATGGTCTGTAATGGTTGGCAACTGGACTGGCTCTAGCATCACCTAGGAGGAAAACCTCAGGCATTCTGGCAGGGAATTTCTAGATTGGACTACGTGTGGTGGGAGCAGACCTTAACCGCGGGTGGCAGGGTCATGGACTGCATGAGCAGGAGAGGCAGGCTGAGCGCCAGCACGCATCCCTCTCTGCCTCCTGACTGTGCTCCGGAGCAGCTGCTGTGCCTTCCCCACCATGACGGCTCTCACCTTGAGCTGTGGGCCAAAATAAACGCTTTCTTCCTTAAGTTGTTTTAGTTAGGTATTTTGCCACATCAACAAGAAAAGAAACTAGAACAGCAGGTTAGAACATACCTTTTGAGTCTGCTCTGGCACCCATGGGGCCTCCCTGCCCACTTGCGTCCAGCATGCCTGCCACCCAACAGTCCAGGGGGCTTCCTTATCATCTCCATGTACTGCTCCCACTTTACAGAAGAGGAAACTGAGATGGGGTGCATGCATGTCTGTGTGACCAGGCTCATTACTCTCATGGAGGAAGCCTAGATTGTATTCATACCAGAGGGATATAAAGTTGCTATGGACGGAAGTATGCATGGGACCAGTCGATGTGGCCTCCAGGATCCCCATGGCTGTCTGGGCTTCATTGGTTCTCCCAACACTGCAGAGCACAGGTGGCCCACTCATATATCCATGCTGAGTTAAGGGCAAAGCCTTCCTTACTATGGTGGGAGGATGCACCCACACTGAAGGAGGGGGCTGTGGCTTTAAAGGGGACTGTCACACTAACAAGTGACAAGCTTTCTCGTCACAGCCCTGTGTGGTGGCAGTAGAACAATGAAAAAATCTCTCTCCATAAAGAATTACACATCCTCATGGTTTAGTTACAAGCAGCTCTGACATCCAGAGATTAATGGTGAATGGAGTTTTTTTTTTTTTTTCTTTCTTTTTTTAACTCCGGATGACTAGAGCTAAAGGAAGCTTTCACCATCCTTCTTGTAGATATGAGGATAGGCACTTGGGACAGTGAGGGGAGGAGGGGACAATAGAGTCACATCTAGAGCAAAGATAGGCTGGCCAGGGTAGCCTCAGGCTGTGAGATAGTGAGACCCTCTGGACCCTTAAGGACTCAGACCCTGGGCAACTGAACCCCCCCCATGTGTTCCCGGATGGGAAGCGAGGTCACAGAGCACGTCAGCATCCTACATGGCACAGGTCTTCTTCGGAGATGCCAGTTACTTCCTGCTGTGATTCAGGCATGGCCCTATCATTCCTCACTCAACGTTTCCCTCCTCGTGAGCTGGTGGAGGCCACAGAGATGTGGCTTTCTTCCTATCTTGTCTCGCTGATGCAGTTGTCTGCCTGACCTTGGTGAGCAACCTTGTGTTCTGCAGTGTCAAGGTCAAGGGTCTGCAGGGCTCTTGGAGCCCTTATGCATGGCCCCAGAGCCCACCCCTCTTGCCATGGTAGAGGCAGGCCTTTCCCGGAGCATAGACCCAGTCCAGCTTCCCTGGGTATGTCACAAGGGGCACACAGACTAGACATCCCCCACCATGGCGGACACAGACAAGGGGCTGGCTTGAGTTTCCTGGGGCTGCACAGCAAACAGTGTAGCCTGAGAGGCATAAGCAACAGGGTCACCTTTGGGTGTGCCCCAGATTTGGGCAGTACACAAGGTATAGATCTATAAAAATATCACATGGTACCCTGGAACACACATGGGCTTTATATTTTCATGTATCAATGAAAAATAAGGCATGCACGGGGATGTTCATAGTGGTGCGGTCAGAAATAGCGAAGTGGAACGACTAACTGCTCACCACTGAGAAGCGAGTTTACAGAATGTGGTCCATTCACTTAATGGACTATCAATAAGGCCTAAAAGAGAATGACCCACCTGAGAGATGACTCAGCTGATAATATGCATGCTTTTAAGCATGAGGACCTGAATTTGATGTGAAACACGGGATGTGCTGGTATGTGTCTGTAATCCCAGCACTGGGGAGGGAGAGGCAGGAGGCTCACTGTAGCTCACTACTCACTACTCAGCCAATCTAGCTACGTGGTGAGCTCAGGCCAGTGAGAGAACCTGTCTCAAAGGAAGTGTGCAACATTCCTGAGAACGACACCTGAGGTTGTCTTCTGCCCTAGACACACATGTGCACGTGTTCCTGATCACATATGAACATGTACACACATGCATACACATACACACATGAGTCACTGATCTGCAGAACAGTGAGGATAAAGTGTGTACAAACTTGATGCTGATTGGAAGAAACCAGACCTAAAACAGTCCACATTATAGGGCTTCCTCTGGATCCCCAGGTATAGCCAGGGATTTGGAGGATGAGGCAACTGTTATGGGGTCCTGGCATTTTCTCAAGTGACAAGACAATATAATATACAGTGGTGATAAATGTACAACTGTGATTGAAGTAAAAACCACTGAATCACACAAATTTAAAAATCAAAACAAAACAAGAAATAACTGTGTTGTCTGATAGCAGTTCAGCCTAGAGTCCTCTTAGCCCAGGTGTGGGCACAGCTGGTGAGGAGGGCCTGCCCTGCCCCCTCCTTGGCCTAGCTCCCCATCTTCCTGTGTGCACAAGGCTTTCATCTCCCCGCCCATGTCTTCTCTTCTCACGGTACCCCAGGCATTTGGACCAGACCCACCCTACTATGCCTCTGATGGCCTCAGCAAAGAACCAAACAAGGTCACGTTCTGAAGGACAGAACCTAACACAGGAAGAAGCTACTGTCCTATGTGAAGTGGGCCTGGAGGGTGGAGATAAGTCCTGGGGTGCAGGAGGTGGGTTTGGCAGCACTGGGTCATTGTCTGTGAGTGTTTGGTGAGGGGAAGTGGCAGCCCCAGTTGTTGACCATAGAAGCATAAGAGAACAGAATGGGCCAAGGTGGTAACTGGGCAGGACCAAGCTTGACCTGGGGACTACAGGCCTGGGGTGGCATGGAGCCCTGAAAGCAGGAGAAAAGAGCCCAGGCAAAGGAAACATGGCCCCTCACTCCCCCTGGTGGGCCTGGCCCTGGGCTGCAGGCCCTGCCGTCCAGTTGTCCAAATCTCCTCTCCCTGAACCACAAGCAGAACTGCCTTGATGATCCTTCCAGGCCCTGGACTTCGTTCCTCAAACAACACCCAGTTCGTGTGTGTGTGTTTAATAGCGGCCGTTGAATTACCAGATTGTAATATTATATCTGGCCCCTGCAGAGAGCGCATTATCCACTACATAAACAAATAGCATGGACTCATTAAGTTATTAATATCGTACAGAGGCACAATCACCCTGTTTACATCTTTGAGCATATTTATGAATAATACAACCATTAATCACCCCGGAACGGACGAGCTCAGAGGCAGGAAGCCTTTCTAGGGCCGCCTGCCGTGGGCCTCCCCACCCTGGGCAGAAGCTGCTTCTATGGTCAGTCTCTTGCTCAGCTCATCTCCTCCTCCAGCTGCAGGAACTCTGTCACTGCCCATACAGACAATGGCTTGGGGACAGTGACAAGAGAGAGGAGAGCTTCAATAATACCAAGGCAGCTTGAATAACAGTGTGCCCAGCACCCTCAGCGCTCTGCCACCTCCTGCTGCCACCTTGGTGCAGGGCTTTGATGTGGTATGCAAGGGAGAGGTACAGTCCGAGTCTGGTAGGCACCAGTCCTGCTTATTAATCTTGCATTTGTGAAGGTTGGGGACTTTTGATCCTGTGACTCCAAAAGAAAGACATCTATGACCCCAAATTCTGTTGATTTGTGTCTGGTTTCTGTCATGGTCAGTCCCTGCTGCCATCACCTTGGGGATGACCCACACTGACCTTCCATGTGGCCTGGGCTGTGGGCTGGCCCTGGGGTGGGCAACCAGAGTGCAGTGTCCTGGCCAGCCTTGGAGTGCATTTTAGACAGGTGAGGAGAGGGAAACAGATCTACCCAAGGAAAGAACTCAGCTCATGCAAAAGATCTCTCTTCATTCTCCTTTAATTCTTCAATTCCTGCCGACTGCTTCTTTACCATAACAAGGCAGCTGGCAGCTCTTGTTCCAGATGACAGTGTTGTGGTCTCTCTTGTTTTCCCTCACCTATCAATCATCTATCGGTCTATCTATCTATCTATCTATCTATCTATCTATCTATCTATCTATCTATCTATCTATCTAATAGATATCATCTTTCCACTACATCTACCCATCTATCTACTTATCTCTCTTTTAACTATTTGTTTATTTATTTAAGAGAGCAAGAGGGGGAAAGAGGCACACACACACACACACACACACACACAGAGAGAGAGAGAGAGAGAGAGAGAGAGAGAGAGAGGGAGAGGGAGGGAGAATGGGCACACCAGGGCCTCTAGCCCCACTATAAACAAACTCCAGACACATGTGCCCCCTTGCCACCTTGTGCATCTGGCTGAGGTAGGTCCTGGGGAATCAAACCAAGGTCCTTTGTGTTTACAGGCAAACCTTTAACGGCTAAGCCATCTCTCCAGCCCATCTTTCTTTTATTTACCTTTCTTCTATCATCTACCCTTCATTATCTATAATCTATAATAGATATCTACTTATCACCTAGCTATCATCTTTCTGTCATCTATTATCACCTACCTATCATCTATCTATCTATCTATCTATCTATCTATCTATCTATCACCTATCTTTTGTCTCTTATCTTTCATTATCTATCCAGCATCTATCTAATTGTGCATCCATCCTTCCAGCCATCATCCATATATCTTCTGCTATTTACTTATTTTCTATTCTTTTGTGATAGTGGGGGTTGAAGCCAGGGCCTTGCACCTGCCAAGCCTGGCTCCATCTATTTAAACTAACTCACGTGACAGAGCACTTCATTTGTTGGGTATAAGTTTGCAGCAAAAGCACAGAAGCCTGCCTGGAGCCCTCCACAGGCAATGTTAGATGCATTGTTCTGTGGGCCTTCTGAGATTATGCATGCAATTGAGTGGGAAGGAGAGGGTGGGGCAAGAGAGGGGAAAGGAGAGGTGCTATATAGTAGAAATCAGGAAAGAGACTTGTGGTCCCATGTTGGGACCAGGAAAACACCAGTTCCCAGCTTCTAAAAATTTTCTGATCTTTGAGCGATTCCAGTGATCAGGTGTTGAACCCACCCTGTAGCAAGCATTGCCTTCCTTGTGGAGATTCCTATAACCCAAACAAGGAGGGTCATGGTCCATCCTGACCTGTACATCGAGTCCAAGTACGTGTTGGGAGAGACGTTTGGAGAGCGAGCGCGTGGTGTCTGTGCGCGGGCACTGCACGAGGCCAGGAGGAGGAGGAGGAGGCCTCTCTCCCTACTCCCCCCTGTACTCTGGCCAGGATCAGAAAATAACTGAACATCCTTCGTGCAACACTGCCTAGCTGTGGATCTGCTGTTCAAAATTTTTAAAAAGTTGCTACAGTCTGATTCCCCCTCAGCCCTCTCACATGCTCAAGCTGCCCTTGTGCACAGCCAGGCCTCCGTTTACCGTGGGGTGTCTCAGGAGGACAGACAACCGTAGGGCCCAGCCCAGCCTGGGTCGGCCGCAGGAACTGATTTGCATGGAGAGACTTGGACTTTCCTAGCCTGTCTTTGGTAGTTTGAGTCAGATGGCCCCTATAAACTCATGTGTTCTGAATGCTTGGTTCCCAGAGGATGTAAATTTATGAGGTGGAGCCTTGCTGGAGGAAATGTGTTGCTGGGGTGGGCTTAGGGGTGTTACAGCCAGCGCCCTTTTGCCAGAGTTCAGCTTGCTCTCTTTTTGATGTTCTCCACCTGCTGTGGCAGAGGTGCTGCCCAGCCTCTGCTCATGCCACGCTTCCCCTGCCAAGGCAGTTTCCCCTCAAGACTGTAAGTCAAAATTAACCTCCCCTCCCATTAGCTGCTTTTGGTCAGGTGCTTTGCCCCAGCAACACGACGGCAATGGCCACACTGTCTTTCCAGATGTGCTCCCTTTGACCTGCGTTTCCCCCGGGAGACATGCTCGGTAGACAGCTCACATGCCCACCGCTGTCTCTGTCCCTCACAGTTTCCCCAGCATGTCTACGAGGAGCCATGGGGAAGCAGACTCCATGCCAGAGAAGCCGACTGCTCATGAACCCCTGTCCCTAGGAGGCAGGTTAGAGGGGACAGATAGCTGTTGTTGTCATGTTGACTCTGCTTTCTGGCCTCACTCGTGTTCCATCCGCCCTGCCTTCCTTCCATTGCTACCAACATGTCATTTCCTTCTAGAAAAGCCAGACATACCACCCTTCTCTTTTTCAATGGACACAAACTCCAGGGTCTGTTCTTGTCCCTTTAGCTTCCCTGCCCTGATCTTTCTTTGAACCCAAATTTTCTGTTGCTTGCTTGGTGTCTCCTGCTCAGAGGTCTCCTGGGGATTCCTGAGGTTTTGTTAGTACCGTGAACACCACTGTCCCGAATGACAGCCCTCCCTGTGTATCAGGATAGACCACAGGATGGGCAGGTGGATGTCTTTGTATAGGCAGATAGATAGGTGGCAGGGTCATGAATTCAGGCCATCACTGCTTTCGTTTGAGGTTACCAAGAGAACATCAGAGATCAAAGGACAAAACAGCCAGATGCTTGCACTCAGAGCCCTTTCCTCCACGGGTGCAGCCCTAGAAGCCGAGGCATGGGCTCTCTGTAGAGCTGCCAGGCCCTTTACCCTCTCGCTAGGGCAACTGTGAGGGTGCCCATGGATCACCCTGCTGACTCAAGGCACCAATTTAATTATGGAAACCTGATCTGAGGCTTTAATTAAATTTTTAAAAATGTAGCCTGTTCTTTCTGGGAGCGACGGGGGTCGTTTTTCCACCCCACTTCCTGCATGAATTAGCTCATATGCAGAGCGAGCTCCTGGGGAGACATTGGAAATGCAGATCACCGTCCCCAATGTCCCCCCAGGCTCCAGCAAGTCTTCAGTGTGTGGAAATTTCCACGCACCAGTCAGGGATGTGGAAATGCACACACCTTTGAAGGAAGCCAGGCAAACCCATGCTGTTGGTGAATTTAATATCCCAGAACCAACTGCCTGAAACTCTGTCAACAGCCAGGATGTGGGATCACATACGAGTTCCTCTCTATAAATTCAGCTCATTACTGCATGGCAGACATGGACTCATCCCCTGCTTCTTTCCTCAGGCTCAGCCTTTTCTCTTCTTCCTGGCATTGTGCTGAGGAGAGGAGGGGTTCACAGGATCTGGTCTTCTATTGGCTCCTTTTAAGTTCCCCTGGGAAGGCCAAGGGTTCCTTCCCAGTCTAGAGGCAGCCACTTGGCCTGCTTCTCAGGTCTCCTTCACCCATCCTTCTGGCTCAGGACTTCACCTGGAAGCTGGTCTTGCCTAGCATGCTGACAGAGAGCTCAGCGTTCCCCTTTCTGATGGGCCCAGAGTGTGTGGGCTGAATGTGCCATAGGGCATTAGAGTGAGCTCCATGTCCAAAGTCCTCAGGCCTAGTCTACTTTGTGCCTGATGTTGGGCAGAGGTGGGGACCAAAGTGGTTTTTGCCAGGTATGCTGGCACTGGGCATCATGGCCTGCTTAATTCTTACCAGATACTTCTGGCTCCATCTTCCAGCTAAGACACACCTGGGCATCTTCTTGCTAAGACCTTGCCATAGGCCAGAGGCCCAACAGGCCTGGGCCTCTTCCACTCTGGGCTTTGGAAGTGTGTGTGTGTGTGTGTGTGTGTGTGTGTGTGTGTGTGTGTATACATTCCGTATTTTCCTACGTTTCCATGAGATGGGTGTGGGGGTCTCCACACAGTCTGGAGACCTGGGCTGGCCAGTGGCTGGGACAAAGGTGTTAAGGTGGCATTTGAGGCATATACTGGACACAATGAACAGCCAGTCATGGACACTGGAGATACTCACACTATATGTACCATATGTCTGGGCATACACACATGCATGCATACATACATACACAAACACACATGCATGCATACCTGGAGGTACTAGGGGAAAGCCTGAAATCACTCCTATGGCACACCATCCATGTCCACTGTAGAAGCCAGAGCAGGTGGTACTGAGAGAACCTGGAGTCACTTCCATGGACAAAAAAGAAACATCTGACTCCTGGGGATTTGTGGCAAAGGGTGGGGTAGAAAGAGACAGTGAGGGTGCAGGATAGAGCTGAGGGCTCCCCAGAGATGATTATCAAGGCCTCCATATATAGCTATACACAAACATTTATTCCCAAGCACATCACCATGCACATACACACACACACACACGTGCACACACATCACAAATAGTCATACATTACAAAGACATATACATTCATGCACATCACAGGCCGCCCAGAGATACCCAAGTACCACATAGATAAATACACTGCATACATACATGCATGGATCCACACACAGATATACCACAACACATATGCACACATTATGTTAGACATACATGCATGCACAGTCACACAGCATATAAAGATATACATGAACACACCGCACACAGACACAGCGATGTGCACACATACTACATACGGGCATACACACTTACTGCAACACATGGTCATGCACACATATATGCATTCATGTGCCACAGACAGTCAGACACACATGCCATCATTCATATGTGGGAGAAACTCCCGTGCACATGCAAGCTTATTCGTCTCCCACGCACTGTTCTCTTGTCTCAGGAGCATCTTGGGGCTGTGGGGAAGGCCACCACGAAGCAGCAACTACAGGTGCATTGGAGTTGCCTGGAGTGAGTGAAATAAACTGTGTGTCACAAAGCATGAGCCGAGTCTTGTTTGTTTTGCTAGGTTTTTCCCTTAGAAAACAGAACTAAAGAGAGGCCAAAGGTCTCAGAGAAAACTGTCTGCTGCCTGCGAGCTTGCCTGGAGCCACTTTCTGTGTTCTAGTTGGTGCTCATGACAACCTTGTGGTGCTCAAAGCTCAGTGGTTAGAGGGCCAGCAGGTGTCTTCAAGGTCACGCCAGTCCAGTCCATACACTGTGCCCCTACCATTGTCTGACCAGGATTGGGGGCTAAGTGCCAGTCTGGTGCTGGTTCCCCCAACTTGCTTATCTTGAACACACGTAGTAGAGTGTTACTTGCCGAAGCCCACATGGCTGAGGAGGAGGAGGGCATGGGGATAACTCTGATGTTCAGCTCAGCCTGGAACATGGAGAAGGGGCCAGCACTGCCCATAACTCAGATTCAGACCTGTGGCCTCTGGAACAGTAAGACCTGAACCGGGCTTCAAGGAGTGCATGGGATGTAGCCACAGCCCCAAGGAGACTCACAGTGACTGAGCCATGGTGTCACAAGACCAGTTTTCACCCCATGACAGACCCACCCCTGCAGCACGGTTCGAGCCTGAGCTCACTGGTTGGTGCACACACTTCATGTGCATTGCTACCTTCCTCCTCGTGTGAATCCTTGCCTGTGTAATGAGCTACACTTTACCCTTTGTGTGGATTTTTGCAGTGCCATTTTCCTGTGGAATTCAGCAATGGGTCATCCAGCCTCCACCTGGAAGTTTCTATCCCTGGGATCCAGAGAAGAGGCGGTAAGCCAAATCATTGGCTCTTTGACTTTTGTAGCAGATTCCTCCCCCCAGTTCAGAAAAGCCTGCTATCGCACTGAGTCTGCTGATCTTTAGAACCTAACGTGACAAGTTGTCCTGTTATGATTCATATGCTCGCAGCAGCTACAGGGACTCATGCTGGTTAACCCTGTGCCCATACAGGGGGCTGAGTGGTCACTGTGGCTAAACTGTGCCACCAGCAGGAGGGAACAGGGACCTGCACTAGTTAGGTATCTGACCTTGAGGCCTCATTCACACATGAGTAGTATTGGGGAGAAGTCATATCTGGTTCTGAACACCAAGTCAGAGTCCCTAAAACAGGAAATCAATAGGCTCCAGAGAGAACCTCCACTGCTCTTTAATTAGGAACAGTAGATCTACACATCAATATATTTCTCCAATAACTAGAGTTATCCCTTTTTATTCAAACTGTTCTTAGTTTTGGTTGGAGAACCTGTCCTATCTACAGAGGGAGGAGAATACAGGGGAGAACAAGGATCCATCAATACATCAAAAAAGAGAGAGCTGGCTGTACCAGGAGATGGGTCACCTCCACCTCATCTGCCCTGGCCCAGGAGTCATTTCAGGGAAGCAGTGACATGAATACTGCTCTCATGGCTAGGCTGAAAACCAGTTTCAGGGAAGTGGCAACAGACACAGTGGTTGCTCAAACTTCATCGAAACAGGCATTCGGAATCTTCAGAGAAAGTGACACTAAGTCAGATCCCTATCCTGCCCACCAAGGCTCAGGGAGCATCATGGAAGTCATGAGACTGCAAGAGCCTCAGGGTGGGTGGGAGCAGCTTGTGACAGCATGTTTCCCCACCCCTGCAGAGACTGACTGAGGCCTCTTGGTTCCCACATAATGTCTAAACCCCTCAGAAGAATTGGGAAAGGGGAGAGAGGTCTATGTGTGCAATGTTTTTATTAAAAAAATCAGTGAATTAAAAAAGATTAAATTGTGCCTCCTTTTTGAGATAGTCAGTTCTGGGGAGAAGTTGTAAGCTGGCATCAGGCTATCATGATGAGGCTCTGGCTGTCAAGCCAGCCTCTTCTTCCTCTGGCATGCCAACTCACTGGCAGTGAAGAAGACATGATCTTTGAGGAGCCCTGGGCTAAAGCCCTCGGTCCTAGTTCATCCCAAGTGCCATTGCTCCTTTTGCTTTTCTTCTAGGCTCCATTGGCTTGGAAAGGAGCAATTCTTTCCTGCTTCCCAGGCCCACCAAACCACACTGTGTCAACCAGCTCCTGCTGCCTGTCTAGTGCTGAGGCATTTCATCTACACCAGTACTGGGTATTTTCCCAAGAACGCTCACACTATGTGCGAGTACCCTCTTGGGATGTTCCCACCATGTGTGAGTCCCCATCTCAGGATTATCCCACCGTGTGTGAGCCCCCTCTCAGGATGTTCCCACTGTGTGTGAGCCCCCTCTCAAGATGTTAATACCATGTGTGAGTCCCCCCTCAGGATGTTCCCATTGTGTGCGAACCCCCTCTCAGGATGGTAATACCATGTGTGAGTCCCCCCTCAGGATGTTTCCACTGTGTGCGAACCCCCTCTCAGGATGTTAATACCATGTGTGAGTCCCCCCTCAGCATGTTCCCATTGTGTGCGAACCCCCTCTCAGGATGGTAATACCATGTGTGAGTCCCCCCTCAGGATGTTCCCACTGTGTGCGAACCCCCTCTCAGGATGTTAGTACCATGTGTGAGTCCCCCCTCAGGATGTTCCCATTGTGTGCGAACCCCCTCTCAGGATGTTAGTACCATGTGTGAGTCCCCCCTCAGGATGTTCCCATTGTGTGCGAACCCCCTCTCAGGATGTTAGTACCATGTGTGAGTCCCCCCTCAGGATGTTCCCATTGTGTGCGAACCCCCTCTCAGGATGTTAGTACCATGTGTGAGTCCCCCCTCAGGATGTTCCCATTGTGTGCGAACCCCCTCTCAGGATGTTAGTACCATGTGTGAGTCCCCCCTCAGGATGTTCCCACTGTGTGTGAACCCCCTCTCAGGATGTTAGTACCATGTGTGAGTCCCCCCTCAGGATGTTCCCATTGTGTGTGAGCCCCCTCTCAGGATGTTAGTACCATGTGTGAGTCCCCCCTCAGGATGTTCCCACTGTGTGCGAACCCCCTCTCAGGATGTTAGTACCATGTGTGAGTCCCCCCTCAGGATGTTCCCATTGTGTGTGAACCCCCTCTCAGGATGGTAATACCATGTGTGAGTCCCCCCTCAGGATGTTCCCATTGTGTGCGAACCCCCTCTCAGGATGTTAGTACCATGTGTGAGTCCCCCCTCAGGATGTTCCCATTGTGTGTGAACCCCCTCTCAGGATGGTAATACCATGTGTGAGTCCCCCCTCAGGATGTTCCCATTGTGTGTGAACCCCCTCTCAGGATGGTAATACCATGTGTGAGTCCCCCCTTAGGATGTTCCCATTGTGTGCGAACCCCCTCTCAGGATGGTAATACCATGTGTGAGTCCCCCTCAGGATGTTCCCACGTGTGCGAACCCCCTCTCAGGATGTTAGTACCATGTGTGAGTCCCCCCTCAGGATGTTCCCACTGTGTGCGAACCCCCTCTCAGGATGTTAGTACCATGTGTGAGTCCCCCCTCAGGATGTTCCCATTGTGTGCGAACCCCCTCTCAGGATGTTAGTACCATGTGTGAGTCCCCCCTCAGGATGTTCCCACTGTGTGCGATCCCCCTCTCAGGATGTTAGTACCATGTGTGAGTCCCCCCTCAGGATGTTCCCATTGTGTGTGAACCCCCTCTCAGGATGTTAGTACCATGTGTGAGTCCCCCCTCAGGATGTTCCCATTGTGTGTGAACCCCCTCTCAGGATGTTAGTACCATGTGTGAGTCCCCCCTCAGGATTTTCCCACTGTGTGCGAACCCCCTCTCAGGATGTTAGTACCATGTGTGAGTCCCCCCTCAGGATGTTCCCATTGTGTGCGAACCCCCTCTCAGGATGTTAGTACCATGTGTGAGTCCCCTCTCAGGATGTTCCCACTGTGTGCGAACCCCCTCTCAGGATGTTAGTACCATGTGTGAGTCCCCCCTCAGGATGTTCCCACTGTGTGTGAGCCCCCTCTCAGGATGTTAGTACCATGTGTGAGTCCCCCCTCAGGATGTTCCCACTGTGTGTGAGCCCCCTCTCAGGATGTTAGTACCATGTGTGAGTCCCCCCTCAGGATGTTCCCATTGTGTGCGAACCCCCTCTCAGGATATTAGTACCATGTGTGAGTCCCCCCTCAGGATGTTCCCACTGTGTGTGAGCCCCCTCTCAGGATGTTAATACCATGTGTGAGTCCCCCCTCAGGATGTTCCCATTGTGTGCGAACCCCCTCTCAGGATGTTAGTACCATGTGTGAGTCCCACCTCAGGATGTTCCCACTGTGTGTGAACCCCCTCTCAGGATGTTAGTACCATGTGTGAGTCCCCCCTCAGGATGTTCCCATTGTGTGCAAACCCCCTCTCAGGATGTTAATACCATGTGTGAGTCCCCCCTCAGGATGTTCCCATTGTGTGCGAACCCCCTCTCAGGATGTTAGTACCATGTGTGAGTCCCCCCTCAGGATGTTCCCACTGTGTGTGAGCCCCCTCTCAGGATGTTAGTACCATGTGTGAGTCCCCCCTCAGGATGTTCCCACTGTGTGTGAGCCCCCTCTCAGGATGTTAGTACCATGTGTGAGTCCCCCCTCAGGATGTTCCCATTGTGTGCGAACCCCCTCTCAGGATATTAGTACCATGTGTGAGTCCCCCCTCAGGATGTTCCCACTGTGTGTGAACCCCCTCTCAGGATGGCAATACCATGTGTGAGTCCCCCCTCAGGATGTTCCCATTGTGTGCAAACCCCCTCTCAGGATGTTAATACCATGTGTGAGTCCCCCCTCAGGATGTTCCCATTGTGTGCGAACCCCCTCTCAGGATGTTAGTACCATGTGTGAGTCCCCCCTCAGGATGTTCCCACTGTGTGTGAGCCCCCTCTCAGGATGTTAGTACCATGTGTGAGTCCCCGCTCAGGATGTTCCCACTGTGTGTGAACCCCCTCTCAGGATGGTAATACCATGTGTGAGTCCCCCCTCAGGATGTTCCCATTGTGTGCAAACCCCCTCTCAGGATGTTAATACCATGTGTGAGTCCCCCCTCAGGATGTTCCCATTGTGTGCGAACCCCCTCTCAGGATGTTAGTACCATGTGTGAGTCCCCTCTCAGGATGTTCCCATTGTGTGCGAACCCCCTCTTAGGATGGTAATACCATGTGTGAGTCCCCCCTCAGGATGTTCCCACGTGTGCGAACCCCCTCTCAGGATGTTAGTACCATGTGTGAGTCCCCCCCTCAGGATGTTCCCACTGTTTGTGAGCCCCCTCTCAGGATGTTAATACCATGTGTGAGTCCCCCCTCAGGATGTTCCCATTGTGTGCGAACCCCCTCTCAGGATGTTAGTACCATGTGTGAGTCCCCTCTCAGGATGTTCCCACTGTGTGCGAACCCCCTCTCAGGATGTTAATACCATGTGTGAGTCCCCCCTCAGGATGTTCCCATTGTGTGCAAACCCAATCTCAGGATGTTAGTACCATGTGTGAGTCCCCTCTCAGGATGTTCCCACTGTGTGTGAACCCCCTCTCAGGATGTTAGTACCATGTGTGAGTCCCCCCCTCAGGATGTTCCCACTGTGTGTGAGCCCCCTCTCAGGATGTTAATACCATGTGTGAGTCCCCCCTCAGGATGTTCCCATTGTGTGCAAACCCCCTCTCAGGATGTTAGTACCATGTGTGAGTCCCCCCCTCAGGATGTTCCCACTGTGTGTGAGCCACCTCTCAGGATGTTAATACCATGTGTGAGTCCCCCCTCAGGATGTTCCCACTGTGTGTGAGCCCCCTCTCAGGATGTTAATACCATGTGTGAGTCCCCTCTCAGGATGTTCCCACTGTGTGCGAACCCCCTCTCAGGATGTTAGTACCATGTGTGAGTCCCCCCTCAGGATGTTCCCATTGTGTGCGAACCCCCTCTCAGGATGTTAGTACCATGTGTGAGTCCCCTCTCAGGATGTTCCCACTGTGTGCGAACCCCCTCTCAGGATGTTAGTACCATGTGTGAGTCCCCCCTCAGGATGTTCCCATTGTGTGCGAACCCCCTCTCAGGATGTTAGTACCATGTGTGAGTCCCCCCTCAGGATGTTCCCACTGTGTGTGAACCCCCTCTCAGGATGTTAGTACCATGTGTGAGTCCCCCCTCAGGATGTTCCCATTGTGTGTGAACCCCCTCTCAGGATGTTAGTACCATGTGTGAGTCCCCCCTCAGTATGTTCCCACTGTGTGCGAACCCCCTCTCAGGATGTTAGTACCATGTGTGAGTCCCCTCAGGATGTTCCCATTGTGTGCGAACCCCCTCTCAGGATGTTAGTACCATGTGTGAGTCCCCCCTCAGGATGTTCCCATTGTGTGTGAACCCCCTCTCAGGATGTTAGTACCATGTGTGAGTCCCCCCTCAGGATGTTCCCACTGTTTGTGAACCCCCTCTCAGGATGTTAGTACCATGTGTGAGTCCCCCCTCAGGATGTTCCCACTGTGTGCGAACCCCCTCTCAGGATGTTAGTACCCTGTGTGAGTCCCCTCTCAGGATGTTCCCATTGTGTGCGAACCCCCTCTCAGGATGTTAGTACCATGTGTGAGTCCCCTCTCAGGATGTTAATACCATGTGTGAGTCCCCCCTCAGGATGTTCCCACTGTGTGTGAGCCCCCTCTTAGGATGTTAGTACCATGTGTGAGTCCCCTCTCAGGATGTTCCCATTGTGTGCGAACCCCCTCTCAGGATGTTAGTACCATGTGTGAGTCCCCTCTCAGGATGTTCCCACTGTGTGTGAACCCCCTCTCAGGATGTTAATACCATGTGTGAGTCCCCCCTCAGGATGTTCCCATTGTGTGTGAACCCCCTCTCAGGATGTTAGTACCATGTGTGAGTCCCCCCTCAGGATGTTCCCACTGTGTGTGAACCCCCTCTCAGGATGTTAGTACCATGTGTGAGTCCCCTCTCAGGATGTTCTTATTGTGTGCGAACCCCCTCTCAGGATGTTAGTACCATGTGTGAGTCCCCCCCTCAGGATGTTCCCATTGTGTGTGAACCCCCTCTCAGGATGTTAGTACCATGTGTGAGTCCCCCCCTCAGGATGTTCCCACTGTGTGTGAACCCCCTCTCAGGATGTTAGTACCATGTGTGAGTCCCCCCTCAGGATGTTCCCATTGTGTGTGAACCCCCTCTCAGGATGTTAGTACCATGTGTGAGTCCCCCCTCAGGATGTTCCCATTGTGTGTGAACCCCCTCTCAGGATGTTAGTACCATGTGTGTGTCCCCCCTCAGGATGTTCCCACTGTGTGTGAACCCCCTCTCAGGATGTTAGTACCATGTGTGAGTCCCCTCTCAGGATGTTCCCATTGTGTGCGAACCCCCTCTCAGGATGTTAGTACCATGTGTGAGTCCCCCCTCAGGATGTTCAAACTGTGTGTGAACCCCCTCTCAGGATGTTAGTACCATGTGTGAGTCCCCCCTCAGGATGTTCCCACTGTGTGTGAACCCCCTCTCAGGATGTTAGTACCATGTGTGAGTCCCCTCTCAGGATGTTCCCACTGTGTGTGAACCCCCTCTTAGGATGTTAGTACCATGTGTGAGTCCCCTCTCAGGATGTTCCCACTGTGTGCGAACCCCCTCTCAGGATGTTAGTACCATGTGTGAGTCCCCCCTCAGGATGTTCCCATTGTGTGCGAACCCCCTCTCAGGATGTTAGTACCATGTGTGAGTCCCCTCTCAGGATGTTCCCATTGTGTGCGAACCCCCTCTTAGGATGGTAATACCATGTGTGAGTCCCCCCTCAGGATGTTCCCACGTGTGCGCACCCCCTCTCAGGATGTTAGTACCATGTGTGAGTCCCCCCCTCAGGATGTTCCCACTGTTTGTGAGCCCCCTCTCAGGATGTTAATACCATGTGTGAGTCCCCCCTCAGGATGTTCCCATTGTGTGAGAACCCCCTCTCAGGATGTTAGTACCATGTGTGAGTCCCCTCTCAGGATGTTCCCACTGTGTGCGAACCCCCTCTCAGGATGTTAATACCATGTGTGAGTCCCCCCTCAGGATGTTCCCATTGTGTGCAAACCCCCTCTCAGGATGTTAGTACCATGTGTGAGTCCCCTCTCAGGATGTTCCCACTGTGTGTGAACCCCCTCTCAGGATGTTAGTACCATGTGTGAGTCCCCCCCTCAGGATGTTCCCACTGTGTGTGAGCCCCCTCTCAGGATGTTAATACCATGTGTGAGTCCCCCCTCAGGATGTTCCCATTGTGTGCAAACCCCCTCTCAGGATGTTAGTACCATGTGTGAGTCCCCCCCTCAGGATGTTCCCACTGTGTGTGAGCCCCCTCTCAGGATGTTAATACCATGTGTGAGTCCCCTCTCAGGATGTTCCCACTGTGTGTGAACCCCCTCTTAGGATGTTAGTACCATGTGTGAGTCCCCTCTCAGGATGTTCCCACTGTGTGCGAACCCCCTCTCAGGATGTTAGTACCATGTGTGAGTCCCCTCTCAGGATGTTCCCACTGTGTGTGAACCCCCTCTCAGGATGTTAGTACCATGTGTGAGTCCCCCCTCAGGATGTTCCCATTGTGTGCGAACCCCCTCTCAGGATGTTAGTACCATGTGTGAGTCCCCCCTCAGGATGTTCCCACTGTTTGTGAACCCCCTCTCAGGATGTTAGTACCATGTGTGAGTCCCCCCTCAGGATGTTCCCACTGTGTGTGAGCCCCCTCTCAGGATGTTAGTACCATGTGTGAGTCCCCCCTCAGGATGTTCCCACTGTGTGCGAACCCCCTCTCAGGATGTTAGTACCATGTGTGAGTCCCCTCTCAGGATGTTCCCACTGGGTGCGAACCCCCTCTCAGGATGTTAGTACCATGTGTGAGTCCCCCCTCAGGATGTTCCCATTGTGTGCGAACCCCCTCTCAGGATGTTAGTACCATGTGTGAGTCCCCCCTCAGGATGTTCCCACTGTGTGTGAACCCCCTCTCAGGATGTTAGTACCATGTGTGAGTCCCCCCTCAGGATGTTCCCATTGTGTGTGAACCCCCTCTCAGGATGTTAGTACCATGTGTGAGTCCCCCCTCAGTATGTTCCCACTGTGTGCGAACCCCCTCTCAGGATGTTAGTACCATGTGTGAGTCCCCTCAGGATGTTCCCATTGTGTGCGAACCCCCTCTCAGGATGTTAGTACCATGTGTGAGTCCCCCCTCAAGATGTTCCCATTGTGTGTGAACCCCCTCTCAGGATGTTAGTACCATGTGTGAGTCCCCCCTCAGGATGTTCCCACTGTGTGTGAGCCCCCTCTCAGGATGTTAGTACCATGTGTGAGTCCCCCCTCAGGATGTTCCCACTGTGTGTGAGCCCCCTCTCAGGATGTTAGTACCATGTGTGAGTCCCCCCTCAGGATGTTCCCATTGTGTGCGAACCCCCTCTCAGGATATTAGTACCATGTGTGAGTCCCCCCTCAGGATGTTCCCACTGTGTGTGAACCCCCTCTCAGGATGGCAATACCATGTGTGAGTCCCCCCTCAGGATGTTCCCATTGTGTGCAAACCCCCTCTCAGGATGTTAATACCATGTGTGAGTCCCCCCTCAGGATGTTCCCATTGTGTGCGAACCCCCTCTCAGGATGTTAGTACCATGTGTGAGTCCCCCCTCAGGATGTTCCCACTGTGTGTGAGCCCCCTCTCAGGGTGTTAGTACCATGTGAGAGTCCCCGCTCAGGATGTTCCCACTGTGTGTGAACCCCCTCTCAGGATGGTAATACCATGTGTGAGTCCCCCCTCAGGATGTTCCCATTGTGTGCAAACCCCCTCTCAGGATGTTAATACCATGTGTGAGTCCCCCCTCAGGATGTTCCCATTGTGTGCGAACCCCCTCTCAGGATGTTAGTACCATGTGTGAGTCCCCTCTCAGGATGTTCCCATTGTGTGCGAACCCCCTCTTAGGATGGTAATACCATGTGTGAGTCCCCCCTCAGGATGTTCCCACGTGTGCGAACCCCCTCTCAGGATGTTAGTACCATGTGTGAGTCCCCCCCTCAGGATGTTCCCACTGTTTGTGAGCCCCCTCTCAGGATGTTAATACCATGTGTGAGTCCCCCCTCAGGATGTTCCCATTGTGTGCGAACCCCCTCTCAGGATGTTAGTACCATGTGTGAGTCCCCTCTCAGGATGTTCCCACTGTGTGCGAACCCCCTCTCAGGATGTTAATACCATGTGTGAGTCCCCCCTCAGGATGTTCCCATTGTGTGCAAACCCCCTCTCAGGATGTTAGTACCATGTGTGAGTCCCCTCTCAGGATGTTCCCACTGTGTGTGAACCCCCTCTCAGGATGTTAGTACCATGTGTGAGTCCCCCCCTCAGGATGTTCCCACTGTGTGTGAGCCCCCTCTCAGGATGTTAGTACCATGTGTGAGTCCCCCCTCAGGATGTTCCCATTGTGTGCAAACCCCCTCTCAGGATGTTAGTACCATGTGTGAGTCCCACCCTCAGGATGTTCCCACTGTGTGTGAGCCCCCTCTCAGGATGTTAATACCATGTGTGAGTCCCCTCTCAGGATGTTCCCACTGTGTGTGAACCCCCTCTTAGGATGTTAGTACCATGTGTGAGTCCCCTCTCAGGATGTTCCCACTGTGTGCGAACCCCCTCTCAGGATGTTAGTACCATGTGTGAGTCCCCTCTCAGGATGTTCCCACTGTGTGTGAACCCCCTCTCAGGATGTTAGTACCATGTGTGAGTCCCCCCTCAGGATGTTCCCATTGTGTGCGAACCCCCTCTCAGGATGTTAGTACCATGTGTGAGTCCCCCCTCAGGATGTTCCCACTGTTTGTGAACCCCCTCTCAGGATGTTAGTACCATGTGTGAGTCCCCCCTCAGGATGTTCCCATTGTGTGCGAACCCCCTCTCAGGATGTTAGTACCATGTGTGAGTCCCCCCTCAGGATGTTCCCACTGTGTGCGAACCCCCTCTCAGGATGTTAGTACCATGTGTGAGTCCCCTCTCATAATGTTCCCACTGTGTGCGAACCCCCTCTCAGGATGTTAGTACCATGTGTGAGTCCCCCCTCAGGATGTTCCCATTGTGTGCGAACCCCCTCTCAGGATGTTAGTACCATGTGTGAGTCCCCCCTCAGGATGTTCCCATTGTGTGTGAACCCCCTCTCAGGATGTTAGTACCATGTGTGAGTCCCCCCTCAGTATGTTCCCACTGTGTGCGAACCCCCTCTCAGGATGTTAGTACCATGTGTGAGTCCCCTCAGGATGTTCCCATTGTGTGCGAACCCCCTCTCAGGATGTTAGTACCATGTGTGAGTCCCTCCTCAGGATGTTCCCATTGTGTGTGAACCCCCTCTCAGGATGTTAGTACCATGTGTGAGTCCCCCCTCAGGATGTTCCCATTGTGTGCGAACCCCCTCTCAGGATGTTAGAACCATGTGTGAGTCCTTCCTCAGGATGTTCCCACTGTGTGTGAGCCCCCTCTCAGGATGTTAATACCATGTGTGAGTCCCCTCTCAGGATGTTCCCACTGTGTGTGAACCCCCTCTTAGGATGTTAGTACCATGTGTGAGTCCCCCCTCAGGATGTTCCCATTGTGTGCGAACCCCCTCTCAGGATGTTAGAACCATGTGTGAGTCCTTCCTCAGGATGTTCCCACTGTGTGTGAGCCCCCTCTCAG
Source organism: Jaculus jaculus (assembly GCF_020740685.1). NCBI lineage: Eukaryota > Metazoa > Chordata > Mammalia > Rodentia > Dipodidae > Jaculus > Jaculus jaculus. The sequence goes on along the minus strand of NC_059107.1, from coordinate 164,753,241 downwards.
GATGTTAATACCATGTGTGAGTCCCCTCTCAGGATGTTCCCACTGTGTGCGAACCCCCTCTCAGGATGTTAGTACCATGTGTGAGTCCCCCCTCAGGATGTTCCCATTGTGTGCGAACCCCCTCTCAGGATGTTAGTACCATGTGTGAGTCCCCTCTCAGGATGTTCCCACTGTGTGTGAACCCCCTCTCAGGATGTTAGTACCATGTGTGAGTCCCCCCTCAGGATGTTCCCATTGTGTGCGAACCCCCTCTCAGGATGTTAGTACCATGTGTGAGTCCCCCCTCAGGATGTTCCCACTGTTTGTGAACCCCCTCTCAGGATGTTAGTACCATGTGTGAGTCCCCCCTCAGGATGTTCCCATTGTGTGCGAACCCCCTCTCAGGATGTTAGTACCATGTGTGAGTCCCCCCTCAGGATGTTCCCACTGTGTGCGAACCCCCTCTCAGGATGTTAGTACCATGTGTGAGTCCCCTCTCAGGATGTTCCCACTGGGTGCGAACCCCCTCTCAGGATGTTAGTACCATGTGTGAGTCCCCCCTCAGGATGTTCCCATTGTGTGCGAACCCCCTCTCAGGATGTTAGTACCATGTGTGAGTCCCCCCTCAGGATGTTCCCACTGTGTGTGAACCCCCTCTCAGGATGTTAGTACCATGTGTGAGTCCCCCCTCAGGATGTTCCCATTGTGTGTGAACCCCCTCTCAGGATGTTAGTACCATGTGTGAGTCCCCCCTCAGTATGTTCCCACTGTGTGCGAACCCCCTCTCAGGATGTTAGTACCATGTGTGAGTCCCCTCAGGATGTTCCCATTGTGTGCGAACCCCCTCTCAGGATGTTAGTACCATGTGTGAGTCCCCCCTCAAGATGTTCCCATTGTGTGTGAACCCCCTCTCAGGATGTTAGTACCATGTGTGAGTCCCCCCTCAGGATGTTCCCACTGTGTGTGAGCCCCCTCTCAGGATGTTAGTACCATGTGTGAGTCCCCCCTCAGGATGTTCCCACTGTGTGTGAGCCCCCTCTCAGGATGTTAGTACCATGTGTGAGTCCCCCCTCAGGATGTTCCCATTGTGTGCGAACCCCCTCTCAGGATATTAGTACCATGTGTGAGTCCCCCCTCAGGATGTTCCCACTGTGTGTGAACCCCCTCTCAGGATGGCAATACCATGTGTGAGTCCCCCCTCAGGATGTTCCCATTGTGTGCAAACCCCCTCTCAGGATGTTAATACCATGTGTGAGTCCCCCCTCAGGATGTTCCCATTGTGTGCGAACCCCCTCTCAGGATGTTAGTACCATGTGTGAGTCCCCCCTCAGGATGTTCCCACTGTGTGTGAGCCCCCTCTCAGGGTGTTAGTACCATGTGTGAGTCCCCGCTCAGGATGTTCCCACTGTGTGTGAACCCCCTCTCAGGATGGTAATACCATGTGTGAGTCCCCCCTCAGGATGTTCCCATTGTGTGCAAACCCCCTCTCAGGATGTTAATACCATGTGTGAGTCCCCCCTCAGGATGTTCCCATTGTGTGCGAACCCCCTCTCAGGATGTTAGTACCATGTGTGAGTCCCCTCTCAGGATGTTCCCATTGTGTGCGAACCCCCTCTTAGGATGGTAATACCATGTGTGAGTCCCCCCTCAGGATGTTCCCACGTGTGCGAACCCCCTCTCAGGATGTTAGTACCATGTGTGAGTCCCCCCCTCAGGATGTTCCCACTGTTTGTGAGCCCCCTCTCAGGATGTTAATACCATGTGTGAGTCCCCCCTCAGGATGTTCCCATTGTGTGCGAACCCCCTCTCAGGATGTTAGTACCATGTGTGAGTCCCCTCTCAGGATGTTCCCACTGTGTGCGAACCCCCTCTCAGGATGTTAATACCATGTGTGAGTCCCCCCTCAGGATGTTCCCATTGTGTGCAAACCCCCTCTCAGGATGTTAGTACCATGTGTGAGTCCCCTCTCAGGATGTTCCCACTGTGTGTGAACCCCCTCTCAGGATGTTAGTACCATGTGTGAGTCCCCCCCTCAGGATGTTCCCACTGTGTGTGAGCCCCCTCTCAGGATGTTAATACCATGTGTGAGTCCCCTCTCAGGATGTTCCCACTGTGTGTGAACCCCCTCTCAGGATGTTAGTACCATGTGTGAGTCCCCTATCAGGATGTTCCCACTGTGTGCGAACCCCCTCTCAGGATGTTAGTACCATGTGTGAGTCCCCTCTCAGGATGTTCCCACTGTGTGTGAACCCCCTCTCAGGATGTTAGTACCATGTGTGAGTCCCCCCTCAGGATGTTCCCATTGTGTGCGAACCCCCTCTCAGGATGTTAGTACCATGTGTGAGTCCCCCCTCAGGATGTTCCCACTGTTTGTGAACCCCCTCTCAGGATGTTAGTACCATGTGTGAGTCCCCCCTCAGGATGTTCCCATTGTGTGCGAACCCCCTCTCAGGATGTTAGTACCATGTGTGAGTCCCCCCTCAGGATGTTCCCACTGTGTGCGAACCCCCTCTCAGGATGTTAGTACCATGTGTGAGTCCCCTCTCAGGATGTTCCCACTGTGTGCGAACCCCCTCTCAGGATGTTAGTACCATGTGTGAGTCCCCCCTCAGGATGTTCCCATTGTGTGCGAACCCCCTCTCAGGATGTTAGTACCATGTGTGAGTCCCCCCTCAGGATGTTCCCACTGTGTGTGAACCCCCTCTCAGGATGTTAGTACCATGTGTGAGTCCCCCCTCAGGATGTTCCCATTGTGTGTGAACCCCCTCTCAGGATGTTAGTACCATGTGTGAGTCCCCCCTCAGTATGCTCCCACTGTGTGCGAACCCCCTCTCAGGATGTTAGTACCATGTGTGAGTCCCCTCAGGATGTTCCCATTGTGTGCGAACCCCCTCTCAGGATGTTAGTACCATGTGTGAGTCCCTCCTCAGGATGTTCCCATTGTGTGTGAACCCCCTCTCAGGATGTTAGTACCATGTGTGAGTCCCCCCTCAGGATGTTCCCATTGTGTGCGAACCCCCTCTCAGGATGTTAGAACCATGTGTGAGTCCTTCCTCAGGATGTTCCCACTGTGTGTGAGCCCCCTCTCAGGATGTTAATACCATGTGTGAGTCCCCTCTCAGGATGTTCCCACTGTGTGTGAACCCCCTCTTAGGATGTTAGTACCATGTGTGAGTCCCCCCTCAGGATGTTCCCATTGTGTGCGAACCCCCTCTCAGGATGTTAGAACCATGTGTGAGTCCTTCCTCAGGATGTTCCCACTGTGTGTGAGCCCCCTCTCAGGATGTTAATACCATGTGTGAGTCCCCTCTCAGGATGTTCCCACTGTGTGCGAACCCCCTCTCAGGATGTTAGTACCATGTGTGAGTCCCCCCTCAGGATGTTCCCATTGTGTGCGAACCCCCTCTCAGGATGTTAGTACCATGTGTGAGTCCCCTCTCAGGATGTTCCCACTGTGTGTGAACCCCCTCTCAGGATGTTAGTACCATGTGTGAGTCCCCCCTCAGGATGTTCCCATTGTGTGCGAACCCCCTCTCAGGATGTTAGTACCATGTGTGAGTCCCCCCTCAGGATGTTCCCACTGTGTGTGAACCCCCTCTCAGGATGTTAGTACCATGTGTGAGTCCCCCCTCAGGATGTTCCCATTGTGTGCGAACCCCCTCTCAGGATGTTAGTACCATGTGTGAGTCCCCCCTCAGGATGTTCCCACTGTGTGCGAACCCCCTCTCAGGATGTTAGTACCATGTGTGAGTCCCCTCTCAGGATGTTCCCACTGTGTGCGAACCCCCTCTCAGGATGTTAGTACCATGTGTGAGTCCCCCCTCAGGATGTTCCCATTGTGTGCGAACCCCCTCTCAGGATGTTAGTACCATGTGTGAGTCCCCCCTCAGGATGTTCCCACTGTGTGTGAACCCCCTCTCAGGATGTTAGTACCATGTGTGAGTCCCCCCTCAGGATGTTCCCATTGTGTGTGAACCCCCTCTCAGGATGTTAGTACCATGTGTGAGTCCCCCCTCAGTATGTTCCCACTGTGTGCGAACCCCCTCTCAGGATGTTAGTACCATGTGTGAGTCCCCTCAGGATGTTCCCATTGTGTGCGAACCCCCTCTCAGGATGTTAGTACCATGTGTGAGTCCCCCCTCAGGATGTTCCCATTGTGTGTGAACCCCCTCTCAGGATGTTAGTACCATGTGTGAGTCCCCCCTCAGGATGTTCCCATTGTGTGCGAACCCCCTCTCAGGATGTTAGAACCATGTGTGAGTCCTTCCTCAGGATGTTCCCACTGTGTGTGAGCCCCCTCTCAGGATGTTAATACCATGTGTGAGTCCCCCCTCAGGATGTTCCCACTGTGTGTGAGCCCCCTCTCAGGATGTTAATACCATGTGTGAGTCCCCCCTCAGGATGTTCCCATTGTGTGCGAACCCCCTCTCAGGATGTTAGTACCATGTGTGAGTCCCCCCTCAGGATGTTCCCACTGTGTGTGAACCCCCTCTCAGGATGTTAGTACCATGTGTGAGTCCCCCCTCAGGATGTTCCCATTGTGTGCGAACCCCCTCTCAGGATGTTAGAACCATGTGTGAGTCCTTCCTCAGGATGTTCCCACTGTGTGTGAGCCCCCTCTCAGGATGTTAGTACCATGTGTGAGTCCCCTCTCAGGATGTTCCCATTGTGTGCGAACCCCCTCTCAGGATGTTAGTACCATGTGTGAGTCCCCTCTCAGGATGTTAATACCATGTGTGAGTCCCCTCTCAGGATGTTAATACCATGTGTGATTCCCCCCTCAGGATGTTCCCACTGTGTGTGAGCCCCCTCTTAGGATGTTAGTACCATGTGTGAGTCCCCTCCCAGGATGTTCCCATTGTGTGCGAACCCCCTCTCAGGATGTTAGTACCATGTGTGAGTCCCCTCTCAGGATGTTCCCACTGTGTGTGAACCCCCTCTCAGGATGTTAATACCATGTGTGAGTCCCCCCTCAGGATGTTCCCATTGTGTGTGAACCCCCTCTCAGGATGTTAGTACCATGTGTGAGTCCCCCCTCAGGATGTTCCCACTGTGTGTGAACCCCCTCTCAGGATGTTAGTACCATGTGTGAGTCCCCTCTCAGGATGTTCTTAATGTGTGCGAACCCCCTCTCAGGATGTTAGTACCATGTGTGAGTCCCCCCCTCAGGATGTTCCCATTGTGTGTGAACCCCCTCTCAGGATGTTAGTACCATGTGTGAGTCCCCCCCTCAGGATGTTCCCACTGTGTGTGAACCCCCTCTCAGGATGTTAGTACCATGTGTGAGTCCCCCCTCAGGATGTTCCCATTGTGTGTGAACCCCCTCTCAGGATGTTAGTACCATGTGTGAGTCCCCCCTCAGGATGTTCCCATTGTGTGTGAACCCCCTCTCAGGATGTTAGTACCATGTGTGAGTCCCCCCTCAGGATGTTCCCACTGTGTGTGAACCCCCTCTCAGGATGTTAGTACCATGTGTGAGTCCCCTCTCAGGATGTTCCCATTGTGTGCGAACCCCCTCTCAGGATGTTAGTACCATGTGTGAGTCCCCCCTCAGGATGTTCCCACTGTGTGTGAACCCCCTCTCAGGATGTTAGTACCATGTGTGAGTCCCCCCTCAGGATGTTCCCACTGTGTGTGAACCCCCTCTCAGGATGTTAGTACCATGTGTGAGTCCCCTCTCAGGATGTTCCCACTGTGTGTGAACCCCCTCTTAGGATGTTAGTACCATGTGTGAGTCCCCTCTCAGGATGTTCCCACTGTGAGCGAACCCCCTCTCAGGATGTTAGTACCATGTGTGAGTCCCCCCTCAGGATGTTCCCATTGTGTGCGAACCCCCTCTCAGGATGTTAGTACCATGTGTGATTCCCCTCTCAGGATGTTCCCACTGTGTGTGAACCCCCTCTCAGGATGTTAGTACCATGTGTGAGTCCCCTCTCAGGATGTTCCCATTGTGTGCGAACCCCCTCTCAGGATGTTAGTACCATGTGTGAGTCCCCCCTCAGGATGTTCCCACTGTTTGTGAACCCCCTCTCAGGATGTTAGTACCATGTGTGAGTCCCCCCTCAGGATGTTCCCATTGTGTGCGAACCCCCTCTCAGGATGTTAGTACCATGTGTGAGTCCCCCCTCAGGATGTTCCCACTGTGTGCGAACCCCCTCTCAGGATGTTAGTACCATGTGTGAGTCCCCTCTCAGGATGTTCCCACTGTGTGCGAACCCCCTCTCAGGATGTTAGTACCATGTGTGAGTCCCCCCTCAGGATGTTCCCATTGTGTGCGAACCCCCTCTCAGGATGTTAGTACCATGTGTGAGTCCCCCCTCAGGATGTTCCCACTGTGTGTGAACCCCCTCTCAGGATGTTAGTACCATGTGTGAGTCCCCCCTCAGGATGTTCCCACTGTGTGTGAACCCCCTCTCAGGATGTTAGTACCATGTGTGAGTCCCCCCTCAGTATGTTCCCACTGTGTGCGAACCCCCTCTCAGGATGTTAGTACCATGTGTGAGTCCCCTCAGGATGTTCCCATTGTGTGCGAACCCCCTCTCAGGATGTTAGTACCATGTGTGAGTCCCCCCTCAGGATGTTCCCATTGTGTGTGAACCCCCTCTCAGGATGTTAGTACCATGTGTGAGTCCCCCCTCAGGATGTTCCCATTGTGTGCGAACCCCCTCTCAGGATGTTAGAACCATGTGTGAGTCCTTCCTCAGGATGTTCCCACTGTGTGTGAGCCCCCTCTCAGGATGTTAATACCATGTGTGAGTCCCCCCTCAGGATGTTCCCACTGTGTGTGAGCCCCCTCTCAGGATGTTAATACCATGTGTGAGTCCCCCCTCAGGATGTTCCCATTGTGTGCGAACCCCCTCTCAGGATGTTAGTACCATGTGTGAGTCCCCCCTCAGGATGTTCCCACTGTGTGCGAACCCCCTCTCAGGATGTTAGTACCATGTGTGAGTCCCCTCTCAGGATGTTCCCATTGTGTGCGAACCCCCTCTCAGGATGTTAGTACCATGTGTGAGTCCCCTCTCAGGATGTTAATACCATGTGTGAGTCCCCTCTCAGGATGTTAATACCATGTGTGAGTCCCCTCTCAGGATGTTCCCATTGTGTGCGAACCCCCTCTCAGGATGTTAGAACCATGTGTGAGTCCTTCCTCAGGATGTTCCCACTGTGTGTGAGCCCCCTCTCAGGATGTTAATACCATGTGTGAGTCCCCCCTCAGGATGTTCCCACTGTGTGTGAACCCCCTCTCAGGATGTTAGTACCATGTGTGAGTCCCCCCTCAGGATGTTCCCACTGTGTGTGAACCCCCTCTCAGGATGTTAGTACCATGTGTGAGTCCCCCCTCAGGATGTTCCCATTGTGTGTGAACCCCCTCTCAGGATGTTAGTACCATGTGTGAGTCCCCCTCAGGATGTTCCCACTGTGTGTGAGCCCCCTCTTAGGATGTTAATACCATGTGTGAGTCCCCTCTCGGGATGTTAATACCATGTGTGAATCCTTCCTCTCGGGATGTTCTCGCCGTGCGCGATTCCCCCTCTTGGGATGTTCCACCATGTGCTAGTCTCCCTTTCTGGATATTCCTACTGTGTGTGAGTCCCCCCTCCCTCCTCATGTCCTTTCCTAATCAGTGTCAGAGGTCTTCAAATCCTGGAGAGATGTGGAAGCAATGCTTCAGGACTTGTGTCCCATGGCTGATTCCCTGGCCCTTCCATGGTCAGCTGGTCCCTACTCAGATATTCCATCTGACGAAGTTCCAGCACTGCCAAGCTCCTCTGCTGCCTTTACCTGTGGCTTCTGCTGCTGCTTGCCTTCCAAGGCCAGGAAACCAACCCTCCTGTTGTTGGTTAACCTGGCTTGCCAGCTACACTGGTCCCAAGTCCTCAGAGTCTGGGATATGCAAACCCTTTGCTGTCATAAAGGATGCTGGCTTCTGCCTACAAACCCTGCTTCCAGGGCCATTGTTCTGGTTACAGATTTACAGAAATCCATTTTGCGTCAGTCAGTCAGTACCTTTGCAACCTTATTGACCCGCTTCCCTGTGGATATTGTGACTAAAAAGTGCCACTGCAGGGCCTGGCAGGAGTTATTCTGCTTTATTCTAAGTGATGATCTCATGGCCTTGGAATGTCTCCAAATGCACTCCTTCCTACCCCTGACAGGCAACAGAGCCTCCTCCCCCAGGATGGATAGAAGTCCTGGTACAGGCTCATTCTTACTGGTGCTGGCTGCCTGCATCCATTTGCCTGCCTCTGGAGCTGTCACTGGCTTACTGAGCAGGTGCTTGGCTTCCCTGTACCTCAGTTTCCCACCTTGTAGGTAGACTGGTGCAATCCCATATAGTGCTGTTCTGGGAAGAAGGGGTATCACCCACTCAGAGCTTTAGGAATTTCTTGGAGGCTATGAGCTCCATTCACCTGGAATGCAGGAGTCTGTACTCTGCCCAGTATGGCTACTGGATTTGGGCTTGGCTGAGGTATTGGACCCCTCATGATGACCATGAGACCCCATGCTACACATGGATACTCACAACTGTCCCTAACTCACAAAATAGGCAGTTGTATGAAGGGAATTGTGGGGCCATGGGAAAGCCTCCAGTGTGGGAAGGACTCCAGGCCCACGCACACCACTGCTCTGGAGCTCTGGGATGGCCCAGAGACTGCAAGCCTGTGCCCGGGGCGCTGTGAGGTGGGCTGCTGCTGGTGCTCCTCGTCTCCACACACTCTTGATCTTGGGTCTGTGTACAGGGAGAAAGTCTGTTAGGCCCATACCACAGGCTCCAGAGAATTTCCTCAATGTGGTGTGAATTCTCCTGGGGAGAAGTAAAGAGACTATTTACTATCATCCAGATAAGCAAGATACAGACAGACCAAAGAAAGATTTACCAAGACCAGCTTGGCAAACCATGAGTTTCCTGGGGCTATTTATAGGAACATAAGGGACTTACAGGCAGTTACATACCTGGGAAGTCCCCTGGGTTAGTTATGGGCACAGCTAAATCACTGAAGAGTTCTCCTTGGTGACACAAAAGCAGCCATGCCATCGAACAATGCCATCTCAGTCAACTGTTTGCCACCTATATAACCTTGGGGTGGGGAAGGGCCTCTTGATGGTCTCTAGAACATCCGGAGTGTCCCTCCTTTCTTGGGAAGGAAGATAATGGGGCCCAATCTCCTGAGGCTCTGTGTTCAGCTGTTCTGATTCAAGATGGAGGTGGTGCACCCACATAACCTGTGCCATGTGCATAAGACCCAGTGGAGCAGGGCGTGTGCTGGCTGCTGGGGGCACCTGGCCTAGGCGTGTACTCTGTGCATCTGGGAGGAGCAACCCTGGAGCATGGAGTGTGACAGGAAGGTAGGGCATCTGCCTACTTCTTGCTGACTGGCAGAGAAGACCTCTATACAGGACATCCCTGGTGGGGCACTAAGTGTTCTCTGTCCCAAGTTCCCAGGGATGGATCTGTGTAGCATAAGGACACTTACATCATGAACCCTGTCCATTATCTGGGTCTCTCAGTACTGGGCCCTAGGACACACACAGCCCTCTCCATCTATAGCTGGCCTTAGTCACACCAGTCTTAGAAGTTTTAGGAAGATATTTCCTGGGGTGAGCAGCCAGGGGTTCCTCCCAAGGCTGACACCCAGCTGGACAGTATTTAGAAGCTTGACTGAGGGCAGGATGGATGCCTTTTGCCCCCAGACTCTTGAGTCTCATATGGGGGCTTAGCCTCTGGAACGACCTCTGTCTCCCATCTTGCCTCAGCATGACTGGTCAAGTTTCCCGAGCACAAATGGATCCACCTCATGTTCCTCAGAGCTCTGGGTTGTCCTTACACATGAAATTCATCCACAAGCAGTGGGCACCTGTGCTGGACCACATCTACTTCCTCACTGGGCACCCATGCTTGGATATATCCTCAGTGGGCACCTGTGCTGGGCTATAGCCCAGCTCCTCAGTGGGCACTTATTCTGGGATACATTACACATCCTCAAGTGGCCACTTCTCACATCTTCAGTGGGCCCACTATGATGGACTACATCCATCTCCACCATGTTGACCCCAACTAGACCAGCATCAGTTACAAGCTGTTAGCCTTGGTTTTCCACCCTGGGCCAGACTGGTTGTTTGACTCAAGCACAAGTCTAAGGATAACCTTACATCATCAGAAGCTGAACAAACTCCCAGGGACCCCAGGTCCACACAGACTCCCTCTGAAGGGACTGGCTGTCCATCCCTGGTAGGCAGCTGGACAAGGTGTGGGCAGAGTCTGCAGACTGAGCCCACCAACACTGACTTTCATTCTGTGTGTGTGGCTGCTGGATATCCACCCAAACAGGGCCATCTGTGGTGCTGGGACCTCTGATCTCTGGAGGAGCAAGTAACAGTGTGACCGAGGGTCAATTCTTAGCTTGGGTGGGCACCACATTCAGGACCTGGAAATAGTTCATCCTAGACTGATCAAAAAATTCAAGAGAGAGAGACTGGGCTGGAGAGATGGCTTAGCGGTTAAGCGCTTGCCTGCGAAGCCTAAGGACCCTGGTTCGAGGCTTGGTTCCCCAGGTCCTACGTTAGCCAGATGCACAAGGGGGTGCACACATCTGGAGTTCGTTTGCAGTGGCTGGAAGCCCTGGCATGCCCATTCTCTCTCTCTCCCTGTATCTGTCTTTCTCTCTATGTCTGTCGCTCTCAAATAAATAAATTTTAAAAAAATGAACAAATATTAAAATAAAAATTCAAGAGAGGTGGAATGTGAGGGAGGGCAGACATGACTTCCCCTCGTGGGTTTGCTACTGTCAGACCCCCATCCCTAAGCAGACAAAGGAGAGGTATGTGGTGAACTTGTCAGCTCCAAATTTTCCTGTGGCTTGTTACCCTGAGAGGACTCACTAGATCACAGTCTCCCTCTGTACTCATCTACCTCACCCACCCCATCCCCAAAACTTTGTCCTGTGCCTGAGTTCCTTCTGTCTCCACTTCTCCACTTGTACTCTTTCCAGCTCAGGCCCAGAGGTACCTTCGGGAAGGTTTGGTGATCCTCTTGACAACTAATCCCATGACCTGTGGCCTTGCCCTTGGAACAGTTACTTCTTGTTGCTGGAACCAAATAGCTCACCAGCAGCAGCTTGTGGAAGGAGTTTGCTTTCGGATTATAGTTTTGAGATGTGTCCATTGTGGTGGGGAAGAAATGGCAGCCGGAGAAGGAAGCCTGTGTCACATCTTCCCATCAGCAAGAAGAAGTAAACAGCACAGAAACACCAAGCAGGGCTATCTAAGACCCAACTGCATTGACACCTCCTCCAGCAAGGTTCTACTTCTAAAGGCTTCACAAATTTACCAAACAGTGCCAGCATCTGGGGACTAAGCATTCAAACACGTTGCATTCAAACACCATACTCCTTGTCCTGCATTGCGTTGTCCCCGGCAGCCGTCTTCACAGTGCATTACCCATCGGTCTGTGCTGTGGTTTGAACATCCACCAAAACTCATGCTCATGTTGACTCTGAATCGTCACTGGAAGGAATGAAAAGTAGAAACTTGATCTGACCTGCTATTTGAAGGGATAGCCCTGATCCAACAGGTCTGTGGATTTAGAAGAGGAGGAGACTTGGCCTGCAATATAACCCCTGTTCTACTTCCAAATCCACAGTTCTCTCTCCACCTCAACTCCCCAGCAAGAAGAAAGACTGCCCCAGTTTTGGCCACTCAGTCTTGTCCTTCCCAACCTTCAGAGCTCTGAACTCAGTAAATCTCATGTTCTAGCCAGGGTTTGGTCACAGAGGAAACACTTGGCACTGACACAGGCTACATACAAAGTAGAGAAGTTTATTTTGGCTCACAGGCCTGGAGGTTAAAGGCCAGGATCTGGTGGCTCCATTGGTTTGAGTTTCTGAGTCTGGTGTCCCATCATGGAAGGCTCATATGCTGGAGTGAAAGGTCACTTCTCCAACTACTGGCAGTGGGAGAGATGACAGACCCACCAGCTCCCTCTAAGGACATGTTCTACCTCTTAAAGGGTCTGCCAGTGTCTGTCAGTGTTGTCCTGGGGAATAAACCTTTAACACAGTCTTGGGTAGTTTTCAACACCCAACAGCACATTTTTCCTTCTAAATCACTGTGTTCTTCAGAGTGCAGACTGGGTCTGTCTGGGTAGATCATCCCCGCCCAGGGTGGCTATAACAGCATGGTGGTGGGGTCTGTTGGCTCCTCCCAGAACCTCAGGTTTGGAATACATGGAGGGGCTCAAAGGAGCTTTGCTGAGCCATTAATGGATGGAACTCCCAAAAGGGAGATCCAAACAGCAGCATGTGGTGGGACCCGACCACAGAACCTGTACACTCAACTACTTACTGTGTCAGAAGACATCTACCGGGCAAGTATGAGAACTCTGGGGTCCTGCTGGCTGGCCACGCTCCACATTACACATCTTCAAGTGCATGGAGGCCCCTTCTCTCCAGTTCATAAATTCAGCAAACAGCAGAGTTTCTGAAAGTGTATAAAGGAGAAATAAGGCTCCCTCCAGACAGAAGCTGTGCAGTGAAAATGAAGTCCTCTTCCACTCAGGCCTTTTATGGGAGTAGTTGGAGGTCTCACTGCAATCTATTCCAAATCGCAGCCTCGTTCCTAAATCATTCCACGTGTGAGACTGTGTGAATGATATTACTCCAATACACTTTTCAATGAGATGCAAAATATGTGATAATCATTATTTTAATGTCACCTGGGGCATCTTGGTCAAGTAAAGATATTTCAAATGCTGCATTTCCAAGGCAAAGCTGGCTACAAAATATTTAGCGAATACTACCAAAGAGTAGCCATGTCGTGAATCAGCAGCTGCTTGCTCTCTCAGAGTCTTTTCATCCCAGACAGGGCTGAAAACTCAGAGGGAGATAAATTCTCAGTCTTTTCGCTTGCTCCATTATCCACTCCAACTGAAGTGCCAGGCACTCTGCTGTCCCTGGCTCCAGCCAAAGGTTGCTGTCCCTGAGCCACTGCTAACCAGAAGGGCAGAGGACAACCATGCTCACAGAAGCAAGTCGCCCTCACTTGTGTCTCATGTTCCTGGGGCTGAATACAATACATGTGCCCACGTGTGGCACATGTCTGTCCCTTCTTCTGTAGAGTGACAGGGACAAGTGACCTTATGTTGTGTGTTCTCTGGATCAGACCCAAGAGCAGTCTAGAGCAAGGCTTCCAAACACTGTGGCCAGCTGGCCTGTCAACTGTTTTTGTAAATAAAGTTTTATCAGCACCCAGCTGCCCCATCAATTTGCTGCTGCTTTAGAGTGACAGAGGAGGGGTGAAGATTCCTTGGATAGCACATAGCTACACAGCTGGGGTCATGCTTACTCTCTGGACCTCCAAGGAGCAAACACCCACTCCTGCCTTCTAAGTCAGCCCTAGGGTATGTGTGGGCGAGCATGCTGAGTCCAGAGGGAGACCCTCACCCACCATTGTCAGCTAGCTGGGTGGCAAGCTGTGCTAAGATAAGCACTCACCTCTTCTACTTGCCTTGCAGTCTTCAAAAGCCAAAAGCAGAACCCCAAGTCCAAACAACCCAATAAGTTGAGCACATACACACATACACAAATGAACAAACAAACCTCTGAAACTGCCAAGAATGTAAATAAATCTTGAACCAAAGTACAACTCAGGAATATCTGAGAATAATTTCTCACACTTTTCTTTTGGAATAAGAGAGACATATGGACTATCCATTTTATTTATTTCATAATAAATATTGCCAGTAGAAATAACAAAAAATAAATGTGGTAAAGGAAAAGTCTTCACCCAGGATAGTATGGTGTTATTTTCACACCATTTAAATGTGGAAGACTTAACTAGGAAAAGTTGAACTCTAGAAACTTACACACTTGCAAAGAAAACCAGCCATGTTGACTATCGATGTCATGGGTAAAACCTGACGTGACCACACGGTTGCTGGTAATTTCAGTGAAATAAGAATGGAAATTAAAAATATCTAGGCATGATGGCACTCACATTTAGTCCCAGGACACAGGAGCCCAAGATAGGAGGATCAGCATGAGTTTGAGCCCAGCATTAGATGAGATAGTGAATTCTAGGTAGAAAGAGACCCTACCTCGAAAAACCAAAAAAAAAAAAAAAAAAAAAAAAGAAGAAGAAGATAAAACTAAATTATTTAATAAGAAATAATATATGATAAGATACAAGTTTTATTTTGATAAACAATACTTATAATTCCATTTTTAATGTTTATGTTTATTGGAATGGGGAGACGGCTCAGTAAGTGAAGTATTTGTCCTACACATATACTTTTACATGCACAAACATTTATACGTTTGCCACATACACACATAATGTTTATTAAAATTAAGTGTGTCCTTATAGGCTTAAACCCTCTGTATCCTCTGAGCCCACCATTCATCAAACTACCTAACTATCCAACCATCTACCCAGTTAATTACCCATCCACTCATCTACCCATCCATCCATCCAGCTAACCATCCACTCAACCCTCAGTCCAAACCCATCCATCCATTCATTTATCCAACCGTCATTCCACTCATCTATCTATATCAATATGTCTTTCATCCATCTATCCACCCATCCATCCACTCATCTATCTATATCAATGTGTCATCCATCCATCCATACTTCCATCTACCCATCTACCCAACTCTATATCCAATCAGCCAATTCTTCATTCTACAAACTTTGAAATAATTGAGGAAAAAAACTATATACTAAGAAATAATGTATTATATGGAAAAATATCAGAATGAGCACTCTTCCCATGATGCTTCACTGTGGACAAACAGAGTAGAAAGTGCATACCTGGGCTTCCCCAGAGGCCTCTTAGAGCGATTATCTGCAGCCATTGACAGCACCCTTGCTTGCTGGGCAAGGGTATGAAGATAGTATAGGTCAGGAGGAATGATTTCGGGGCTAATGGGTGTGCTTTACAGAGCTCAACACTGTGACATTGCACTTATTTTCAAATCACAGAATTCAGACTCTCGGGTCATGGAGAGCAGTAAGCCAACAATGAGTCTTCATCTGAAGGGTGAGGCTGGACTGGTATATTGTTAAATGCTGTTCTAGTTGGTGGGTAAGACTTGCATCCATGTGCACTGTGCTGAGTGTTAGCCCCAAGTGCACCCATACACTCAACCTGAACGTGGATCTATGCAGATGTCGCTAGGACCTCAAGTGAGACCATCCTGGGTTATCCCACTGGGCCCTAAATTCAGCAAACTGAGTCTTTATAAAAGAAAGAAGAGGGAAGACTCAGAGAAGATCACAAGCAGGGGTCAAGATGCTATGTCCACAAAAACACAAAAACAAAAAACAAAAACAAAAAAAGAGATGTTAGCAACCAGCAGGAGCCTGGAGAAGCTTGGCTCCACACTCCCCTGCAACCCCCATGTGAAGCAACCTGCCATGCTTTGAGTTTGGGCTTCTTTCTTCCAGAACGACTGGGCCCTTAGTAACGTTATGGGAACTCAGAAATTAATGTGCCATGTATGGAGCATTTTACTCAGTTTTTGTCACTGTGGACAGGACTTCAACACCCTTGGATTTGGAATACTGGCTTCCAGGGCATTGATGGCCAGCTGTGATGGCTAGTACCTATAATTTCAGCACTAAGGAGGCCAAGGTAGGAGGATCACTATGAATTTGAGACCAGTCTTGGCTACAGATTGAGTTCCAGGTATACTTGAGCTAGAATAAGACCCTGCTTCAGATATCAAAAATATCTATGAGATAATAGACATTTTATCCAGTGGATCCACATATATGAAATAACATTGAGATGGTAGATTTGTTACCTGCTGGCCTGTTTGCAAATTTTCTTCTTCCCCAAGTCCCTCCTATTGTAAAGTAATACCTGGAGGACGAGGTAAAAGGCAGCAAAATGTGTCTTCCAGTACCTCAGACTAAAAGCTGGGGATAAAACATGATTCCTGGTGGGGGCCGCATTGCCCATCCATCAAAGGTTCTTAGAGTGTTCTGTCAGGTGATCTGATGGGCACAGGGTGATGCGGCTTCCCATCAGCTACAGGTCTCCTGGGCAGGAAGCCACCTTGGTGGGCTGTGGTTAGGTTACAGCTGGCACATGAGTGCTGGGAGGTGGGCACTTGTTCAGTGGGGGTGAGGCCTGTCACTCACCCGCACTTTGTGGGGGACAGGTGAGTCCAGGTGAGAACCCTTAGGATAGAAGCAGCTTCGACAGACAGATTCTGGTGGAAGTCATCTTCATGCCCGAATGTCCACTGGTCCTAAGATTCTGGAGGCTTCAGATGAAAGTTTGAGCCTTTTCTGTCTTCCTAATCCTTACAATAGAAGGTGGCGTTCTCTCCTCTTCAAGATCTCTTGAAAGTGCTGCTGCAGTATGCCTTCCATCCAATTACTTCCCCAAAGCTTAATTTGACTGTCCCTGAGCTACCTTCGCTAGAACCATCTATTTTGGTTGCTAAAATTACACTTGGCTGTCCTGAACTCAGTTGGCTCAATTATAATTCTCACTCCTGAAGATTTATGCCTTACCAAAAAAAAAAAAAAAAAAAAAAAAAAAATAAACCACCTGAAGCAGTACAGAATATATTTTGCTCCTTCTTTGGTGACCTGCCCATCACCATTGTCGTGTCAGGGAGCCCAGCTCCCTCACAGGGCGGCTCGGCGGGGACGTGTCCAGTCCGTGCAGAGAACTATGCCAGGACTCCATGAAGTAATTGTGTTTTATCTGCTGGACTCTGTGTACTGTTAGGTAGACTGGCTTCTCTGGTCCCAACATCTCTTCAAATCAGAACAGCAGACATGGAAATGACCTGGAGTGCTCTTCCTGTCTCCAGAAAGCAGGGGTTGTGTTAGCACTTATATTCAGACAGCCCCTGGTGTCCCAGGTGTCTTGCTCATGACCATGAGGGCAGCTTGTCCACGGGGTGGGGGTGGGCACTGTGTGCCACATGCACATCCTCACAGGGCCACCAATTGCCTCACAGACACACATGTCATCCTTTCTTTTTTTCACAGAGAAGGAAACGTGGTTTAATTTCCAAGGTCCTATCTATAGTACTGTAAGGAGAAGACCTTAAATCAAAGGCCTACGTGCCCAAGGGCCTAGCCTGCATACCACATCACTTCACTGACAGGTAGGAACTGCCTGGATGCTTTCCCAAGGCATCCCACAAGGAGACTCTTCAAATTGGGCTTGTTGGCCTAATAAGTTTGTGAATCAGAGCATGTGATGCCCATTTCTTAGACTCTGCTGTACATGTTAGTATTTTATAAGCACCAATAAGTCTTATAATTAAGAAAACTGGATTAACTCTATTAGAATCACTCACTCATGTTTGTTTTTGTAAAAAATTTCACCCATGGACACACCTAAACAAGTGTGCCGGTGACATGCCTGGGAACTGTGTTTTCTGTACGAAGCATCTGGAGGGACTTCTGTGGCCCTAGACTGACTGGCCCAGGCAGACGTACCTTTGCACCTGTATCCCTCGTGTCTGGAGTTGGAAGCCAGACAAAAGCCACCGTCCTAATTTGGCCATCTTCGCTAAGTGACATTTTCACTCTTCCTCCTGCCAGCTTTCTAGCCTGCTTTATTTGCACCTCAACCTTTTTAGCTCTTTCAGCATGGAAAATATTTGCACTTGGCCATGACCAACTCAGAGGTGTGGACTGGACCCCAGGACTGTGGGAGCACAGGGCGCTAGACTGAGCGTGGGGTGTCCAGGAGGGACCTCCAGGGCCCAGCCTCAGTCCAGTCACCCAGTGAGTTTTCCTTGGGTTCTGTGCTCCCAGTGTTGGGGTTTGAGCCCCTGCAGAGATTTCTCCTTGGGAGAAGCAGCAGAGCAAAGAGACCCCATTTGCCACATTCACGGTTGCCAGAGCAGCCTCGTGGGCACTCGGCGCCCAGCGGGGCAAGGACTTAGATCACTCGTCTAGTCCTCCGATTGTCCATTTCACAGGCAGGCTGGAAGTGGACCTCTTCCACTGGCATTTGAGAAGTAGGTGGGATGGAGCAACCCCTCGTCCCTCCGTCAGGCAGCACTCAGCACGCGGCACAGTCCTCTGCTATTGATCGCCCTGTCCTGCCTTGCTTGATGGATGTGGCCTTTTCCTGGCTTCCGTGTTTATTAACTTGATGGAGCAGCCCTCTTCCCCAGAGCTCTTTCCCCTCATACCGCATGAAAATCACAGGCAGTGCTTTGGGTGATGCGCCCACAGGAGCCCACAATCCCCAGCTACCCGAGGGCATCTCCTCAGCCGGGCTCCATGGAGCCATCTTTCATCTTGCCTGTGCTAAGCTTGCTCAAACATTTCCTTTCCCCACCTGGGTAGAGTGCTTTGCCCCAGAATTTCTGCAGGTGTCTGGAAGTGATCGGGCCCTTGCTGGAGGCTACACTGGGGGCTCCTACTCAGTCCTTGTGTTGCCAGCCCACCTCTGACTACTTGTTGCTCATTGGGCACCCACCCACGAGGACAGAGGGCAGCTCTCAGGCCCATGTTAGAAAGACCTGTTGAAAGCATCCACTTATTTTCTGACCTGCTGACGGCTCTGTGCGCACCTCATTAGTCCCCTGACTGCGGTCATGTTGCAGACTGTAATTACCCAGTCACTAATAGGGTATGCAATGGCCATAGCCTTGGTAGTGCTTGTTAGGAAGTTGTGGTTCTCGGCGCTGTTTCTGCGGCTCTAAAGCAGGCCTATCTGAGGCACGAGCTGGGGATGTGTCTGACAGCTGTGCAGGCGTGTGCCTGCCTGCAATGCGCGCACCTCCATTGGGCTGGGATTTGAGACACCCTGAACCACAAATCACAGTTCGTCCAAGGGGAAAAACAAAGCAACTTCACACTTACCCCCCTCTCATTGTCCCAACAAAGTCTTCTCACTCTACATGTGGACTAGGGTCTGGATCGCGGGCCCCCTTAAGGCCAGCGTTACAGGCTTAGTACTTGGCTCTTGTTACCAAGAAATTGTGAAACCTCTAGAGGTGGGCTTCGGGGAGGTTTGAGTTCACTGGGAGCAATTCTTCCAAGAGCATCCTGGGGCCTTAGTAGCCTTCTCTTGTTGCTTCTTGGCTATGAGGTGAGTCCCAAGCCCAAAGCAACAGGTCAAAAAGCCTGAGGTCAGGGACTGAGACCTTGTAGACTGTGAGAGTACGACAAAGCTGCCTCTTTCTAAGCTGGTCACCTCTGGGGTTTGTCACAGCAGCAGGGAGCTGAGGGACACCGACGCTCTGCAGAAGATAGGCCACTTCATGTCCTGTGAGGAATGGGAAGTGATACAAGGTGGCCCGCCAAATGGCACATGGCCATTGATTTTTGGAGGGTGGGGGGACAAAAGGAACTGTTTACAGCACTTGTTGCCTTTGTGGGTAAGTCTTCTACTGTCAGGGCTGTGCCCGGGAAGCCTTGATGAGGGAAGTGTGGGCGCTGCAACCACCTGCCACTGCATCCACTCCTTCATTCGTTCACAGAAGGAAAACAATCACTGGCTTCTTAGTGACTGTGGACAGGTGTGCAGAGCTGTGGGGATGGTAATTCACAGCTATTAAATTCCTTGGAGAGGTGATAAAACTTTTTATTGGGGCAAGAAAGTATGAGAAAAGATGAGAAGTGTAAAGACACTTCCCTATGTGGGGCTTCGATACAGTTTGGGAATGTTAAGTGAGACTAGCTATCAGCTGCGGATTCACACCCAGTCAATGCTACTGCACTGTTTTAACCAGATTCCTAGAATTCCAGAGTGGGGAGACCCAGGCAGGCTGTGAAGGTCCCCGGCTCTACTTTCAAAGTCGACTTTCATCTTAGGGGACATAAGGAAAATATTTTTTAAAAGCAAAATATATTCTGTGTTTTTTGGCAATTCAGCCATTTAGTGTAGAAACATAAATTTATATGTCATTGCATTTAGAAAAAAAATTCTTTGCTGTTTCCTAAGAGATGGCAACCCACTAGTGGATAAACACTAGAATTAGAACGACCTAGGCTGGTGTTCAAGGCCCATCGGCACTGGCACCTTGCCACCCTTTCCCCAGTTTGCCCACACCCTGTTTGTATCTATGCAGTCTCCGGTCCAGGGAGGAGACAAAGGGTCTTCCTTATTGCAGGAGGGTGCGTGGACTCCTGACCACAGGGGGAGGCGCCTTGTGCTCACCTTAGCTAGTACACAATTCCCCTCTGACGAGATATATTTTGAATTTCATGTTTCACTTCTCAGAAAAATCTCAGCTCAATATGCTAACCATGAAAGAATGCCACCAGGAAGCATAATTTCAACGTTTCAATTTTTACCTGAGTTTCTGGTTGAACAAAAGGGTTTTGAAGGTGCTCCTGATTTCTGTTTAAATGGAACTCACTTGCTAAAATGCTGACTGTGAAAGCATGTGTTCTCTCCGACAATTTGAAAAGTAGTTATCACAGAGACACAGACAAAGATCTTCCTTTAATTTTTGTATCCTTTTATCCTGGAAGATGTCATGAGAAATATCTGAATGCTTGCTAATGTGCCATCCTTCCAATTAGCAGGGAAGTGGGTTTCAGGCTTGGCCTTGGCATGTGAGGGACCTGAAGCAGGAAGAATAAAGAAGGCTTGGCCCCTCGCAGCTGGGTATCTGGAGGCAGCCTGCTCACAGCCCTGGGCTTCAGCCTGACCTTCAGGAGCCTGCTCACAGCCCTGGGCTTCAGCCCGGCCTTCATGAGCCTGCTGTTGCCTGAAGGTATGTATGATGGTTGATCTTTATTATTGTTACGCTCCTTCTTAGTGCATGTGCATAGTGTGCACGCAGTAGTCAGAGGAAGAGCTCAGTGTGCTGGCCTTCCCCTCTCAGCTTGTTGTGAGACAGTTTTCCCCTGTTGCTTATTGCTGGGGAGCCCTGTGGCATGTGAGGTTCTCCTAAGTTCACGTCCACGGTTGGGATTACTGGCACTGCATATCTAACCTGGAGGCCGGGGATCTGAACTCTGGTAGGTAGCTTGCAGAGCAGGTGCCTTTAACCACGGAGGCATCTGCCCTGCTCCACGATGGGTAATCTTCGTCCCCTCACTGTCTTTCTCTGAACCCCTTCTTTTCAGCTAGCCATCCTCCATGTTAATTGAGTTTTTCTCGTCCTTCATCACCCATGGCAGCATGGTGATGGGTTCCATACTGTGCAGGTCTGGTGAAGGCAGTGCATCTGCGGGAAGTCACCAACCCAGCAGCCACTCTGTGTCCGAAGAGCTTCCCAAGCGCTCCTGCGGTCCTCTGGCTCTCCCATTCCACCACCTCCTCCAGGACGGCCCAGAGCCATTGGGGTCTCACTTAGTGCGGAACACTTCACGGTCACTTCTCAGCACTTTGAGTTGCCCCAGTGGTGGCCACCACATAAAGGTTAATTTTAATTATCCTGATTGGACTGAAGCCACCCAGGAGCTGAATCTCTGAGGAGTTTCTCGATTAGGTTAATCAAGGGGTGGGGAGCCACTCTAACTATGGCTAGCACCATTCCATGGCTGGGGGACCAAACAAAAAAGATAAAATGGACTGAGCACCAGCATTCACCTGTGTCTGTTTCCGGACTGTGATCCAGTGTGGCCAGCCGCCTCACACTCCTGCTACTGTGACTTCCCCACCATGGCCATGATGGTCTGTAACCCTGAACCATGAGCCAGGATGAACCTTTCTCTCCTTAAGTTGCTGTTTGTCAGATATTTTGTTTAAACAGTGAGAAAAGCAACTAATAGCCAGGTGTGGTGATGCAAGCCTTTAATCCCAACACTTGGGAGGCTAAAAGGATCTCTATGGGTTCAAGGCCAGCCCAAGACTACACAGTGAATTCCAGGTCAGCCTGGGCCAGGGCGAAACCCTACCTTAAAAAAAAAGAAAGAAATAAAAGCAAAGCAACCCTACCTATACAGTGGGGTCCAACTTCAGCATCCTCAGACATCTTTCTGGGGATCCTGACACATGCCAAGAGGCAGTGTGCTGGGCCTGGCCTTGCACCGGGCCCCTCTCACTGTGGCCTTGCCTGGCAGCTCAGGATCCCATGGCCTCGGGAGAAGAGACCCGTGGTGTGTGGGGCGGAGTGCAGGGGATGCCATCCTGGCCCTACCTGGTGGGGTGTGGGCTGGAAGTCAGGATACCTATGCTCAAATAGCTGTGCCCATCGATCAGAGCCAGGGGGATCCTTCTGAAGTTTGGGATCAAGCCTGCTCCTGATTGTCCTAAAAGAGAAAGAAATGTTGATGGTCAGAAAGCATCTCACCCCAGGCCAAAGCCATGACCAGCTTGAGCCCATTGCTCTTGACTTCAGAGAAACTGCTTTATAATCTACCTTCCTAAGACGCAAAAGGGCTGGTCCAAGGCTCTACTGTGTGGGAAAGTAGTCTCTGGGAAGGGTCATGTCATTGCCAAGTGCAGTCTTTGGCAGGAAACAGACCCTGTAATTAATATCTCCAGGTGACTCCATCAGGATTCTGGACATTTTACTCAAGAGTCTCTAGAGACTCTTCTGGGAACAAGTGGACTGCTGACATCACAGGCTGGGCCTGGGCTGTGAAACACTTCTCCAGGGGCCACGACTCGCCCCAACAGCTAAGGTGAGGACCCTCAGGTTTCCTGCCATGGCTTCTGGTCTCCAAACAGGAGACGTTAGTCATGTGGATGGTGAGGAGTGAGCACAGTAAAGGAGCATTATGGAGAAAACAGTGAGAAAGTCCAGGGCTCCCGGTCAACATGCTTTGGATTTGGGAGAGTATCCAAAGAAAAGATAGAAAGGGGTTGGTGAAGGGGCACACACACCTTTTGAGTAGAACTCAGAAAGGTGGCAGGTAGGCAGCTTTCTCAGTGAAGGTCTGCCAGTAGCCGTGTCAGAGGAGGAGCACCCGGGCCTAAGGAAGTTACCTCCTTGAGGGAGTGCTTGTTCCTCCATCTTCTTGGCACGTCCTCAGGTGAGTCCGCTTCCTGCAGCTGGGGAGGGGTGGGGGAGGGTCACGGCCTGGCGACTGACAGGGTCTGCTGGATCAGGTCTGAAGGGAGGACACAAGTTATGCTTTTGTAATCTTATGTTTTGGGTATCATAGAATGTTATGTCTTCGCTAGTGGCCAGACATAGAACTCAAATCCTATTCTTTTAACCAGAAGGAACTTTATTTTAATGGATCTCAACAAAGCCCTGATACCTTATTCTCTCCCCTTTCATATGATATCTTAAATCTTTTAAAATATTTGTTTATTACAGGAAGAGAGTGAGAGAAAGAAGAGAAACACAGAGAGAATGGGCACACCAGGGCCTCTTACCATTGTAAATGAACTCCAGAGATATGTGTCACCCTTTGCATCTGGCTTTAAGTCGATACTGGAGAGTCAAACCCAGGCTGTTCAGCTTTTGAAGCAAACACCTTTAACCACTGAGTCATTTTACCAGTCTGACATTTTAAATCTTTGTTTTAAAACTTTAATTCATTTATGAGAGAGAGTATGGGTATGCCAAGGCCTCATGCCACTGGAAATGAACTCCAAATGCATGTGCCACTTTGTGCACCTGGCTTTATGTGGGCACTGGGGAAGCAAATTGGAGCCCTGAGGCTCCACAAGCAAGCCTCTTTAACCACTGAGCCATCTCTCCAGGCCCGGAATTAGGGGCAAAACTGACTGTAGGGACGGGTCCACCTTCAATGGCCTTCAAGCCTGCTATTGCCTGTCTGGCTCCTCATATGTGGATGGCTTCAGCTTGGTGATTCTCCCACGACAGGCTGTTGGAAGCTTTATTTGCTGCCCCAGTGTGGGTGGGTGTGTAAATGCCAGCCTCACCTCCTGAGGTCACCTCAGGGCTTCAGAGAGACTCTAGTTTAGTTTCTGTTCCCACCAGCGAGGAGCGACTGGGCCATTCCACTTCAGCCTCCTTAGCAACAAATACCACCTTGCTGAATTGCCAGTTTCAAAGATGAAAAAAGTCTGTATCATTCAAATTTGCATTTTAAATCATGCACAAGCCAGAGCACTCTTCGTATGTTTAGTACTTCTTACATGATTCATCTGCTCAAATGTGTCCCCTTAGTGGTCCCTCAGCATGCCTTGGAGGCTGAGGAAGTTAAGATTTGCCATATGTGTGGATAATCATTTTCTCAATATGCACTTTGCCTTTTAATGTCAGAAGAAAGATAAAAGCATGATTTTACGACAATAAGTGATAATGAGCTAAACTCTGGCTAAGTGACAGAGACTAGCAGATGAGGTACAGAGCCCACTTGTGGGAGATGCACATGAGGTCAAAGGGCACTGCACTGACAGTGATGTTCGAGAGAAAGCTGCTGCACTCTGGCCATCAGTAATTGAGTGAAACAAGGTGTGCCTCTGAGGGAGTCCTTTGACTTTACCAGTATGCATGAAACTTCTCAGTGTATGCTGAGGGAAACATGTATGAGAGGATCTTGGGAACTATTTGCAGCTGCCTCCTGAAAGTCTCTGACAGCCAAGCTGTGAGTTCATGAGAATTTGTGTGTGACATTGGCCTTGAGTTGCTTATTAATGGACTCTAAATCCATGGCCCTAAGCACAACCTATATTGAATAACTTTCATTGCCCCAATTTACAAGTGGAAAAATGGGCTCTGAGGGATGAATCAGTATTCCATGGCTCCACATCTCCTGCATGTGTGACACAGGTGGACAGAAGCCCTGGCTTGATCCACGGTAGAACACTGCCACAACCTAAATGTTCAACACCCAAGAGTTGGAGTTGAGCCCCTGGGACAACGCAGGAGTGCCAGTGAGGAAGAGCCTCACCAGATGCCTTGGTGCAGAACATTGTGAAGTTTGCTGCAACAAACCTTTAATGGCCAAATTTCTGATCACAGGGCATTGTTCAATGGTGTTTCTCGGTTTTGAACACTTTGTGCTAAATACTGCCATCTAAACTTATTCACAAAACACTTCTAGAAATGTAAACATGTGAGCAGAAAACCTGTTAAAGGACATTATGCATCTCTCAGGCTTAGATCCAATAAACAATGTATAAATTAAGCACCTGATGAATCTAAATAGTCTTACTAAAAAATGTTATGTTAACACTTTTCTATCCAACATTACATCATACAAAATTATTATATTATCTTTTCAAGCTGTTTATGAAACATTTGCAAAATAGTGATTATGTGCTAGACCATAGAACACATGGATTAATCCTAATGTACTATACTAGAAATAAATTTTTTAAATGCACAGAGCAAATTGCTTGTGATATTAAGAAAGAAACACTCTCCAAAATGGCAACTGAGTTCACAGACCCACACAAGGAAGCAGTGAGACCTCCAGGGCTCTTGTGAACCACTGGTTAGCTTCTGGCAGAGCGTCTGTAGGAAGTGTCCGTGCACATCACAGAAGAGACTGGAAGATCCCTGGGCTGAGCCTGTCCCTTTCAAGTCGAGTCCAGGGGACACCAGCCTCATCTCCTTTCTTGTTCTGACAAGGCTTTGGTACACACCTGTGGCATCTCTTGCAGGAAAGTGTGCTCTTCATTGGAAGGCCTGGCACTTGCAATACTTTGGGGGGACAGGCAGGTCCTTGTCTGTGAGACCCCAAGCTTTATCAGAAGCAGGAAACTTGCACTTGGTCAGGAAAGCCCAGGATAAAGACCCTCTCTTGCGGGTGGGTGGAACAGTGCCATCATTGGCAGCTCCTGCTCAGCGGCGATCTTCCCTAACTTCCTCTGCCCCTCCTTAACAGAGGATCTTCCAGCACAGCCCTAGGCACTGCTGAAACACCAGAACCAGCACAGGATTTCCATCCATTCTCACTTTGAGAAAACTTGTACAATGTAAAGTCAACTATGTTTTGGGACCTATCAGAGAAGGGAGGTCACAGAGCCAAACCTGGTGAAATGGGCATATCTAGAGGGACACAGCAGAGAAATCTGCCTTCTTGGGGCAGGTGATCCTGAAGTCATGCCCATATAGGATGCGGGAATAGTAAGGTTGAGAAACTTCTGAATCTCACTAGGGACCTCTTAAGAGACAGGGTCTGTGGGGGCCCCTGTCTTAGGGGGTCATACCTGTGCAGTCTGTCCCTGCAGAAGCATCTGGCTCTCATGGCCAGAACCAGAGGACAAACCCTTGTGGCCCTGGTGAGGGAAGAGGTGAATCATAGCCAACAGCAGAACCTTCTCCATAAATGTCTACACTCTAGCAAAAGACGCCTCAGCTCATTCTATATATTAAACACAATCCAGCCAAAACTCCCATTTTATAGATAGTGGCAGAGACTTGAGCACATAGGTAGAAATACAGAGTACACAGAATAGACCAGTAATGCTGAAGAAAAAGTTGGAATCATGCTACCTAACATTGACATCAACATTTAGGATGAACGTTATGGTGCAAACAGATATGGCAAAGAATGTATGACTTAGAGAGCTAAGGAGGTATCCCAGTTGGTAAAGTGCTTGCCTTGCACACATGATGACCTGAGCTCAATCCCTGGAACCCCCATAGAAACGCCATGTGTGGTGGAAACACAACTGTAATTTCAGTGCTGGGGAAGTGGAGGAGCCTTGGGACTCACTGGCTAGCCAATGGAAGACACTGACTCAAAAAAGATGAATGGTAGACCCATACAAATACTGTTAATAGGGTTTTGTTTTATCTTAAAAAAGGCTCAATGGCAATTCAATGGAAAACTCACTGGACATGACAATTGAACATCCCAATACAAAAAAGATGAAAGGTTGATAAAGGTGGTGGTGCATGCCTTTAATACCAGCATTCGGGAGGCAGAGGTAGAAGGATTGTGTGCGTTCAAGGCCACCCAGAGACTACATGGTGAATTAAAGGTCAAGACCCTACCTTGAAAAACAAACAAACAAACAAAAAAAGATAAAATGCCAATATATCAGGAGTGGCAGCTGGGCACTGCCTCCCCGGAGGTCAAGTTGTTTTCCACATTCCTGCACGCTGGCACATGTCATGGAGTGAACGGATGTAGATTGTGGAAGCCAGGCCTCCAACACAAGAGCCAGAACTTGGCTTTCAGTGGCCTGAAATCTGGAACCATTGGTGTGAATTTATGTACACACATGGAACATGCACTTCCATGTGTGCATCCCCATGGGTTAGAGCGTACATGCATATCCTGTTGCCATCAGCTGGAAGGACCAGCGACAATGGTGATGATTGAAAGTGACCAGATTTCATTCAGTAATAATCAGGGCGAGAGTGAGCACTGGTTCCAAGTAGAGAGCAGGAAGTGTCAGGTGTGCTCAGAGCTGCTGGAGGGCCACAGGGAGGATGCGCACAACAAACACTGAGGAGAAGTGAAGAGAAACAAAATCCAGGTCAATTGGCCCCAGTGACAAGACAGCAGCAATGTGTGCAGCAAAATAAATAACGTAGTATTGGGCTACATTCAAAGTAGCCAATAAACACATTGCGTGGGGCCAAGCTGACATAAAGGAGTGTGAGACAATGATGAGGTATAAATGACACACCTCTTATGAAGAATGAGTCCAAATAACTTATATAAACGGCCCACCCCCTAAAACAGTGGAGGACGCATCTTCAGGCACTTAGGAGTGGGCTTCTCACAGTGAATCACTTCTGGAGAGGACAGGTGGAAAGGGGACCAGCCACAGAACAGCACCTCAGCTGGACTGTGCACGCTGCAACGCGCACCTCCCCAGGATGCGGGGGGAGGGTCTTTCCTTCATGGGCCCTTCCCCAAAGCCCATCATGTGAGAGAAATGTGAGAGCTATCTCAGTCGAGGGCATTCTATAGAAAGTTTCAGAACTCCTCAAATCTGGATAGGTTGTAAAAAAAAAATCTTAGAAACTGTCAGAGACAAGTGGTGCTGAGGGGATGTTACAACTTGGTAAAATGAGGTACGGTGGAATTGACCCAGGACAGCAGGAAAAAAATTAAGAGATTCAAATAACATATGAATTGTACTTCATTGGTGCAATATTGGTTAATAATATTGGGTCAATACTGACATCTCTGATGAATGCAGCATCTCACCAGTAGACAATACAGCAGGAAACTGTGTGGGTTACTGCTCTGTCTTCTCAGCATTTATGTATATTGGCAACTCTTCTAGAATGTTCTCTAAAGGACTTGCATATTGTAACAGTACTACTTCATTTGCCCCAAAGGTCAAACTATTTGTGTGTGTTTGTGTGTGTTTGTGTGTGTGTGTGTGTGTGTGTGTGTGTGCGCATGCACACACACATGTGGAGGCCAGAGGACAATCAGGTGTATTCCTCAAATACTCTCTCTTTAGCTTTTTTTTTTCTTTAAAATTTATTATTTTTTATTTGTAAGGAGAGAGAGAGAGAGAGAAGAGAGACAAGACAGAGAGAGAATGGGCACACCAGGCATTCTAGCCACAGCAAATGAATACCAGTTGCATGTGCCTATTGTGCATCTGGCTTACGTGGGTACTTGGGAAATCAAACCTGGGTCCCTTGGCTTTGCACATCCTAACCACTAAGCCATTTCTCCAGGCCCCTCTCCCTAATTATTTTTGAGACAGGCTTGCTCATTGAAACTGGAGCTCACATGCCCATTCTCTCTCTCTCTACCTGCCTCTTTCCCTCTCTCTCTAATAAATAAATCAAAATAAAATATTAAAAATAATAATACAGAAAAAGGGCTGGAGAGATGGCTTAGTGATTAAGGAATTTGCCTGCAAAGGCAAAAGACCCAGGTTCGATTTTCCCCAGTACCACATAAGCCAGGTTCATAAGGTGGCCAACGTGGCTGGTGTTCATTTGCAGTAGCTGGATGCCCTGGCATGCCCACTCTCTCTTTTTCTACTGCCTCTTTCCCCCTTCTTTCTCTAATAAATACATACATATTAAATATTTAGAAAAAGCTAAAGAAAATGGAGCTCACGGATATTCAGCTAGTCTAGCAAGCTTGCAGCAAGCCCCAGGATTGCCCATCTCTGTCTCTCCAGTGATGGAATTATGGACCCATCCCACCACAAATGGCTTTTATGTGGGTTCTGAGGACCCAAACTCAGCTTCTTTGCTTGTGCAATGAGCACTGGACGGACTGAGTCATCTACCCAACCAAAGCTATTTTTTCAAATTAATATACAGGTAAAAAGCCATTGCATATCAATAGGAAACATTTAAACAATTCCACACTAGGGATTCCATGCCAGGTTGAATCCCCATCCCAGGGCCGTTCCTGGTGTGGTCCACTGGAGGCACCATGGCAAATCCCCATCCCAGGGCTGTTCCTGGCGTGGTCCACTGGAGGCGCCATGGTGAACCCCCATCCCAGGGCCATTCCTGTTGTGGTCCATTGGAGGCGCCACAGCAAATACCCATCCCAGGGCCATTCCTGGCATGGCCCATGTGGAGGCACCACGGTGAACCCCCATCCCAGGGCTGTTCCTGGCGTGGTTCATGTGGAGGTGCCACAGCAAATCCCCATCCCAGGGCCATTCCTGGTGTGGTCCATTGGAGGCTCCACGGCGAACCCCCATCTCAGGGCGGTTCCTGGCATGGTCCATGTGGAGGCGCCATGGTGAACCCCCATCCCAGGGCTGTTCTGGGAGTGGTCCATGTGGAGGCGCCACAGCGAATCACCATCCCAGGGCTGTTCCTGGCATGGTTCACGTGGAGGCACATGGTTTTGCAGAGCTCAGTGTTCTTCTTCACCTTCTGTTTTCCTCTCTGCAAACTTCTAAAACAGTTTTTTGTCTGGTGTGTGTAAGTATAGTGGATGCACTCATGTGTGCACCTGTGAGCACTCTGTGCACACATGTGCAGAGGCCATGAAGAATATCTGGGCTCCCCTCTGTCTGTCTCTTCTCCATATTGATTCTTTGAAACAGAGTCTCTTGCTGAACTCACAGCTGCTATTTTTGAGTTAGGCTGGCTGACCAGGAAACTCCAAGGATGCCCCTATCTCCGACCCGCCAGGACTGGGCTTACAGGTATGGGTGGTTATACCTACCTTTTATACGGGTGCTGGTGTCAAGTTCAGATTCTCCTGCTTGCATGACAAGAGTTTTTACCTATTGAGCCATTCTCCCAGTCCTTAGTTCACTCTTTGCTTAAACCTAACAACTCGGATCTGCCCAGTAATTATTGGTTGTTATAGTGACACTCCAACGAAAGCTGTATGAGTGAGTTATTTCCCTTCCATGAAGCCACTTCGTAGAGTACCATCTCAACTCGTGCTCTGGGGGTCAAATGGCATGGGCTATTTGTCTTTTGAAATTTATGAATAAGATTCAATGACTTTCTGGTGATGGGAAATGAAATAGAAGGAGAAATTGCATCACAGTGCCTGACATTCCCCGGGCTCAAGAGTGCAGAGTGAGAACTCATGACTATCTGACAAAACGTCACTCAGCCGGCAGCACAGGTAAGGACAGGAAGAAAACACAACAGGAGTCTGCACCTGTCGGCTGAGGCCATCCTGTCCCTGCGGACGAGTCGTCAACAGGGAGTCTCATCTGGCTGCATACCATCTATTTTAGTCTGTCTGATCACATTCTTTCTTTCCACTTGAAATTAGTTTCCATTTCCATATCTGTACTTTATACTTAGATGATGTTTGGTATGGAGATAAACAATACATATCATCTATTCATTGCTTTATAATCCAGTGGAATCTTACATTGAGATGGTGTGCATTGCTTTCCAATTTGTTTCTTCTCTCAACACAATACCCTGGGCTTTCCCTTGGCGATATCCATGTAGTTTTGTGTGTGTGTGTGTGTGTGTGTGTGTGTGTGTGTGTGTCTATCTTCTCTCAACACAATACCCTGGGCTTTCCCTTGGGGACATTCATGTAGTTTCATGTGTGTGTATGTGATATGCATTTGTGTATATGTGTGGGTATCTTCTTTCAACACTATACTTTAGGCTTTCTCCTTGGAGATCACCATGTAGTTTTGTGTGTGTGTGTGTGTGTGTGTGTGTGTGTGTGTGTGTGTGTGTGTGGTGTGCATGAGTGTGTGTACACATTTGTTTGTGTGGTGTGCATGTGGGTACCATATGTTTGTGTGTTGTGTACATGTGTGTGTGTGAGAGTGCTTGTGTTCATTTGTGCACGGGCATGTGAAGGCCTGAGGCTGGTATCAGGTGTCTTCCTCAGTCACTCTCCACCTTATTCTTTAAGACAGTCTCTCTTACTGTACCTGTATCTCACCAGTTGTACGAGATGTCATGGCCAGTGAGCCTTGAGGAATCTCCCATCTCCACTTTCCCAGATCTAGGTTTATAGGCACATGACACCATACTTGGTTTGGTGGACACCAGGGATGTCAGCACGGGTCCTCAGGCTGGTGTGAAACATATTCTACTGACTGACTACTTCCCCAGCACTGTGGAGTCATTTTAGTGTGGATGTGTGGCTTACTGTGAATGTAATCCAGATTCCTCCAGATCCCACTGAAGGACATCCAGAGTGTCTCTCTGCTTCCTGCACTAGGATCTGAGTTTCATTCGCTATGTCATGTCTCTCATTTGTTCCTCACTATGATTCTATGTAAACTCTACTTGGTACAGAGGAGGCTTTCTGCTCAGCATCCAGGTTAGCTCCAGATCTCTGTCAGTGGGTCAGCTCCTTGGAGCCACTCCTTACACCAGTCCTAAATATCAGCTTAGACTCCACTCAACACCCATGCCAAGAATGGGATATTGGAGCAGAACATACATTAGACATACCAATGCTGCCGGGTCCTTGGCTCCAGGCATCATGGCTTCCCCTGTTCCAGAACTGCTCTTCAGCATGACTGAACTGATCTGCACACAGAATGTCTGGACGAGCTTCACCTGTGTGATGAGTAAGATAGAGCCAGAGGTCTGGAGTAGGAATTGAACCTTCTGTAAGTGCGAAGGAGGCTGGGCTGGCAAGGTCTGGAAAGGGGATTTGTGGGAACAGGGACCACACTGAAACTGGGAAGCCACCCATGTCTAGCTGGACCTGAAGGAGAATTCAGGCTAGACAGATCTGAGATGAAGGAGTACTTTGATGTGCCTCTGCCTGGTGTCCTCAGCCAGCCTAAGGCAGCTGCTGCTCTGCAGTGAAGGTGCGGTGAGAGCCTGAGTGGACAGCAGAGGAGCCTGGCAGGACTCTTACAGCATTGCCTTGATGCTACCCTCCCTCCCATACCTGCTGGCTCCTTTCCAGGCCGCTGTGTACCTGAGCCTGTCAGCACCCCAGGGCCACCCCTCTTGCTGGGACCTGTCTGAGGTCTCGCTCTGGCTCCTCACCTCTTCTTGTACCCTGGAACTTCCCCTTCATGATGCTATATTTCCAGGTCTCCTAGACAATATTGTATTTTACCTTGTACTTCTAGGTGAGTTATGCTGCTAGGTGAATTTTAAGGTTTATTGGTTCTGCCTAGCATTAGAAATTGAGCTAAAAATTATATATCTATAACCAGTGACCCAGGTATCTGTGCTCAAGGCTGAGGGGTTGTGGCTGAATGGAGGTCACTGCTATCCTTGGCCAGCATCATTCTGACTCCATAGAAGTCATCAGGGGACAATGTTGTGGGGAGAGCTGGTCCAGTTATTTCTGGTGCTGGCTCCACTGGAACCCACCTGTGGTTATCTTATTTGGTCAATGGACCCCTGGGCCTGGGTTGGAATGGGGCCATTAGTTTTTGGCTTGGTTGGGATGGAAGTCTCCCCACCATCTTCAATTCCTCTGCCTGTGGTTCTGTGCTATGGTGAAGTTTCCTTCAGTTGTGGAGGCAAGGATAAGCCAAACTCTCCATGTTGCTCCTGGTTCAGAACTCAGTGTTCCTCACTGTAGATAAATCCTGTCTCTAGGCAGGAACCATGCCTATCAGGACACAAGTTCAGACTGGTATTTTAGGGTGGATTGTGTCCGGCCATAGCCATGATAAAATTCTTGAACCCAAATGTTGTCGTTTGAATTAGGTGTCCCCCATAAACTCATGTGTTTTGAATGCTTGGTTTCCAGTTGAAGACAACTTGGGAAGTAGAGCCTTGCTGGAGGAGGTGTGTTGTTGCAGGAGGGTTGTGGGTACTATAGCCAGGTTTCCCTTGTCAGACCTTGGCTCATTCTCCTGCTGCTGCTGTTGTCCACGTGATGTTGGCAAGGAGGTGATGTCCATCCTTTGTTCATGACATCCTTTCCCCTGCCATCATGGAGCTTCCTGCCAAGACTGTAAGCCAAACAAAATTCCCTCCTTCCACAAGCTGCTTTTGGTTGGATGCTTGGTACCAGCAACACAAAAGTAACTGTAACACTCAGAGGTGATTAAATTAAGTTAGGTTATTAGGGCGGGCCCTAGTCCAACATAATGGTGTCCTTACATGAAGAGACCAGACACATAGCTGGATGGCCATGTGTGGATACAGGGAGAAGCTAGCATCCATGGTCATGGCTTTTCCTGAGGATACCCTGACTGTGGATGTGCCACCTCCAGGACTGTGAGATCCTTGCTGCATAAGTCCAGCTGTGGTGACTGCTGTGGCAACTGGAGATGACAGAGGTACTTGTTCATCTAGGGCATATGACACTAGGAAAGGGCCAGCTGGCCCTTGTTGGGGCTTTGGTGAAGTCACTGGGGAAGGAGCTTGCTGTCCCAAAGCCTCCACAGCAGAGGGCTCGTGGCCTGGGAAGCTAGCAGCAATATCCCAGAATGACGGGGACACTGTCTGAGTGCAGTGTGGCTCAGAGGGGCTGTGAAGAAAGAAAGTCTCCGAAGAAGGGCCCCTGTGCTTCTGCCTATGTCTGTCCATGTCTTTTGCAACCCTGGGCCCGGGCAGTGGTCTTGGTCTATGTGTTTGCAGAAGCCTGGCTCGGTCTAGAGCTCTAGCTATGGTTGGGGTCTACTGTAGGATTGCACTGAAGTCCACTCTCCAACCATGACCTTGTGATGCCATGATGGGAACACAGGCACACACCAGATGCCACTAGTCTGTTTCTTTGTTCTTAAACAAGAAGCTTGGATTTTCCCTGGAGGGCAGAACAAGCAGATTTCTGTAGCTTGAAATGGCAAGAGTCATTACATTAACTTGCTCCCCTCAGAGCCTCTTCCTAGTCTTCCCTCCAAACAACAACAGCAAAATTGTGGCTGAGCACTGGTCCTGGAGCCTGGACAGCAGTGTGGTCTCTGGACCCTCTTTCCACCTCCAAGACTCACTCAGGAGTTGGCTTCCACACTTGTCCAGTGTTTACCTCCTCAGAGAAGCCATTCAATTTCCCCATCATTGCAATGGAATGCTCTGAAAGATGAATGTGCCAGAGAAAATTAAGTCCTGTGGGTTTTTTTTTTCTTGATTCTTTTTTTCCCCTGTGGGGGTAAGGATAATAAGAGTGAATAAAAGCAATCAACATATTGCACTTTATATTAGAATTGATGTTGCTAACATAATTAAGAAACTCATTTCATTAAGAATTGCTAATTATGAGATGTAAAAAAATTCGCCTTGGACTGTATATATTTCAAGCTAGGAGCGGAATTTATTAGATGTAAAATGTTTGTAGGAGTTTATGAACATGTAATCTGAGATGATGTCCAGAGGCGAAGTGAGGAAGGCCCACGCCAGTAGAGCTGGTGGCCCATCGACATCCCACAGTGACATGGACAGGAGAAAGTCTTCCTTAGCCAGGTATGTGGGCCAGTGTGCTGGGGCTGTCTGGCGATGGAGTGGCTGAGCCTTCTTGCCTGCCTCTAACCTAAGGAAGGACATCACCTGAGGCTCACCTCTATTCCTGCAAGAGTCCTGCCACCACAGGGTCCTATACACACATACTGAATACCACAGAGCACTGGAGGCCACAGAGTAGATAGCCATGCCAAGATGCCTGGAGCCAGAGCTTCAAGTCCCTGGTATGATCACACTGCTGGGCTTCTCGAGGGACAGAAGTACCAGTGTCTACTGTCCCTCCCCAAACCTTCAGCCCTGACACTGGGACCTCAAAAACATCCTTAACTATATTTGTTTTTTCCATCTGGACAAGAAGAAAAAATGCTCACTTATTGTATTGGTCGAAAGGAACAGAACCAAGAGAAGGAACTTATTTATCTATTTATTTGAGAGCAACGGGGGGGGGGGGGGTAGACAGAAACAGAGAGAGAATGAGCACGCTAGGGCTTTCAGACACCGCAAATGAACTCCAGAAACATGCGTCCCCTTGTGCATCTGGCTAACGTGGGTCGAGCCTCAAACCTGGGTCTTTAGGCTTCACAGGCAAGTGCTTAACTGGTAAGCCATCTCTCCATCTCATGAATTTATTTTATAAAGGGGACTTATTGGATTTATAAAGGGGATTGACTGATTGGATTAGCTGTCAAGATACAAGCTGGGCATCCAACAGTCACTGTCTTCATACTTGAGTGTCAGAAAACTTGTAGCTACTAGGCTCATGTGGCTGGAGGCCTCAGCAGTCCCAATCTGGCACAGAGGGCCTGGAGACTTCCTGGAGAGCTGCTGGTCTTCAGTCCCTACTGGAAGGCTAGTGAAACGCCATTCCAGTGCCTAAGGATAGTCAGAACAGAGTCCACACATGTACAAGTGAACAGCAAGGGCAGCCAGGCCAAAGGGAGACCATGTTCCCCTGAGGCTTCTTACACGTGCAGCCTAGTACTGGAAGGGCCACCCGTGCTGGAGGAAGGACGTCCTCCCTCAGTTAGTCCTGCCTGGAAGCACCCTCACAGGCCCACGTCAAGCCAGAGGAACAAAGTGGCACTTGCATCTGGACTTCCTTTGCAGTGGCACGAGAGAGTGGTGTGCCCATGCTTTCTCTCAAATAAATTTAAAAAGGTGTGTCTCTTATTTCCTGCTCTGATCAAGTTGACAAGACAACTACACCACAACAGATACTTTCTGTGGGGAAGATTCAAGCGATGGAATGTTTACACTGTAAAAAAAAGAGAAACACTACAAACTGGCACTGACATCCACCAGTGTGTGATCTGGGAGGCCACATTTATACTGTGATTTCTTCACATCGTCCTACGAGTCCTTTGCTCTTTCCTGAACATGACGGTTAAACTCGAGGGTCATCTTGACTAGATCTAGAGTCTCCTGGTGAGGAGACAAGTCTCTAGGCATGTCTGTGAGGGAGTTTCTAGACTAGGTTGAGGTGGGAAGACCTAAATAAGAGAAGTGCCATCTCATGGACGGTCCTGGGTTCTAGGATGAATAAAAAGGAGATAGCGATGGACTGGGAAAATGGCTTAGCGGTTAAGGTATTTGCCTGCAAAGCCTAAGGACCAAGGTTTGATTCCCTAGGACCCACATAAGCCAGATGCACAAGGGGGCGCATGTGTCTAGAATTTGTATACAGTGGCTAGAGGCTCTGGCATGCCCATTCTCTCTCTCTGTCTCGTTTTCTCTCATAAATAAATAAATAAAATATTAAAGAAGAAGAGATAGCGAGCTGAGCGCCAGCACTCATTGCTCTGCTGACTGCAGGGTTAAAGGTGGCTGCCGGCCTCACGCTCCTGCCAGCCGGCCTTCGGCCACGGCGGGCTATACCTGCAACCAGCGAGCCAACGTAGACCTGTCTTTCCTTAAGGTGCTTTTGTCAGGCACGTTGTCACAGCCGTGAGACAAGTGAGTTGCACACTGAATAAAGTTCTTGGAGCTACTTCAAGCTCTGGGCACCACATGGGTGACAGTCTGCTACATGCAGGAGATGAAAGCACCGAACAGTAAAAGAAAACGCTAGCCCAGCGGCCGGTGGCTCTGGCCTAGCACTGGGGAAGCCAGGACGCCCTCAGTCTCGGCTTCTCCTCTTCTGCCTGCCCCCAAGGGAGAACATGCTGGGCTCTTTCTCCAGAAACTGCCAATATGACCAGGTGGAGCAGTGTGTCACCCTGACCATGCCAGGTGATGGGCATTTGACTTGCACACACTTTCTGACAGGATGCTGTTGGGAAACACATAGCGTGACTGTGATATCAACTGGCCCAAAATAAAAAAGAAAGATCAGAACTTGACAACTACCTAAGGACAAATACTGCGATAAGGGAGACCATCATATGACCCCGAGTGCTTGTACTGGGTGAAACACCGTGGGCTAGTTCTACAGAAACTGGTATGCATGAGTGATGGAGCGCAACAGGCAACAGAGGGAGGCGCCATCGGCAGATTGGCAGAATTCAAGTGGCATAGCCACCAATGTGTGCAGGTGGTGCGTAGGTCATTGGCAAAGGTCCTGGGAGAGTGTGTGGTGGGTATGTGGTCCTGGAATGGACTTAGAGGACACCAGGGACAGTCAAACTGAGGCCCAGACTACGGAGTGCCACTTTACACACGGAACTTATGCTTACATTGTCCATTCTGGGTCGCAAATGGATGGGGTGTGACTGAAATAACACCAGTCATGCACTTAAATTTCTTAAAGATAGTGTCTGTGTCCTGGGTGTTCCTTTTAATATCATCTCTCCTTCTCTACACACTTGAACATTTTCAAAACATGGAATGGAGAAAGGGGAGTGTGTGGGCGGTTACATTTGTATACTTATCTGAAATGGGGATGGCACATCTGAGGAGAAGAAAACAAAATCACAGTTACAGGTCTATTTATTGGTGGCATTGTATCTGCTGCCCAGCTCCTGAAAGCATACATGACTGTGACCTTTTTGTCTTTGAACTAGGAAGAAAGCCACTGCATGGGCCGGCATGCTGAAATTCTGGGGTGTAAGGTTGTGGAGAGGACCAGAGGTTCAGAGAAAGGCAGAGTGCAGGGGTACCAAGGGATCCAGGGCAGCAGGGGCACTGCTGGGTGTGCAGAAGGTGCACTTAAGCTGCATGTGTGACAGTGTGTGTGTGTGTGTGTGTGTGTGTGTGTGTAGGCACTGTGGCACACATGTGGAGGTCAGAGGATACCTGCTGTGCGGGTCCTTGCCTGCCTTTCCACCTTGTTCGAGACAAGGCCTTTGTGTGGCTTGCTGCTGCGTTGCCTGGCTTGGCTGACCCGTGAGCTTCTGGGCGCTCTCCTGTCTCTGCCTCCCCTCCGCATAGTGTGCTGGGACTACAGATGTGGGAAGCTGTGTCCTGCTTACATGGGTTCCGGGGCTGTAAACCATGCTCCTTAGACTTGCACGTCGAGCTCTTGACCCTCTGAGCCGTCTCCCCAGACTGACAACTTTACAGCATGCTCCAGCCATCTGGTTCCCTCAGATATGAGAAAAAAGAAGAGCCTGAAGTTGGTACTTGGTCTAGAAGAAAGCAACACGGATAAAATATTAAAATTCCTTAATGTTTGGGTCTGGAGAGAAGGCTTAGCACTTAGGGTGTTTGCCTACAAAGCCAAAGAACCTCTGTTCAGTTCCCTAGGATCCACATAAGCCAGATGCACAAGGGGGCTCATGCACCTGGAATTCATTTGCAGTACCTGGAGGCCCTGGCACACCTATTCTCTCTTGCCCTGTCTCTGTCTCTTTCTCTCTAGCTCAAATAAACAAACAAAAATAAAGTTAAAAAATGTCCCTGATTACCATCAATCACGGGGTATAAGAGGGCCTACACCTATCAAACTGTCTATCAAAAAAGTAAGTGTTATCTCAATTTTCTGGGTGCTAACTCACTCTCCGTTGGAGAATCTGCTTCTCTTTTCCAGATAGATGCAGATCCTAAGAAGAGAGCTGCCCCAACATACCTCAGAAGGGGCCCAACTGAAACTAAGGACAACTGGCGAAATAAGCAAGGGTGATGTTTTCCTGTGAACTGGATACCAGCACAAAGGGGAAGGAGATCAATTCAGAGAAAAATCAACTCCTACCAAATCAGAGAGCCAGAGCCTCAGAGGCCCCCAACACCTCAGCACTGAAGCAGACCAAAAATGAACCCAACATGGCTCAGGGAAATCTTGCGGAAGAGGGGGCGGAAAGAATGTCAGAGTTACATGTTGGGTCATGATTTTCAGAGACATTTATCATACTAATAACTGGGGGCTAACTCCACAATGCACGACCCATTTTCAATAATAAGGAAGGTCTAATGGGAGGGGGTAGATCACAGATGAGCCTAAATAATGGTACCAAACTGCCTGTATTTACTGAAAAGAAAACTAATAAATTAAATTAAAAAAAAAAAAAAAGAAGCACAAAAAAAAAAAAATGTCCCTGATATTTAACTGAATCATGGCTACAGTTCCAGTGTTAGAGAGACAACCTGTCTCACGGAAATAAGGCAGCCAAGCATCAGATGAGAACAATGTCCTCCTCTGACCTTCACATATATGTGCACCCAACACACACACACACACACACCCTAAAGGGAAAAATTTCAATGTGTTTATGCAGCTTAAAAGCAAGAATATATTAAGAGAGGGGGAATGGGTCTAGGTACCAGGTAATTTAAAGCAAGTATTTCCTTTGGCTGTATTTTAATTGTATATTATAAACTTTTATTTAACTTGTTGCAGTTTGAAATAAATTCCCCAAATTGCATGCTTAGCAATAAGCATTAAAATGTTTGCACTGTAAAAAATAGAATTTAAATTCTGAGCCTGAGTATAACCCAATGAATAAATAAGAGAAGGGAGAAATATGGAGCAATTCATAACCTTCAGGGGTCTTCTTGGTCATTTCTCCAAGGGTCTTTATGAAATGAAATGAGACTTCGAGAGTGAATAAACAAGGACACTAGAGATCAGGGCATTTACCGTAAGTGAGCCTGATGGAGTATGGCTGACATGATGGTTGGAAAAGTCAAAGCTGTGACCTTGGATGAGAGCAGGCAAGGTCATTGTAGGTGGGCAAGTCTGTGAGGTTATGGTCCAGTGATGGGATTTCCCACTGCACTCAAGACCCAACACTGATGGCAATGTTTAGATGCAGAGAGAAAGTTGCTGTGCTGGAGCCAAGACTTCTGTGTAGGGCAGGAGTGACATGTTTGATAGCACTGAGTCCAAATAGGAGGGGAGGCAGGAGAGGGGAAAGCTAGGCCTCTGGAAACAGTATTCTTTTCCTTTTGGTGCACATGTGTGCATATGTGTATGTGTGTATGCTATATACATGCATGCAGGTGTGTGTTTGTGTGTGCATATGTATGGTGGTGTGGTATGTGTGTTGTGTGTGTGTGTGTGTGCAGACACCAGTGCCCCATGCACACACATGGGGAGGCCAGAGGAGAATGCCACATGCCCTCATCTATTCCTCACCACATATCTCCTTGAGACTAAGCCTCTCATTGTACCTGGAGTCATTTGGATCAGAGTGGGTGACCCCCAGGGATTGTCCTCTTTCTGCTCTCCATAGCACTGGTGTTGCAGGCATGCATGGTCACACCCACCTTCTCTTTCTTTCTTTGTTTTCTTTTTTACTTTGAGGTTTGGGAATTGAACTTGGGCCTTCAGGCTTGTGCTGAAACCAATCTTACACTCTGAGTCAGCTCCCCAGTAGCCAGGAGCAGTTTTGACAAGAACACATCAGGGTCATTGTTTGGAAAGAGTGAAGCTATTGAAAACAAAGTGACCACTGACCGCCTCAACAGCAACAAGGAGCAAGGTGCCTGTGGATCATCTCAGAAAAGTGGAGGTCAAGATGACCATCAACTACATTAGTAGCAAGAGAAAGAAAAGAAGGTTGGTGACTGATTGCCTCAGCAAGAAGGAGAGGCAGGTGATCATGAAGGACTTTAAGGGCAGTGAACCACAAAATGGTCCCTGATTACCTCAGCAGCACTGACTAGCAGGGTGACCATGGACTGTGTCAATAGCATTGGACGGCAAGGTAACCACCAACCTCAGTAGCCTCCATTCACTGAGGTCCATGGAAAGGCCTCAGAGGCTCCAGCTTATACATACCTTGTGCTCTTGGAATCACACCAACAAGGAGAGTCTTGAAGTCACCCACTCTCATCAGTGTGTGGAACATCAGCCCTGAGTCAGGAGAGTGTGGTGAACACAGTTTTCATTTAGGCAGGCTTAGCCGCTCTCTGGCCTGGTCATGCTGCCCCACTGCAGACTGGCTACGTCAGCTGGGCCAAGTCTGCCAAACTTGACGACTCTCAGCTTATATGTAAGGTGGGAGTTGTGGTCATGCTTTCTTCTGGTGACTGAAGGAAAGACCAGTGAAGAAAATGCCAGCATGTTCTCTGTGTAGTCCCTTCCCCACAAAGGTCTCTCCACAAGTACTGTTACTGGAGGATGGGCAGGATCTTTCCTGCATGGCCCAGGACTGTGTGGTACAAACAGCAGCATGTTCATTAACTATTGCCCTGGTAATAAAGTAAGCACAGAGGTCCCTGCTAGGCAGCATGGGACAGCAGGCGTGGCTTAGGGCTTATGTGGATGGTTTTGTGCAGAAGAATCATATGGTGTTGAATTCTGAGACGGGAGCACTGGCCTCATTTTGTGGGACAAAAAGTTAAAAAAGTCTAACCAAACCAAAGTCAAGAAGCAAGGAAAGACGACCCTATTTGGGGAAAGAATTCTAGAGTCACATGATACGGGGACTTGACAGAGTGGACTGAAGAGGTGGGCTCCACTGGGAATCCCTGGAGAAGTACCAATGGTCCTTCATGTGCCTAATAGTGTCTAAGTGATGGGCGTGAAGTGGCTCTGGATTAGGGGCTTAGCCTCACCACAGGCATGGTCCCTGGCTGCGGTGGGCTGAGATTATGGAGAGAAACCGTAGCTGTCATTCAAGGTGTGGTGAGGGTGTATAAGGACAAGGGTCCTCCTGGAAGGGAAGCCATTTAGCGCACTTTTCCTGTGGGGTGACCTCTGAGAGACCTGCACCTGATCGAGGCAGGGCAGCGTGAGAGCAAGTCAACACATCTGACAGTATCAGTGACCATATAGTCCAGGCCAGCCTTTGGGCCTACATGCACTATCACCATGTTTCCAAGTGTTGAAAGAGAGACACATTCACAAAGAATGGATGGACACCTTGTGAACTTGGATGTCTGTTTTTCTGTATACCTTTTTTGTGTAGAGGCCCTGGGGTTGGCACTGGTATCATTAAGATGAAAGTGGTCCACATCTCAAGATTGGAGGTCCAGGGTGTGGCTACTAGAGGCTGCTGGAATCCAGGGACTACATCCGGAGTAGGAAGCCACAGTGAGGGGAGGCTCTTCACAGTTAGCCTTCAACGTATGCCATCCAAGCCACTCTGCTGAGCCTTATGGACCCTCCCAAACTTCCTGTGGACTACTATTTCTCCCCATGTTCCTGGCTTCCTGGGATGGAGCTACTGCACAGGACTCATGCAGGGTGCCCAGGCTGCCTCGTACACTTAAACTCCCTGGTTACGGATGGGCTCAAATCCTCATTAACTCAACCCTCTCTTCTAATAGCTCCACATTGCAGACCCCATTGGACATGGGCATCAATCCCAGGGTACAGTTAAAGGAGACTTCCTCACA
Source organism: Jaculus jaculus (assembly GCF_020740685.1). Lineage (NCBI taxonomy): Eukaryota > Metazoa > Chordata > Mammalia > Rodentia > Dipodidae > Jaculus > Jaculus jaculus. The sequence continues at coordinate 164,710,981 of NC_059107.1, read as the reverse complement.
GTCATGCTGCGTGGGAGGCTGAAAAATTCCAGAAGGCAGTGATTGTGAGGTGAAGGGACAGGATGGATGTTTGGGGTACAGATAATATCAGAGGAATCCTGTGCTTTTCTGAGCATCAACCTCAGCAAGCCCTGAGCATAATTTATTCACTCAGCAAACAGTCTGAGAACTTCCTATAGGCTGAAGCGTTCTAGGGACTGAGCCATAAAAGAGAACAAGACACCAGTCTCTGTCGCAGGAGCTGGCATTCTCAGAGAAGAACCAATTCTGGAAGTCCTCAGAGCTCTGTGACTACTTGAATGTAATGCTTATGGGCAGTAAGGTCATCAACATGACCCACCATCTGCCAAGACCGCCCAGAGGGAGAAGTTAGCATTGGGAACTGAGCCATGAAGGACAAGGTCATGGGCACAAGCCCATTCCCTGCACACTTCCCGCCATGGTCAGACTAAACAATGCATGTCCGTAGAAGTAGCCAATCATAGCCTGGTGTGCAGGAATGTGGCTTTTTAGGTGTCCCTGGTGTGACTATGGCGCAGTGCTGAGGACAGTGTCTCACTGAGCACTGGTGATATAAAGTTGCCCACGTGTGGTCATTGTACTGGGGCAAACCACACACAGACTCAGGTGTCTTTACCCATCTTTTAGAAGAGCAAGAAGGTGAGCAAAGAGTGAGCAAGGGGATACAGGGCTTGCCCACAGTGTCCTTTCAGGGCCATGGCCACCACGATGTGCCCAGCATCACAGGTGTGAGGACTGTGGGCAGGAACAGTCTTGGCTCTGACATGGATGCCATGAACTGTGGCCATACAGTTTGCTACTGCCTTCTAGTAACTTCTCCTCTAGCCTTGATTGCATTGCTTTACTCCTCCCATTGGTGTGGTTTGGGCTGACAAACTGCATGCCAAGCTCCCGGACTTAGATGCTTTCTTGGGAGTTTGCAATGTGGGTGTTAGGTGGCTGAGAGCTGCCACCTCACTGAGATGGCCTGCAGGAGACAGGTGGGCTCTGCTGCAAGGCCCTGGAGGTGGGCGCCCAGCCCCACACCCTCAAAGCTTGGCCTCCCAACTCCCCATCAATTTTGAGCACCCAGGATGCCTCAAAGAATGTTGCCTCTGCCTAAGCTAGCTTCAGACCCTGCAACTTTCCATCAACAGCCAGGTGGATAGGGAACCAGGAGCAGGGTGCTAGGACTGCCAGGTGGCCTGGATGCCAGGGTAGCTTGGAGATGCTGCCCCCGGCTGGTAGACTGGATCCCCTACTAGATATAGAGAAGCAGCTGACCAAGCTGTACTCTGGAGATGGACATGCTTGTTTTCTGATATTACAGCACACAGGTAACACTGGAAGGCTCTGGGCACGGCACCATGGAGTCCTGCCCCAAAGGCCCTGCCCCCCATGGAAGCAAGAGCCAGAAGGGGCCAAATCACCATAAGAAAGCTTCTAGGCCGATGCTTGAGAAGAAAAGCACTCTAAGTATGAGAATATGTTCTGTGTGGCATTAATGACTTGATTTACAGAGGGGCTGAGCTGGCGGAACCCAAATTGCCCCGTGTTCAGTTCCTCAGTGGCATTCTGGTGAATGTTTAAATAACAAAGGAATTTACCTTTTGAAAAATAAAGAAGAAAGGAAAGTCGCTCCTAGGCTGGATGTTATTGAATAAAATAGAGATGGGGCTTCCAGTAACCCCCATCACAGCCAGGGTGGAGACTCTAACTTTGAACCCGAGGATGGGCCAGCTGTTGACTTAGCCTGTCAGCCACTCTTTGATTTTGCACTCTGAAACTCTCTGCAAAACTTCTTTAGCTCTGGACCCTTGGCTGTGGCATTGACCTCAGCAATATAAATCAGAAAGCAGGGAACTTGGAGCCCTGCAGTCAGGGCCAGCTTACCACTGGTCTTGCTGGCAAAAAGGGCCACGGTCAAGCCCAGGTTTTCCTCTAGACCAAGAGGAAATGTGCCCCAAGAGGAATCCATGGGGGAGGACATCCAAGGGAGTGGATAACAGTGCATTCCACAAGGACAGGGGTCTGCTGTCTACAACAGCAGCCGCTGAGAGGAGAACTGTGGGTTCACGTGCTCAGTGAGTATTGTTAGCGTCTGATCAGGTCAGTAGATTTTCCTACAGTAGCCATGACTAAATAGAACGTTGAATTAATAAGAAGCAGTGTCTTTGACAGTAGCCCTTACAGTGAACCCCTTGTCTGTGATTTCATCCTCTGCAGCTTCAGGCATGCAAGGGCAGCTGCTGCTCCCTCTATATTAGCCTTTGTCTAGCTTCTTTAAAAGGACACAGATACACACATTTTAGTATGCCCATTGTTAAAGTCATTCTTTTTCCCTGTTGCTAATGTCTCATGATGCTCTCACTCTGTCAGATCCAGTGTCATGCATCCACTGAGGTGCTGACGTAAGGGAGATAACTGCACCCGTCCTAGATACTTAGTTACAGGTACAATGAAAGTTGCACAGAATCTTCATGTGGGAAATGAATACCTTTGCTGAAAGAGGGTCTCGGCGAATGGAGAGCCCTGTGTGCAGACGCTGTGCTGTAAGACTCTGAAGTGTATATGGAGCCGGCATGATAAGAGAAGAGAGCTAGAAACTGGTGCCACCTGATCCCAAGGCAGATTGAAAAGCATGAGAAACCAGGCCAGGGCGGGGCTCGTGAGAGTAGACCGCGATGTCACAGGAGCAGGACAGACAGGGCAGAAATAGCTGCACAGCGCGGGTCAGCGGGACTCTGAGAATGGAGCAGAGATGATTCAGTGAGAAGCAGGCAGTCCCTCTGTAACCTAGTGCTGGGGACTGCAGAACGCAGTAAGGGATCTCGATGCACACCTTGCACCATACCCCCAAATCACCTGACTATGTAGCAGTGCCCGAGGGTCAAATGCAAAGCTATAAGCCTTCTAGAAGCAAGCAGGAAAAAATCCAGAGGCTTGAGCTTGGCAACAAGATTCTAGGACTCCATGATTATTTTTTTCTGTAATTTCAAAAATATTTTTATTGAAAAACTTAATACATGAACACGCTGTAATTTAATTACATTCCCCTTTGCTCTCTCCACATACTTCTATTCCATGAGTGCCCTCCTCCTTCTAAGTTGTCCTTCCCTGTGATGTCTATGTCAAAATGATGATAGGCTCAAAATTGTGCAGGTTAGTGGGATAATGGCAACCACTGTGATGTCACGAACGTATCCATCAGTCCACGGCTGGAGGACAGTAACCCAAAGTACTCCTTCCCACCTTGAGACTCTTACATTCTTCCAATCCCTTTTCCACAATAAAGTTACTGTTGTTGAGTATAGAATTCCAGGGTAACTTTGGAAAAGAATATGTATATTTACAGCATCTTTAGGCTATAGCACATTGAGAAAGGAGTAAAGTTATGCCCCACAGGCCCGGCCCTTGCACATGGCAGCCTCCACACTATCAGAACCACTGTGAGGATGCATTTCTTACAATCTGCATGCGGCCTCCCCACCACCCAAGCCCAGAGTTCACTCTTCTTCCCTTCCAGCGTAAGGCATTTCACACATGCACATGGGCATGTCCACCCTGGTCATGTCACCGTGAGGTCTTCCATGGTTCCAGTGTTTTGTCTTCCCCCATGCCTTGTTAAAGACCAGTTGACCAGGCACTTCTGGGCTCTGCTCTGCTGGTCTGCTGATTCTTCCTGCCCTGCCAAACTACTGCAGCCTGGCGGTGGGTCCTGGTGCTGGCATCACCTCTCCAACTGTGGTCTAATGCTTCACACTGTGCTGGCTGTTGTAGTCCTTGACCTCTTCAAATAAACTTCAAGACCAGACTCCTAGGTTCATCTTAGTCTTCCTGTTCACACCTTGTGGGTTGTTTTCTGGCATATTTTTGCTAGCATTGTCTAAGACAAGAAATCTGCTGTCATCTTAAAACTTATTCCTCTGTCTGAAACATGACTTTATTCACTGGCTGCTTTGAGAGTTTTCTTTGTTGATGGCTTTAAACTATTTGATGGTAATTAGCCTTCTGAGGTTTATCGTTCATTCATGGGAGAGCTTCTTGAGATCATTGTATCTATGGGTTTGAAAGATAATCTGGAAGCATTGGGCTAATAAGTCCCACATATCCCTTCATGGCATACACACACTAGAGTTTGTGAAGTGTGATTATGGTGTACATGGTGATTTTGTTTGCATTTCACTGTTGAACTTGGCTTCTCCACTTTTTAGAATTCTTTTATCTCAATTTTTTTTTTTATTCCTGTAGTTTCTATAGCTGCAATCTTATGTTAACTAATTTTTCATTTGCAATGTCTCTTCTGTTAATTACATCCAGGGCTGTAGCTCACACCTCCTAAAGTTTGATTTGAATGTGTGTGCATGCATGTGTGTGTGTATACACACATTTAACTTTCCTAGCATGTAGAATATAGTCATAGTAATTATTTTTCATCTCTCTGTAAATTTTACCATCTGTTCTGAGTCAGTTTTAATTAAATGACATATCTTAATTAACATATATTTTTAATCTTTGAGTGTTGGTGATTTATTGAATGGTGTTTAATATGAATCTTGATTTATGCAGTATTAGACATATTTTATTCCTAGAAATAAGGTTCTTAAACTTCTCTGAGCTGTGTCTTGCATTTCCTATGCTATAACAAAGCATCACAGATGGTAATTATTGAAGAATGGGATTGACTAAGTTCATACCTCTGGAGGTTAGAGCATCGAAGAGCATGGTACTCACTGCTGCTGAGGGTTGTGCACCACTCCAAACATGGTGCAGGACATCACACAGCAAGATAAAATAAGCCTGCTAAGACAAGACCATCCTCTCATTATAAAGCCACGAACGCCACTTGTGGGATCCCCACCCTCATGACCACATCACTTCCTCATTCCTTTCCAAGCCCTGCTTCACATATCACTGACACATGATTCTGGGGATTCAGCCTCCAACATAAACTTCTGGGGACACATTCAAACCGTGGCAGGTGGCAAGTATGTTACTTGGAAACAGGCCCTACTTTTAAGTGCTTGCTCTTAAGAGTTGCCAAGCAGATCCCACAATGGGAGCTCCAAAACGTTCAGTCACAGATTTTCAATTAACAGGAAAATTAGAAAATGCATGAAATAGAAAATGATGAGTGAATGATTAACTGGCTTACCCAAGGCAAGGGACATTCTCACAGTGGCCATGTCCTCCACAGTGCAATAAACACTCAGGCCTACACAAGACTCCCCAACAGGCCAGACAGCTGCATGAGATTTCTGGGTTAAATACAGCTGGTTTGGCTCTGTGACCACAGCACGGAGGCAGGAGGTATCTGTTTCTGCTCATCAAAGCTTGCTGAGTGGCTCTGGGAGCAGGGCACGGTCCCTTTTCCTGCAGAGAAGCAGTGATGCTAATGACCTCCCCAGGCAGCCTATTTGTCCCTGGATAGATCTGGAAGGAGAAGGCTGTCTCAACCATGACAGGCTGGTGTCTTCATGATTATTACTTATTCTCTTACGAGTTGAGAGCCATTTGGAGAACAACAAGGGGGGTACCAACCAACTTTCTAGTCTCTACACACAATTCCCCTTTTGTCCAATGCCAAGGGTCTTGTCCAGTGACAACGTGGTCACCTCCAATGCAGATTATGAGGACCACCAGGGCATTCTCAAGACTCCAGCTGGTATGTGGGTGGGGCTTGTGGGCTCAAGCTGGGGACTCTGCTGGGTGTTTATTTATACAGCTCCACCTGCCTCTGGTGGAGTGGCTGTTCCCACCCCATCTTGTAAATGCTGAAAGTGAGGTGCAGCTATCAACAGGTAGCTTGACAGAGTTGCCACACTCTTGAAGATTTGAACTGCAGACTGACTTGTGGCCTTGTCATCCAGAGAGTTGCTTAGCTTCTTTGCCCACTGGCTACTGCTTTGCTCTTGGGGGCTGGGGGAGGGGTGTCACCTGACACTCTGTGTCAGGGTTTCAAGGATTCAGAAAATCTAAGGAGTCATTTTTTTTTTCTTTTCTTTTTTTAATTCCAGTGACTCCACTCTGTTTCACCCTGCCCCTGTGAAAGCACCTGGAGGTTTGAGCCTGGCAGGTGTGCATCTGCCCCTGGTCTTCACAACACCTGAGTGTGAAGAATGTAGGGTAAGAGACTCAGTCTCTCGTGCCAGGGAGCTGTTGCTCTTGGTAGCTACAACTGGTCTTGGTTGACAGCTGCTCTCCTGACAGCATCCTTGTGAGACACGGGAGTCTGAGTGGTCCTCAGGGAATTTTGGTGTCTAAGATTTGTCACAACCCTTTCTTTCACGATTTTTTTTCACTTGCATGTGTGTGTGTGTGTGTGTGTGTGTGTGTGTGTGTGTGGGTGTGTGTGTGGGTGTTTGTATGTTTGGGTGTGTGCGTGCCTGTGGAGGCCAGAGGTTGGTGACTCCCCCAATCATTCTCCATGTTATGCTTTGAGACAGGGTCTTTCACTGAACCGGAGCTCCCCAATTCAAGTCCCAGGCTTCCTCCTGTCTCTGTGTCACCAGCACAAGGATGATGAACATGTGCCATGCTCTGGACTGTTACCTGGGTTCTGGGATCAAGCTCAGGTCCTGATGCCCTCACAGCTGGTACTGCGTCAACCAAGCCGTCTCCCTAGCCCCCGCCTCGCTGCAGTTGACGATTTTAGGAGTGTGTCGTGTCCCTGACTCAGCTTCCTCGTATCCATCCCAGCACGTGTTGCGCTTGCTGTGTGGGGACGTTACTAGTACAGTTGGGTTGGCTTCCAAGGACAGTCTCCACCGAGAGGCACACGCTCCCATTCATTCTGCAGAGATGACTCACCCTCATTAGGTCTAATCATGGCAATTAGGGTTCCGTGACACACAGTAAGTGATTTTAATATCCTGAAAGATTTTTTTAAAGTGACTGTTTCTACAACAATGGAAATATTGTATTGTCCTGGTGACTAATTTGGGGAACATTGGAATGATAGTTGCTGGAGTCATTTTTTTTTTTCTTTTCTTTTTTTAATTCCAGTGACTCCACTCTGTTTCACCCTGTCCCTGTGAAAGCACCTGGAGGTTCGAGCCTGGCAGGTGTGCATCTGCCCCTGGTCTTCACGACACCTGAGTGTGAAGAACATAGGGTAAGATGTCTGCTCTTCAGGATGCTCCAGCTCCTGGGGCCTCGTTCCAGGTCACAGGGATGCTCCTGTCTTTCTTTCTAGGTGGGCATCATCTCAAGGTGGCTCTGGCTTCTGGGATGTCACTGGGATAGGAGCTGCCTGTTTCACCAGTGTGCCCTGAAGACCTTCCCTGGCTGGCAACATACCTCCCAGAAGCCAGCCCAGGCCTGCATCTACGGAACCAAGATCCTAGCCAAGGGGAGCTCTGGGAAGAACCAGAGGGGTCTTCCAGGTTCCCTAGGCTGCATCACACAGCTTAGGTTCCTTGGTCTTTGGGGTCCTAACCCCAATGGGCACCTAGATGTTTCAAGCCTTCTTAATTCTTTGAGGAAAAGATGTTTGTAGTGAGTAAGAAAAGACCAGAGAGAAGCCACAGTCGTCAGATACATGGGCTGACTAGCTTTTAAGGAGAACTGGAGTCACATACTCCATTAAGTGACCACCTAGGCCAGGCATCTCCTGCCATCTTACAGTTCAGAGGACAGGCCTCAAAGTGCCACACCCTTGGCTTCCCAGAGGTTAGTGGTTTCCTACCCTTGCCCATTTTGAGTCCTTCCCAAGGCCAGGCACTGTTATGAGAACTTGACTCTGACTTTTGAGAGATGAGAAGTTGGAGGCGCAAGAAGGTAAAGAACCTATTCCCCAAGTCACACAGCATTTCCAGATTTGAAGAGAGCTGGAATCCAAAGCCTGAGGGGTGGGCGGGGGAGTCCAGTCCTCAGACCTCTGACTGCGGGGACCCATGAGACTGAGTCCCTTGCCTGCTATGCCTCCCTTTCTGCTTTCTTGCTAAAGACATGCTTCCCACAGCTGTTCCAGCCAGTGGCAGTACAGCAGGGAAACTGAAGCAGGCTGGATCCAGAAGACAGAGGTCTTGTGTGGATTTCCCAGCTGTTCTGAAGGTTCCAAGGTATCCAGGTACTCCACCTTCCCTGCCTTCTTCTCTCAGGACCCTCTTGCTCTCTCCCTGGCATCAGCCCATACACTCTCTTGGTACTTCTCTAACAAACCTGTTGCCCATTTAGTTCTGCCTTTGCTCCTCAGAGGATGTGAATCACACAATGCCTTTTCATTTCCTTCTTTTTGTTCTTCCTTGAAGAAATATGCCAAAGCAAGTCAGACTTCACCGATGTGCCACCACCATGCACGCCAATACTTCCCTGTGGCTTGTGTGCGTGGCTGTGCGGGCGTCCACTAACACTCACCCCACTGCTGTCTCCCTGAGGGCTCTGAAATAGTCATTCACAAATGATTTAGGGCCTGGTCTTCACGAGGCACAGGTACTGCTAAGTGTCCTGTCTCACAGTGACCTGGGCCACTTTTGGGTATGTGTCTTGAAACACTGACCACACGTTGTGCGAGGGTTATCTCCTCCCATGTGTCACTTAACTTGTTCCTTGACTTGCTTGTCACTTCTGGCTTGGGACAGAGCTGAGCCCCATGTCAATCCTGGTGTACTTTCTCTTTGCAGAGGACACTCCTGGTGGCTACCTTGTGCTTCCTAACATGCCATTATCCCTCCGCTGTGGTGACAGGTCAAAGAAGTCCTGGATGTCCACTTTAGTCACACCTCCTTCCATGCACAGCCATCGGCAGAGCCTGAGGCCCTGCTGCTCCATGCCCTGGGTTGCTTAGCCTAGCCAAGCCAGGGCGCTGCCCTCACAGCTGTGGTGTGGAACCTATTCTGCCTGGCCAGCTCTGGCTCTGTTCTTCCTTGTCTTGCTATTGTCTGGACCATGGCTGCTTTCCAGAAGGACACATTCTTATTTAATATTCTTTAATATTTGCTGCACACAATTCTGTAACTTGCATTGGAAAGGCATCAGGGAAATGATACCCATGAGTCCCCGGAAATGGGGCCCACCTGTGTGCCTGCAGCCAGGTCTCACCCCGACAACTATGGGTCTAGCCTCTCTTCTGTGGAAAGCTCTCATCCTGTTAATCTGCATTTCTTGATTGCCAGTGATAAACATTTTTATGTGCTCATTAGATGATTATATTTTTCTTTTGATAGCTGCTTCCCTGGCATCATCTTATCATTTTTTTTCCCCCATGGAAAGGGGCACTTAATCATTTTCTTCTTCAGAATGTTGGAAATACATTTTAATAAAATTTAAATTGTGTGAACTACATGTGATAAATACTTATCCTCATTTAACCATTTTGCAATCAACTTAGTAGACACACATGTATACACAAATGTGCACCTATGTATATACTTATAACACATGCATATATAAACACACACACACACACACACACACACACACACACACACACACACACACATGTTGTTATGTTTATATTGATTGTCAACTTGACAGAACCTGGAATCACCTAGTCCTTTGGGCATGCATGTAAGGCATTATCTAGATTAGGTTAATCGAGGTGAGAAGACCCATCTTAACAGTGGGTGGCACTATTCCATGAGTTGGGTGCTTGCACTGTACAAAAGGGAGATTGCTGGTTGAGCGTCAGCATTCATAACTGCCTGCTTCCTCCCTGGGCTTAATGGGACCAGCCACCTCAAGCTCCTCCTCAGGTAATTAGTCACAAGAGGAAAGCAATTATTATAGAAAATGGGTGCTGATAAGTGGGGCCATTGTGGTGACCCTATGCTTCATAGGCCTTTGGAACTGGTTTGTGAGGATTGTGGAAGAGTTTGGAATGCTGGGGTAGAAAAGCCCTAAGGCGCTATAAGCAGAGCTTAATGGACTGTTCTGGTGGGAGACTGGAAGACCAGAATGTCAAAAGAAATGCAGATAATGAAGGATTGACGTCTGAGGTTTAGGAGGGAAACAAGGACTATTGGGATCTGTGCCGAGGCAGTTCTTGTTATCTTCTGGCAAAGAAACTGGCCGCATTTTGTTCACGGTCTGAGAACTTGAATGAGGTTGAATTTAGAAGCAGTGAACTAATTTGTTTGGAGAGCAAATCATTTAAACAGTGTTGAGGAAACAGCCTTATGTTTTAAAGATATGAACACCATTGAAAAGAAGCCTCCTAGGGTTCCCTGGGATACTAGGAACGGTTCTCTGAGGAAAAGACCCATCCATCTGAAGCTCCATTTTGTGACAACCCAAGTTTATTTGAAGAAAGAGAGTCTAAGCGAGAAGGGATTCCCTGCTAGAGCACATGCACAAACAGAAGTGTCCTAGGTCAGCATGGACGGCACACGGAGGCCTCCAGAGTTGTGGTGCCAGCACGAGAGGCTGTATTCTAAGGTGGAGGTAGGGTTTGGCAGCATTACCTAGGTGGTACTGGTTTTGAAAGCATGAAGGATACAAGACTACAGGGTTCGTGGAGTCTTTCAGCATAGTTCCAGAGAGCTGTGATTTGTGGCCCTAAAGTCCAGAGTCCCTGCAAGGAGTCCCTGAGAGGCCACTGCTTGAAGCTGTGAAAGTGAACAATAAGTTGCACTGGAGACCCCAGGAGGTGGAAGATGTCAGAACCACAGGGGGGCTGTCATAGAATTCTGCAGATTCCGAGAATACAGAGAAAACAGAGAAACTATGATTCCCATAGGCAGCAAAGCTGGGAGTATGGGGCTACCTAAGGCTTTGGGGGACCAGTTGACTCCATTACAAGCCCCTGGTTCTAGTCATGAAGCTGTAAGACATGGAGTTTGACCTGCTGGGTTCTGGTCTTGCTTTGGTCTGATCATTCCTTGCTATGCCCGATCTTTCCCTTTTGGATTGTGACTGTTTACTTTGTGTTGATGCCTGTTTGAAGTATGTAACTTGTTGATTAATTTTATAAGGACTATCAGCCAAGCAGCTGCTTTAAGTTTTAGAAAAGACCCTGCACTCACACTTTTAAGCAGTGTTGGAACTGTTAAATACCTTGAGGACTTCTGAAGTTGCACTGAAAGCATTCTGCATTGCAAGATGGCCATCAGCCTGTGGGGACAAGAGGTGAAAGAAGTGATATGTTTGGGTGTCAGATGTCAAGGGATGGATGTGTTATGGTTTATATTGAAGGTCAACTTGACAGGACCTAGAGTCTCCCAGGACAGGTGATCTGGGCATGCCTGTGAGGGATGATGATTGTGCTTGCTGAGTTTGCGTCAGGGAGACCGTTCTTAAGTGTGGATGGCTCCATGCCAGGTCTGGGCTTCTAGGCCAAGCACTAGCATTCATTGCTCTCTTCTTCTTGACTGTCGATGTTGCTGTGGCTCGTCCTCCTGCCACCATGCCTCCCCTACATGATGGGCTGTCACTGCAAACTACAAGTTGAAATAAACCCTTCCTTTCTTAAGTTGCTTCTTATCAAGTATTTGGTCACAACAATGAAAAAGTAACTGGAACATATGTATGCATGCGTTCACACATACATGCACATTCACACACAGCCATGCATGCATGTGTGCACTTGCATTCATGCATATACTATACACATGCATGCACATTCACTTATATGCACACATCCACACATGAAGTCATGTGCACACATTTGACATAAGGAAGTATTTATACTCTGACTCATAGTGTTTTCTCCTTATGATTTCTGCCTTTGGCCTTTTCTGAGGAAATTGTTATAGTCTTTTGCCTAAGTAAAAAATGAAATCTCTTCATACTTTGGGGATTTTCAGTTGTTTATGAACGACACAACTTAGTCCCCCAACTGTGATGCTATGTCTACAGGGACAGCTGACTACATTCACCTTTAATGAGCACTGGCTCTTGGGATCGCATTCCTTAAAGGGTTGTCTAGTGACTGCTCATGGGTGCAGGGCTCCACGACGGTGCCGTACTAGTCCTTCCATGCAGTACGGGCAGACTGCATTTCCTTGCATCCCCTTGGTTCTTCTTCTCTTAATTCTCTCTCTCTCTTTAAAATGATAAACATTCCACTGTTTGGTCAACACAGAACCATTTGATGGGTATTGTTGCAGTCCGGTTTGCATTGCTGTTAGAAATCACCCAACCAAGAGCAGCTTCTGGGAAAGAGATTTATTTTGGCTTACAGGCTCGAGGGGAAGCTCCACGATGGCAGAAGAAAACGATGGCATGAGCAGAGGGTGGACATCACCCCCTGGCCAACAGAAGGTGGACCACAGCAACAGGAGGGTGTGCCAAACACTGGCATGGGGAAACTGACTGTAAAGCCCATAAGCCCGCTCCCAACAATACACTCCCTCCAGGAGGCATTAATTCCCAAATATCCATCAGCTGTGAACCTAGCATTCAGAACACCTAAGTTTATGGGGGACACCTGAATCAAGCCACCACAGGTATTATATCCTCAGTTATCTACCATTTTTAAACTTTTAAGTTAATAAATTAATTAATTTGAGGGAAAGAAATGAAAAGGGGGGAGAGAGAGAGAGAGAGAGAGAGAGAGAGAGAGAGAGAGAGAGAGAGGGAGGGAGAGAATGGGCATTCTCGGGCTGCCAGCCACTGCAAATGATCTCCAGATGCATGCATCCCCTTGTGCATCTGGCTTACGTGAGTACTGGGGCATCGAACAAGAGTCCTTTGGCTTTGCAGTCAAGCACCTTAACTGCTGAGCCATCTCTTCTGCTCCTTAAACTTTTTAAAGAAAAAAACAGACCCTTTCAAATCAAAGACACATGGTCTAGTCTCTCCTGAGATTTCCACTAGAATGGCTTTTTAACCCATTTACTCAGGAGAGCTTATACCTTTAAATGAGGTGAGCTCTGTCTTTCTCTCTCCAGAATAGTGCATATCTTTCCACTTTCTGCAGTCTTTTCTCTAGCCCCTGTCTTGATTACCCCTTGTCTGGACTGCTTGCTTTGCTCCATTGTCATGAGGGAAGCTCCTCTCAGTCCTACGAGAAAGCTGCTTATCTGCACTGTTGAGATTTCCTGAAGATAGTTTTCCCAGTGACAAATCCTGTGCTATTTTGGTGTATGTGTGTAGTGTGCATGCGTGTATATGTGCAAGAGTGTGTGCAGGACTGTGTATGTGGAGGCCAGAGACTAACAACAAACAGGTGTCTTCCTATATCACTCTCCACCTTATTTTTATGAGACAGGGTGTCACACTGAATGGGGAGCTCACCCATTTGGCTAGACTAGCTAGTTGGCAAGCCCTTTGTGTCTGCCTCCCCAGTGCTGGGGTTACTGGTGTGTGCTGACAACCTGGCTGTGACATGGGTGCTGGGAATCCAAACTTCAGTCCTCATACTTCCTTGGCTAGTGCCACAGAGCCACCTTCTCAGCCTCTGTTCCTGAGGTTTAAAGTGGACCTTCCTCATTTTCATTGGTAGTGATGGTTGTGTCTACCATCTTGACACACCAAAGCCATGAATTCTACCATCTAGTCAGATGAACCCTCAAGGCATTTTTGTCTTGCTTACCCACACTGGATCTGAACCACAGTATGCATGGAGGATGGGTCTCTTGAAGTCCCTGTTCTCACTGAAGTCTGCTGTTTCCAGACTCGGGGACAAGGACATAACAAGTGTCACCAAGCAAGGACCCTGCTGGGCTTCTGGTACTAACCAAGCTGAGCTGGAAATCACCTCACTGGGAGTGGGCTCTTTCCATTAGGTAATAATATTTCTGGTCACTCTGGTTTGGCAATGGTGTTCATAGGCACTTATGATTTCAATTACGACAGGAAGCTGTGGCATGCCCCTTCTCTCAGTGATCACCTGTTCTGGGAATGCTTGGGCTTCAGGAATCCATCAGTGGATGAGCAAAAAGTTCAGACTCTCCATACCACATAAATACAGCTCTAGAACAGGGAAAAAAGATAACATCAAAAGCCAAAGTACAGGAAAGTGACACCTAGGTGGCCGAGCCTGGGGTTCTGCCTGCATTGTTGTTACGGTTGAGCTACAATTGAGCTGGATTGAGCTCCCTGGTGATCTAAGCAAATCAGGAAGCAAGATGTGCTTGGTATGTTTTCCTCTCTAGGCAGAAATATCACCCCTGATTCTGACTTTACATGACTATTCATGCCCTTGCTGACTCACAAGAGGAATTTGATAATATACATGAAACAGAGAAGGAAGTTTCTTTGGGTTAGCTTCAATGGGTGCTGAAAGACCATGACACATTTGGGATGTATATAGTAAGCTCTGGGGTAAGGTGAGTGAAGGTCGTCTTTTGCTAGCTTAGTTTTTCTCTTAATATTGAGTGATTTTCAAGTCATGAAGGTTCTTTGAGACCTGGCATTTCCAAAACTGGAATAAGAACTCTGCCTTAAATCTTGCATCTTTAATGAATTATGATATTTGAAAGTGATTCTTAAATTGCAAACTGTTAGAAAGAGGAAGGTGAGAGCAATTATATTATTTTCCTCATTGAAGAAGGGCATGATGAGATGACTGTTCAGAGAAAAAGCAGATGGGGGATGATCCAACTCATCTGGAAGGCCTCTTGTGCCCACTGAGCCCCAGGAACAAGGTCCAGGGAAGGAGAGGAGGGGAGGCTGCAGGGACCCTGGCCCCGTGAACAGCTGCTTGCAGTGTGAGGAGTTTTCAGAATCCAGGTGAAGCCGTGGGGTCAGCACGATGTCAAGTCCATGAATGACGCCAGAAGGCGCCATGGTATCTGTGCATGCACGTGATGGGAGCTGTCTCAGGAAACTGAAAGAAACACAACTTTGCATAGAATCCACTGAGACCTTCCAGAGACGACACCTGGGTGATCTCTCTGCCCTGGGTTTGCCTCTGGAGAAACTTCTCTTGTTGTGGATGGTGGGAAACCAGTTTCTGTTTTCTGCTAAACTGGGTAGCTCTCCTTTGTTTGCCCTTCAATCTTTCCTTGAATCCCCCCATTGCACCCATGAGTGGTTTGTCCCTAAGGTCAGAAATCAAGCTCAGCCAGGTCATCATACCACTATTAGTTTTTTTTTTTTTTTTAAATACACGTGTGTCCATGCATGTTTCTGAACGTATGGGTACGCGTGTGTGCATGTGCTCATGTGTGTGCTTGTGTGTGGATGCCTAAGGGCAATCTAGGGTGTTGTTCTTCAAATACACCCTCCACTTTTTTGAGACAAGGTGTGTCTCACCAGTCAAGCTATACAGGCTATCTAGTGAGCCCCAGGAATCCTTCTGTCTCTGCTTCCCCAGTTCTGAGATGCTTCATGAACATGCTTCAACATGTCCAACATTTTACATGGTTACCTGGGAATCAAACTTGGGTTCTCATGCTTGCAAGGCAAGACATTTACCCACTGAGTCATCCCCCCAGCCCCTGTCCACTGTGCTTGGAGGGTCTCTGTGTTTCTTGAAGGTCCCCACACCACCTCTGTGCTGCCGGGGTAGTGGCAGATTTGTTGGGCTCCTGAGCCCACAGGCCTGCTTGCACTTTGCACTTCAAGGCAGGGAGCTTCAGCCTCTGCCTCAGGATGCCAGACCTCAGCTGAGCTGGTAGAAGAGGCTGGGCAAGGGAAGGTGGCCAGCTAGAGCTGGCATCAGAGCACATTGTGACCTTATTCCTTGACTGCTGGCTCTGAACAGCCAGCCTTGACATAGCAGTGGCAAGGGGACTGCTCAACTGGGAAGCCAGCATTAGAAGTTCCTGGTCACAGCCTCTCCCCTCAATATGATCCCAAGCACCTTCCTATGCAGCGCTTACTTCTCTTTCAGAGACTGAGCCGTCCCCTCTGGGAGCCCATGGGGCAAAAGTACCATTTCTATCTCCAGGTCATTCCCACACTTCCATCTTCTGTCACCCAGGAGCCCAAAGCCTAACATCTGGAGAATGTCTTGGCAGAAAATGCTGAAGATAAGTGATAATTCTCTGAAATATGTCTTTTGGGGGTGCCAGCTGAGTTTAACAGAAAGATGGTTCTGTAAGCAGCACCATCCAGGGTCCTTCCTCTGTACCTGTGATGGACAGCACACTGCTCAGGGTCTTTCTCAGTATCTGTTGTGGACAGTTGCACCATCTAAGGTCCTTCCTGTATACCTATCTTGGAGAGAAGCACCATCCAGTGTCCTTCATCTGCAATTCACAGGTCATGGCTGAGTATTCAGATTCTACCTCAAGCAGAGAGATCTCAGATGCAGCGTGGGGACCATGCCAGTCTTCCATCCATAGGGCAGGGACAGGCAGATGAACTGGTTTGACTGCGATCCAGCTGTTTCAGACCTATGGCTTCCTGGGTGTCTGGTTTCCCTTGCTTGTCTGATGCAGCCGGTGCTTCAGGTGTAAAGGCTGCTTGAAGCGTTCAGAATAATTTACTGAGGATATAGAGAATCCAGAGCCCAGAGGGCGAGGCTGACCACCAGTTTGGCGGGCATGGGAGAGGCTCGGCAGGGCGCCCCAGCATGTGGCGACTCCACTGAGGACCTGCTGAGTCCTTTCCATGCTGTCTCTTCAGGTCTGGGCTTTGGTGAGCTGCTTAGTAACCTCCAGAGCAGGAGACAGTGTGGCCTGGCTTGCCGGTACCATGTGGCGACTACAGGGAAGTGTTGGCATGGGTGGGAGGCACTCGAATAAGTGTGAGGGTACAGATTTGTCACTCATCGGTGGCCCTCCAGACATAACAGGATCTCATTTCCTTCTAGAGCTTCCTGTGGTAAACAGAACAAGGATTTGGGGCAGGACTCACTTGTGAACAGAAGGTTGTCAGAAAGCAGCTGTGTGGGGGTTGGGCTCCAGGATGGGCTGAGTTCATGCTGTCTGGCCTGGAAGCATGTCTAAGCCAACGAGCTTTCTTGCCAAGCCGTTCTGCCGCAGGTTCAGCCTGCCCTGTGCACACACTGAGCAGAGCAGCTGCACACCTGGGACGTGCACACAGGGACGCTCGTCTTGTGCAAACAGAGCTTATGTGCGTATGGGCTCCGGGACAGGGGCGTGTCTGTCAGAATGTGGCAGGCAGGATGCCCGAGGTTCCTTCAGCTCTGTGGAAGGAGAGGGGTCCATGCAGGGCCAGGTGAGGCAGAGGCCAGGCGCACTGTGTGACAAATCACTGTCTGGTGAGCAAAGTGGCAGCTGTAGAGTCTCAGGACTGGCCACCTGTGGCCCCAGCTTGTAAACGAAGCTGGGAGATCCAGTGTGTCCCACACACTTAGTCCTGCTGCCCAGACTCTGAGTGCTCATCCTGAAGTCTCAACTGGGGACTGCTCTCCTGTCGCTTATAGAGTGGTCACAGCAAGGACCTCACATACTGGCTCAAGGAATGAACAAGTGAGTGAATGAATGAGAGGTTCAGAGGTGCAAAGTGCGTTAGGACCAAAGGAGAACCACCCGTGTGTACAAAAGGAGGCTGAGGGTCGGAACAGAGAGATGAAGGAGAGTGAAGTTTAGGTAGTGGGTGAAAAATAACAAAGGATAACAAGGAAATCTGGACATGTTGACTCTCATGCTTATTACCCTGGCACTCAGAAGGTGGAGGCAAGAGGATTGTCAAGAATTCAAAGCCAAAAGGGTTACAAGAGTGAGTTCTAGGCCAGCCTGGGCAACAGAGTGCAACCCTGGCTCAAAAAAAAAAAAAAAAAAAGAAAAGAAAAAGAAAAAGAAAGAGAAAGAAAGACAGGAAGGAAGGATTGATAGGCCACAGAGAGGTGAGGAAGGAGGAAGAGAAGAATGGAGGGAAAGGAAGGAAAGGAAAAGAAAGGGAGAAGAGCCAAAGGGAAGGGAAAGTGTGGTGGTTTGATTCAGGTGTCCCCCATAAAGTTAGGTGTGCTGAACTAGGTTCCCAGCTGAGGGATGCTTGGGAATTACACCTCCTGGAGGCAGTGTATTGTTGGGGGTAGACTTATCGGTTTTATAGCCAGCTTCCCCTTGTCAGTATTTGGCACACTCTCCTATTGCTAGTGTCTATTTTATGTTGGCCAGGAGGTGATGTCCACCCTCTGCTCATGCCATCATTTTCCCCTACCATCATGGAGCTTCCCCTCGAGTCTGTAAGCCAAAATAAACCTTTTTCCCATAAGGTGCTCTTGGTTGGGTGATTTCTGCCAGCAATGCAAACCTGACTGTAACAGAAAGGAAAGGAAGGAAGGAGGGAGGGAATGTGATGGAAGGGAAGAGGAGAGGAGAGGAAGGAGAAGATCCTTTGATATTCCACATTACTGTTTGTTGCTCATTTTGGTTCAGGGGAAGATCAACTGGCACTTTCCTGAAATCTGTCTCCTGTACAGCGCTTCACCCAGGACTCCCAGTGAGCAGGACCCTGGGGTAGACACAGCTCTTGGAGAGTCCACAGGTTAATGACTGGCTGAAGTGGGGGTGCACATGCAGGCTTCTGCTGAGGGTGTTCTCCATTCCTGGAACAGGAGCCCCTTTCCCCGTTTCTGTAAAGATGGGTGAATTAATGCTGCCACCTCAGTGGGGCAGATGACCACTTGGCAGGGCGGGCGTGCAGACACCAGATTCCAGAGTGCTTCCTTCACCCAGCGCACAGACCCTCCTGGAACCTTTGGAAGCTGCCTAAGGCCATGGGATGCAATAGAAGCTTCCAGGTTTGGTGTCTGATCCTGAAGCCTCAGTGGCCCAGGGAAGGTGTGGGATCCCAGGCACTTCCCTGTCAGCCCTTTCCGGCGAGTGCTCTGCTCCTTCCAGCATATGAAGTGGAGGCAGCAAGGCTGGCCAGGATAATCATATTCACCCTCTCTTACTCCTTCTACGGATGGACGGAAATGTCAGAGCCAAACCCTAACTTTGTCCATTTAATATATGCTAATGTAAAGCAATAACATAGAAATGGCAGAGTTTTAAAAACAACTTGTTTGTTACTGAAAAGAACTGAAGATGAAGCAAATGAGTAAACACATGAAAAATAGAAAAATCTGCTTGCTACCAAGAAACTGTGACAAGTATACCACTGAACACATGTACGCAAATAATGTGTATACATACATGCACATACACATGCAAGCACAAGCACACACATGAATACACATGTACATGTGCTCAGAGTCATGTGGTGTGGTCATTGCCATCACTCCTGTCATTCCTGGAGGAGCAAAGTGGGCCACAGACGTCATGTGGTCTTGCCTGAGCAGGTACCCAGGGCGGCCTGTGCCGAGCTCCGGGCGAGGAGGCTAGTGTGTGGTCCAGGAGGGCAGTTGCAGCTTCTTCCCGAGGAGGCAGCTCAGGAGGGAGGATCGACAGCTGCAGCTGGGCATGTAACTCCAAAATGTGGACCAAACTTGCATTTTTTGGCCCAAAATGCCACTCTTGGGGCTGTCTCTGCATGGCTATGTGTATTTCAATACTTCTAGAACACTTCAGACTGTACTCTGACTCTATCCTCTTGTACCAGGAGCCAGCGTGATGGAGCAGCATCCATGCCTACAGGGTCCCAGGCAACAGACCTGGGGCAGGACTGTTGTGTCTGAGGGATGAGTCCTTTGCAAGGTTTTTGCAGCATGAGGGGGTGTGGTGTAGGCTCATAAGACCATCGAGTTCCCAGGAAAGGTGAGCTTGCTGCATGTGAATGCATGGCTCATGCTGGAGGACCACCAATCTCCCTGCATTTTGAGTGAACCCCACAGTCAGCAGCTGATACCATCTCCATCCAGGGAATGGATGGCCACATGGCCCACATCCCTGTGCTTGGACCAGAACAAGGGAACAGCTCTACCCAGGAACTGTCATCTGCTACCCTCCCAAGCTACAGGAGGAAAAGTGCCCAGTGTGGGTCACCAGGCTTGGAATTTTGGCCCCTGAGTACCCAGAAGACCCTTGGTGGAGATAACCAAGGTCAGGGGCTGTGGAACCCTTCATTTAAATATAGAATTCAGCTTCCTGCTCCAGTGTGGTGTGGAATACTGATTAGAGCCAGTGCTTGGGTGAGGTGCAGAGTGCATGCGTGTGGGTTTGACAGTTTATTTCTCTCTGAAGCACAGAGTGGTCACCTTGCTCATGATCCAGTCCCTCTCTCGTGTCACCTTCCCTGCCTCATAGCATTCCTCCTCCCCTCAGCCTCTTATTGACCTGCCCTTCTAGGTTAAGGGCCTGGTTTCCCAGTCTCCTTCATTATCTAGCCTCTGAAATTAAACTGTCACTTAACCATGAGCTGATTTTATGGTTTAATCTTCAAGGGTAGTCATTTCTAAGTTTGGAGTCCTTGCCGCCATCAGCTCTGTGAGGGCAGTGGCCTGGATTCTGGAATAGAGACGGGTCTAAGTGCACTGTGGCTGCACCCTCCTCATCAGGCATCCAGACCAAGGTTGCTCTGGGATGGAAATCCTAAGTGTTCTGGGTGAGGTGGCAGATGCCTGTTATCCTGGTGCTCAGTGTCGTCCCTTGAGGTGGGAGGGGAGGGAATTAGAAGCCAGCCTGGGCTAAATTCTTCAACCATGCTTCAAGACAAAATAAACAAACACACAAAAGATTATGAAATCAAACTCCAAAAATAGTAAGAAACTAATATGTTCTCCCCACACCCTAAAATGTCTGCAGATCTCAGGACTCCAGGCGCACTTTGTTGCTGATAAAAGGACAATGTGCCGTCTGAAGCCACTGACTTCTGGGGGTCTTCTTCCCAGTGTCTGCATGCCTCAACCACGGTCTCTGTGCCCCAACACCTGCCAGTAGCTCACCATTTCAGAGATTTCAGCCCATCGTTCTCTGGTCCACGGAGGCAGCACTATCATGGCGATGCCGGGAGTGAGTGGCCACTGCTGCTCATGTCCTGCCAGACAGGCAGACAGAGAGAGGAGAAGGGACAGGGAGCAGGGGTAACCTGCCAAATGAAGAACATCCTGCAGTTGGGTTCCATCTCCTGAAATTTCCAGAATCTCCCAAAATAGGAGCGCACCATTAGCACGAGAGCCTTTCAGGGGACACTTCCTGTCCAACATGTCACACACTGCTCCTTCCAGTCTCCTCCCTGAAGCCACGTGGGTAGCCCACGTTCCCACAGGGCTCTGTGTCAGGGGCATGTTGAAACTCACACTGCACCACCCACTACTCCTCCCGTATTTCAAAATATTTACGGGAGCTGTTCTCTCCTCCTCCTCCTTATATCCGGTTCATTTTTCTTGAGCTCAATTTCCTTTTCTCTCAAATAGGATAGAGGTTCATCTGCTTTGTGTATTGATATTTTTAATGTCCTAAGGAGCAAATCCTCAATTGATGTATTGATCTTTTATATTTCATGATTTTAATGAATTAGCTTGCATGTTTGGATATTAATTTACTCATAGAACCCTTAGAATGCTTCACCCATTCAGGAGCCCTCCCCTCTCCCAGATCCACCCTAGTGGACCACTGTGGATAAAGCAGACTCCTGCCCTCAGTGTCTGGGCTTCACAGCCACAGCAGCGTTCATGGTGAGAAAGGTCCCACTGTGCCCAGTAAAGGAGGTTGGATGGGCACACAGGTGCATGCCACTCTGAGGAGGGCAAGGCAGGGGTGTAGAGGGGAGGCCACCAGAAGCAAGGCCCAGAATGGAAGCAGGAACACAGAGTGACTATTCCTCCTGCTATATTCCAGTCATGGTGGCCCTAGGACCAGAGCAGAACATACCTCCCTTCCTTCCTTCTTTCCTTCCCCTGTCCTCTCTTCTTCTTTCACTGCTTCCCTCCTTCCTACCTGTAGTCTTTCATTGCTTCTTTTGTCCCCTTCTCTCCTTCCTTTCAAATCCCATCTTCTTCCTCTCTCCTCCCATCTTCCCTCCTTCATTCCTGTCCTTCATCGATTTCTTCCCGTTCTCCTTCCTTAGCCCCTCCCCCTCTCTGTTGCCTCCTTCCTTCTCCTTTCCCCTTGTGCTCCCATTCTTCTGTCTTCCCTCCTTCCATCTCTTCCTCCTTCAGTCTTTCCTCTATATCATCCTTTCTTCCCACCTCGCCTTTCTTCCTGTCTCTTCTTCCTCCCTCCCTCTCTCCTTTCTTTCCCCCTCTTCATGAAGAAACCAACAGTGAGTTTCTCTGGACATAGGACATACTCCAGGCCCTGACTTGTGTGGATCTGTGTCTGCTTTTGCTATCGATTCTAGTTTTAGTGCGAGGCATGCTCTCCGCAGCTCTGCTTTTGCCTTGAAGAGTATGTTGGGGTTTATGTGGCATCAACTGAGATGGGTGCTCACAGTGCTCACCAGCTCTTGGGAATGATATTGAGTCTCTTTCTCTGGCATAATTTCTTTAGGAATTGTATCATTCCAGCTGTTGTATGCTGCGGTGGAGCTCTCAGTGGCCTATGCTACCAATAGAGATAGTTCACTAAATCCAGCAGGTGTTTATGAACATCTAGTATATGCCTTCCATGTTCCCCAGGTCTTTCCAACAGCTTTAGAATTCTGTTTGCATGCTACTATGGTCATCCCCCGTAGGATTTCAGTATAACTGGGTCTTAGAATTAAGACATTAACCACATACCTCGATGCCTTATTCCTCAGTTCACTTGCATGGAAATACAGTCAGGCTGAGATGGTGGACAAGAGCAAATAAGAACTGGCATTTCAGCTGGACTTCTGACGCTGTACTGACTGAATCAGGCCAGGAAGCTCAACTGGATCTCCACCTTCATCCCCTTCCTCGAGTTGGGCACAGGCCAGTGCACAGTGGTTAGCCCAGTGCCAGTCTTTCTGGTGATGCTGGCCTCCATCCTTAGCATAAAGGAGTCAAGTCACTTCATTGTACAGCCTCAGGTGTGGCCCACACCATCCCAGTGACAAACACACTCTGATCACTTGTGTGTTAAAAGACTGAGAGGTTCCCTGTCTCCCAAAAATGGCCTAGAAGGCATGTCTTCCTTCTGCTTCGTACTGACCTGGGATTGTGTTGGGCTTGCATCTAATAGTGAGACAAAAAGTCTACCCTCCGCTCCACACCTGTCTCACGTGTCCCTGGGCAGGGAGGGATGGGCCTAGTCAGCAGACAGAAGAGTGTGAGAACACTCAATCATCTCGCAGACGGCAGTGGGAAGGGAGTACCCTGCTCACATCTCCAGAGTGTCCAGAGTTACCCTTCCACCTGCTCTTATATCTCCACTTACAGGCCAGATCCTTCTCATTTTGTTCAGTTATTTTGGAAATTTTCATCCTGATTTTTAAAAATATTTATTTATTTGAGAGCGAAAGGGTGGGGGGATAGTGAATAGGCAGACAAAGGCCTCTAGTCACTACAAACATACTCTGGATGCATATGCCACCTCATACATCTGGGTTACATGAGTACTGGGCAATAGAACCTGGGTCCTTAGGCTTCACAGGCAAGCACCTTAACCACCAAGCCCTCTCTGCAGCCCTCATCTTGATTTTCATGACAGTTACAGTCTGTGGGAGGAGGATGGGTGGTGAGCAATGTGCACGCTGCTGTCAGTATCCAGTCATGTACATGTGAGTGACTGTACATGTGTATGAACACATGTGTGCCCATGTGAACACATAAGTGGGGTGAAGTGAACTGCCATTCTGCTTCCTTACCTCGAGGGTTTCCACCAGAATGACACCTTGGTGACGTTGTATGCATAGCCACTTGGTACTGGATGTCCTTGTTGTCTCTGGTCTCCTCCAGCCTACAGACCAGGCTTCTGTATGCCTGTTTTATAGATGTGGAATGTGGTTCACAAAGGCCAGGGGCAGGGTGACCAAAGGAGGTAGGGACTGGCTCTACAATGACTACAGAGGTGGCCTCCAGGAAAGCCTACCCACGGGGGACACCAGGCACACTCACCAACGGTTCCCTTGGCTCTCTAAAGTTTGTGTGCCCAGGAGAGGCACAATTCAGAACCCCTGGATCTCCACCAGTATTTCCTGACTCCTCCCCTGAAGGGAAGCCTTCTCCCCACTACCTTCCCCAATGGGAGTCCCCTTGGCCACAGGTGTCCTCCAGCAGGAGCTGACCTTTCCCATCCCTCAGTGCAGGTGAGGCATGCTGGAGTTATCCACACGAGAACTGCTGAGGTCTGAGGAAGAGTCAGAAAGGGAAACCACAGGGACACCTCAGCCAACAGCCCGGAGAGAGACCTGCTCCAAGTTGGCACATCCTGGGAAGGCACAGGGCGACCATAGAGCATTCCTGTGCTGGCCTGCCCCACCCCCCGCCCAGGGCAGGCAGGCCAGCTCCTCCTGGCTGCCTGCTTTTCACCCTAGAACCTATCTCTGTGGTGGGCACTGCCACTCACCTTTAAGACGCGGGCCCACATCCTTTTCCATGACAGTTTCTAGTGCTTTTTTCTCCTGCCCCAGCTGTGCCTACCCTGATGTGGCCAGGATCCCCAACCTCATCCCAATCTTTGACTTTTCTAAGCATGTACAGCTGTCCTGAGACCCCCTATGTCCATCCCCAAATGTTTCCTTGAGGATATGGAATGCTAAGGTGGGTGTCAAAGGCTGCTGCATGGGAGCTGAGGGTGTTAGGGGTCTCTCCTGAGCTCCTGGGTGAACCTGTCCCCCTGACACTGCTCCGACCTGGCATAGGCAAGGTAGACTCAATACGAGCTGTTTCATCCTTCAAGTGTTCCTGTGAGCATCTCCAGTTGCCTGCCGAGGAGATGCAGGAGAGACACTGAAGCCGTACGACAAGTGAAGGGGCCTCATTGGTTGAGTCAAAGTGGGAAGAAAAGGCCACTCAGAGATCACTGCTGTCCACCCACCTGCTGTAGCGTGATAAAGGCAGCAAGCACTCTGCCAGCCCGATGGTGCTAACAGCTCCCACAGTCCAGAACAGTGCAAGGCAGCAAACTCTGGCACTCTGCTGGAGTGGCTTTTAACCCAATCTAGCTCCATCAGAATCGAGGAAAAGCTTCTGGCATTTTCCCAGGCTTTGCCCTGAAATAGCTTGCCTGTGTGGACCCACCCACCCATGTATTCACTCACCTGTCCATCCACCTACCCACCTATCCATCCATCCATCAATCTACCCACACACTATCTTCTCCCATTTGCCCACCCATCCACTTACCCATCTCCTCACTCACTCACATGTCCATCCACCTTCCCAACCATTCATCTGTCCACCCACCTACCCATCCACTCACCTACGCATCCAACCACCCACGCATCCAATTACCTACCCACCATCCCCTCATTTTCCTGTCCATCCTCCTACTCACCAATCCATCTGTCTATCGACCCACCCATCCACTTATCTATCCATCTGTTCATCATCCCTCCATCTACCCATGTATCCTGCCCACTGACTCACTCACCTGTCCATTCATTTACCCATCTGTCCCTCTGTCTATCCATCCATCCATCCACATGCCCATCTATGTGCCCACTGTTCATACCTTTTGTCGGGTACTGTAAGGCACAGGTTGGAGCCTTCAGGAGATGGGCCTGAGCTGCCAGGCACAGCTAAGGACCCCCGGGTTACAGGAGGCCCCTCCCTCTTCAAGGCCAGCACACCTGAACTTAGGCTTTGCCCGTAGTCCTGTGACTTTGGCCAGTTGACTAGGAAACTCCTTATCAGCCAGCAGACTGCACAGAGCCCACCCCTGGCAACCCTCTTCCTGCCACTATGTAGATCACCTGACTTTCTCCCTACATGCTGCAGTGAACAACCCTTGGCTTCGGCTAGCAACCTTTGAACCCACCAATCCCCTTAGGACCCTCTTCCTGCTCTCGACTGCTTCTAAGCCCATTTCCCTGACAAATAAAATGAGCTGTTCACTGAGACTGCCCCCCAAAAGTAATTCTTTCATCATGCTCATGGCCGCTCAAGACCCTGATCTCCACAGTTGTCTGGACGCCTTCAGGGAAGTGATGCCCCAAAGATTCAGGAACCCACACCTTTAAGCACTCATCCCTCCTCTGTTGTTCTCCTTATCCATTCCTCCTGTTCATATAACTCACTCTGGGTGACCTCTCCCCACCTGCCCTGCTATTGATCACTGTGGCTTTCTGAAAAGTGGTACTTGAAATCTACTGTTTTATTTTTACATTTGCTAAAATTTTATCCCTCTTAAAAAAAATCCTTTTACTCAAGGGTTTTAGTCATGTACACTTCATGGTGGTTAATGTGAGTATTGAGTCAACACCCTCTCTGGTACTGAATGGGCAGCATATTTTTACCCCTGCCCTGCTTCTAGAGAACTGCTGGGATGTGAGACTCAGGTGAGACCCTCTCTTCATCATCCGTAATTGCCATTGCTTTTAGTCAGCCACATGCATTTCCTGGGCCTTGGCTGGTGCTAGGTCTGTGGGAGGTATGTGGCCTGGCTGAGATATGGGAAGAAATGCGTGGGACCACTTCGCTGTGGGGTCAGTCTGTGGCCAGGCTTTGCCCATCTTCCTTCTTTCTGAAGGTCACCAAGCCTCAGCCATTGTGCAAACACTGAGAGCAGGTCCCCTAGCTGTGGATGGTAGAACCCAGAGACAAAAATAGCCTGTGTTCGCCATGGTGGTTCAAGCCACTGCAACAGGCCTGGGCCACCATCCCAGGGGAGAGAGGGACGGTGCTCTCAGGCCTCCATGATCTGACCTGTGTTGCCTTTGTGATCCCGGTAGTGGGTTAGCCTATTCAGATGAGGACTGACAGCAGGGGAGACTGAAGCCTAGTCTTCCAAAAGGCAGAGGGGCTGGGCATCCAGCTTATATAAAAAGAGGCTGTGTCCTTGAAGTGCCCAGAGACCCGGGGCATTTGTGGCCAACTAAAACTGAGTGTAGCTGGGTGTCTCGTCATCCCCACATGACCCTGTGAGGTGGCCATTCAGAGTATCTACCCATGGGAACTGTCATAGGAATCCTCTTTCCTGGGAGAAGGGAGTCACAAAGATACACATTCACCCCAAATAGGGCTCAGATGGCAGACCAAAGTGTAATCACACCAATAACAGTTTGATGAACCAATGAGTTTAGTGGGGTCTCTTACAGAGCATCAAGAGGGGTTACTTACAAGAATGTGAGGCCCCCAAAGCAGCCACTTTGATGGAGATTCCTGCTGCAAAATTGCCCCTTGGCTGCTTCTCCCTCAGCCTCGGGAGGAGGGCTTCCTTAGAGAGCATTGAGACCCCAGAGCAGCTGCACCGCAGAGAAGTCCCATTCCACCCTGAATGACAAGTTCCCTGTGGCAGCTTCTAGAAACTTCTTGTCCCTGTCCAGGACTGTGAGACCCCAGAGCAGCCCTTCAGTAGGGCTCACTGTACCAGGATCACCTCCACAGATGCTCCTCCCTCAGCCTTGGCATGAGGGCTTACTTACTGAGCATAAGTCTCCAAAGCAACCACCTAGATGGAGCCCATTGACTCTTGATCTTTCACTCTCTACACACTCTGTTTCCCCCTAAGGCTATAAGACCTCATGGGTTATTGCATATAGCCCGTGCAGGGGGACACCTGAATCTCAGGTTGGGGGGGGGTCTCTTGTGAGTTGACTAAGCTGCTTCTGATAAAGGTGGCAGTAGTTGTTTATACCTTTCGGTGCAGAGGAAATTTGCCATACAACAGAAATTCAGGCAAATATTGGGTCCTGTGGGCAGAAGCTCTTCCCTAACAAAGGGCAGAGGAGAGGTGAGAGCCATTTTCAAATATTAAGCATAGATCCCCTTTCCTAAGGACAGGGTTTGTCCCCAAGGTGCAGACTTGCTCTGTGTGATTGACTGAAGGGGCAGACACAGCGATGGCAGATGGAGCTTTGGGACAGTGGGTTCTGAGCGGCATAAGACAGAACAGTGTGCCTTTGGGGGGTTCACATTCAGCAGGCTGTGCGTGGGGCTGTGAGCTCTTGCCTGTGCTGGGGGCCTCCCTGGGAGCTCTATGAGGGCTGTTAAGTCATTGAGGAGGCGAGGGCTGTGAATCTTTAGGGACGCTAGTAGGACTATAAGTCCTTGTGGGGGCTGTGTGAGACAGTGTGACCCCTGGGGTAAGCAAGGGAACTGTCAGTCTTTGAGGGGCTAAAATCCTCGGGGCTGCTGGAATACTTAACTAGAAGGTAATGCATAGCTTAAGTTTCTGTCTAGGTTGGGGGGCTTTGGTGAAGTGCTGAGGACAATTCTAGCTTGGAGACCCAGGAATCAGAGACTGGAGGGCTGTCAACCAGAGCCACACCTTGCCACTGTCCCTGGTAGATAGCCTAGGAGCATCTGGAGACCAGGTCATGTTTCTTCTCACGGTTCACATAGTTGCCTGCTGAAACAGCCTGGTCTTCTGCAGTCTTCTCCTGTAGCTTCAGAACTCTATGTTCTAAATAAGATGGCTTGAGCTCACTTAATGGCCCTGTTTCAGGATGTCTTAGAGGTCTACATGAACTCCATCTCAAGCACTTTCTCATGGGAACAAATGGACAGTTCTGAACATGCAGGCCACCTATTCTGAGACATGAGTGAGACCCCTTCCCAAACCCTCTCTGAATTGTGGGTGAGTGTTCAAGACAGACCTGGCTGCCTGGTTTTGGCATCTGACAGGGACCCCGACAACAGAAAACAGGCTCTCTGGAAGCCTGGAAGCAGGCGGCTGAGCTCTGTTTTCATCCCCCGAGGTTTTATTTTAAGGAAGCCATTTAACTGCACTGAACCAACAGCACACAATTTCAGCATCTTCTTATTTTTAACAAGTTCACTTGGGTTTCATAGATGGTGGATATTCAGGGCATGAGCAGTATGGGGGAAACTTTCATTTCTTAGTGGCTGTGGAGATTTTCTAAAGAAGGTCTGACTGGGATATTTGCTATTGGGGGTGGAGGTGGGGCTTGTGTTCAGGACCCCATCTAAGCCACCCTGAGTTTTCCTTTTGAGGTTTGGGGACAAAGATGACTGTGAGGAAAGAGATTAAAGGACTTGCCAGAGAAAGGAGAGCATGAGTCAGCTGGTGTTTGGCCTTAAACCTCAGACTTGGGGGGATGCTGACCCATAAGGAAGGTCAGAGGGGAGCTGTCCCATCTGTTGGACTTTCAAGAGAAGAAACCCTTTCCTACCCAGACAACCTGATCCTTCCCCAGGGGACCAAGTCTTGGGGAAGGGCAGTTCAGGGTCTCAAGCAGTTGTCTCTCTAGGATTATGACTTTGATCTGGGCTTAGAGCTCTGTCCCAGCCAGGGCTTTACCCCTTGTGGCAATACTGACAGTGTAAGGAAAGTGTCAGAGATGTGTGAGGCTATAGGGTAGCTTAGAGTCTGCCACCTCATGGTGAGAGGAAAGGCTGCACCAAGGGCTGGCTGTGAGGTCTACTCTTCCTGTGACACTCTTGCTGTCTTGGGCATCCTCTCTGTCCTGTACCCAACTGGTAGAGGGGAACATAAGCCCCAGAGAGCAGATTGTGGCCCCAAGATGGGGATTAGTGTCTTAGGGGCTATGCCTGCTGGGCTGCTTCCCAAGTTAAAAAATATCCTGGTTTAAGTTTACCCAATCTTTGTTCTTTCATTCACTGTAAAGAGTTTTGACAATGGAGTTGTAGTGGAGAAACAGCTCCATTCCAAATATCAAAACAAGAGGAGCAGCTTGGGGTCTATGTGCTGACTTGGGATGGGTAATTCTTGTAAACCAATGCAACTTGCTGCAGAGGTCCTGTGCTCAGAAACACTGGCAGGTGTAGGGAGAGAGTACTGTGGTCAGGTGGTGACAGTAACTGGATACTCAGTTGGGGATTCTGGTGAAACTATCTTAGTAGGATCTTTGTTGGAAATGGGCTCTACCAGGACAGAGACCTGGCTCCAGGGAACTTGGATTATGTTTCATTAAATGTAGAATCTTTGTCATCCAGCCTAAGCTTCTTTGGAGGTTCCCCATTTCTGTGTGTGAATCATTTCACAATAGGAAGAAGGGTCCATCTAACAGAGGTGCCTATGTGGATCTCATTCTTCCCTAGCCACCTGTGCCTCCTCCCTCATCAGAGTTTTAGCACAACAGTCCTTTTCCAGCCTCTATTCAGCTGAGGATCCCTTCACACACACACCCATGAAGGACCCAAGAGCTTGTGGTGGAGAGTTTCCTACTCAGCCCTAAGTCTATGCAAACATCTTCCCCTCCACTCATCCTTGACTGCTGCTCCCATTTCTGTTATCTCCTCCTTCCTCTTATCAACTTAAATGTAACTTCTTCACCAGAAGCCTTTACCCACTGTCTTCCACTTAACATTGATCTTCATACCTTCTAGCCTCTTTGTAGTTCCATAATTAACAGTTAATGCATGTAAAAATATTCATAAGCACATCTACATGCAAAAAAGTGAGTGTTGACTCTGACCTTATACCCTTCACAGAAATTTACTCAAAGAGGATCACAGACCTAAGTGTACAATAAGAGTCGTAAAACTTTTAGTAGATAACACAGTAGAGCATACAAGTGACCTTGAACTTAGCTAGGAGGGTTTGGAGAAAACACCAAAAGTGTGGTTCAGACATGAAAGAAAAAGGAAGCAGAGGGAGAGATATGAGCTCGGCTTAATTAAAACCTGCTCCATGAAAGACACTGTCAAGAGGAACAGATAAGACTATGACTAAAAGAAACAGCTGTGAAACTTGTATCTGAGAGAAGAAACCGTTCCAGAACAGGCGACGAGGTCTAACACCCAAGAGTAAGAGAAGAATCCAATTAAGACGTGAGCAAGGCCCAAAGGGACACTTCACAGAAGACGTGTAGATGCACATGAGACCAGGGACATGAAAGTGACAGTGCTTAAGCATTACCACACACTGTGCAGAATGGCTAAAACCCAAACTCTGAGAGCAGCAAATGTCTGCAAGGGTTTGGAGCAATGGGGCCGCCCTCCCTGCTGCCAGGAGGGAGGAGTGGTACCACAACTTTGGAGGATGGCTTCATGGTTCCTTAGAAAAGGAAACATATGTTTACCATAAGATTTAGCACTCATATTCATTACTTCCAAGTGAAGTAAAAACTTATGTCTACACAACATGGATGTTTATAGCAGCTTTATCCATAATTGCCAAAACTTGGACGTAGCCAAGATGTCCTGCAGCCGTAGTCCATCCAGATGGTGCAATACAATTCAACAATAAAGAGAAATAAGCTATCACAGGAAACCATATGGTGAGATCATACACGCACATCACTAAGTGATGGAAGTCTACCTGAAGTCAAGATGCCATGTGACTCCAGCTCTGTGACATTCAAGAAGAGACAAAACTACAGATCACTGGTGACCAGGAGCTTGACAGGAGGGAGCAAAAGAGAAGAATATAGGAAGGCTGGTTTTAGGGCAGGGAAATCACAAATTGTCATACAATTTGTTAACACTGTGCAGGGATAACATGCTAACACAAAGAATAACACTGCATTGTTATGGGATCATCATTTGGCCGAGACATGCCACACCAATGCAAGGTGTTAAGAACCAGATGCCATGGGAATAGTTATGGGAACTCCATACTTTCTGTTCAATCTTGCATTAAAATAAAAACTCCAATAATTAGAATCTATTTAACAGTTTATTCTTCACTGACCCTAATGCCTTTGAAGTTTACTAGGTTTATGAAAAATGTCTGCTTGTGAAGAAAATTATAGATCGTTTTCAATCCTCATACTTTTTGTCTTTTCTCCTAAGAGTAACACAGTTTTAGCATTCACTTCCCACTGTAGCTCAGGGCTGGCTGTGACTTCCCCTGCTGACATAAAATGGTAGAGGTTAGGGTGTTTGAGGCCCGGATTCTTGGGTATCTGCTTCCACTTTCCAGAAGCTACCTTTCTGTGCTGAGCTGCTTGATCCAGTCTCACTCCTCTGCAAAGGAGGGATGGTGGCTCTGCAAAATCTGAAACCTCACTGCCATAGTGGCTGTACTGTGCCTAAGAGAGGGACATAAAAAGACATCCACCACCCATCCAGAAGGTCAACTATTGTGTCCTTAGTCCTTAGTCTTCCTAAGCTCATCCTGATGGGCAGCTGGGTAAAAGACTCTCCAGAATGGACCTTGACCCAGGGTAGAAGATGTCCCAGTGTAGAGATAGACCTGGAAACATGCTGGCATTGAGTGTTCTGGATATGACCTTGGATATTAATCTCCCAGAAGGCACACTCCTTCCTGTCCAGTGGAGTTCCAGCTGGCTCTCCCTTGGCCAGGGGAGTTATGTAAGAGAGTGTGTGGCACACAGTAGGCACATTGCAGGTACCAGTGCAGATGCTGACAGATGCTTGGTCCTTCCATCCTTGATCCCATCCTGCCTGGAGCTTGAACCAATGGTGCATTATTGGTCTTCATGTTAGCATTCTCAAGTCCCTCACTCTGCTCTGGATAGGATGCTTGCAAAATCATCCCCTTTGCAAGTTCTCCCAGGGCTACCTTCTCATTTTGTTTGAGGATATTAGAGACTTGTTTTCTCTTTTCCCATCTTTCTTCTCTGTCAATCCTCTTTTTTATTGACCTGCATGAGCAAGCCCTGCTGGATCCTGGGAGACAGGATTGTTTCCCAAAACTAGAGCTCAGAAAACAGAAGCAATTCATGGCATAGGAGAGTGGTCAGGGAAGCCCTTGTCTAGGATTTCAGAGCCAGGGTCCCCCACATGTCTGGCTTCTCAGAGGAAGGAGCCAGTGTCCCGCCCTGTTGCTTTTGACTGTCCCCTGCTGGCTTGTGAGAGACCATATGGACACAGAGGTTATTTTTGGAAAGTAGGGCTGCATTTAATACATTCTCCATGTTAGCACGTCGTAATGCCAGACTGCCTAAAAATACCCTCGTTGAGATGTGTTCTCAATAAATAGAGGAATTAACTTGCCTGTGATCAAGTTGTTCCCTCCTGGTTTATTGGTCTCTCAAATGTTTCTTAGGCTGGCAGGGAGTTTCAGGGCCTAAAAGTGATTCTGAGAGCTCAAACCACAGTAGAAATGTTTCTTGATTCAAGTCCTGGTCTTGATGATTGGCTGTTGACCTCTCAGTACCACCATATTTTTATTTTTTTCTTGTATGAGCAAAAGATTATGACATACTGATATGATATTCCTATTTATATTGTTACAGGCAAGCCATTCCACATGCCCATCTCAGTTACTTTTTGCCTGTGTGCACTCCTTCACCACTTGGCTGTGGATGGACATCATGGGGGTTTTAAGAGCTGAGCAATATCAGGCATCCCCATGTTTTCTTCACCTACATGTCTTAGCTCCTGTATGGAGAATTGCAGTGAGCATGTAACTATGGGCGTCACCCATGGAGTAGGGTCAAGCCTGTTGGATTGCTCCCAGAGTGTGGAAAACAGGGTCACGTGGTGCATCTATTGCTGGTTTCTTGAGGAGGATGAGCTCCTAGGCCATTTCTCTAGGAAGGTGGCACCGGTCTCAGCCTTTTATCTATAACATGAGGCCATAAATATACCAAGGTTGTGTACCTCTGTGTCAGCAGTGCTCATGCATGACTCTTTATGGTGAGTGCACGGCTTTCGGAAGGGAGGTTGCTGTTTGTGTGAGGCTGTGCTGACTCTTGGAAGTCTAGTCCAGTCTATGAATTAAGGGGGACAACAATACTGTTATTATCATTGCCCTGTGTGGCTCACAAGTCATGCAGACATGCTCCCTCCATCTTGATGACCACAGGTGTGTGTGGGTGGAGCCATTCTCATCTTAAAGATTTGATCCTCCAGAAATAATGTCTGCCTAAGCTCATGTAATTCATGTGTGGTAAAGCTTGGATGAATAGCCTTCCTGTGTCAATTCCAGCGTAGTGTGCAAAGAGTCCTGGGGAATCTGGAAGGGCATGGGCTTGTATGCCTCACACCTTCCGCAATAGGAGATTAGGACAAAGCCATACACTGACAAGGATATTGGGCCCAGAGCCAGTGAGTGAAGAACAGAGAGTTGGGTACACAGAGCAGAGATGGCATGGGGGCAAGCATGGGAGGTGTGGTGTGTCTGGGAGGAGGGAGTAGCCATTCAGTTGCCACAGTTGACCACTGGATCTAGAAAGTTCTGGAAGAGAGAGTGAGATGCCTTAAGCTTGTCCTTACCAAGGGCAGGGGCCAAATGCTTGCTCACTCATCCTAGTTGGCTCCATCTCTGCTGCATAGGGCACTCCAGCAACTGGCACCTCTGGCTGGGCAAGAGGTGGGCAGTGTTCTACATTCAGACTCAGCATGCAGGTGCTGACAGGTGGTGAACACAGGAATCTCACATGAGTCCCAAGGGAGAAAGTACAGCCCCACATTGACTTGTGTGTGCTAAGTCAGGGTGAAGCTGAGCAGAGAACACTCAAGCCAGCTCTGCAGAAAGGCATAGGGAAGGGCGGTTGCCAGAAGGGACATCTGGGCCTGTCCTCTGAAGGACGGAGAGTGAGAACTGAGAAATTGCCTGTTGCCTCCTTGAATTCAGCTTTATTAGCACCTTGGTTTCTCCTGTGCCTGGGGACAAATCTGACCTCTCCCACCAATACTGAGACACACCTGGAAGCTGCACTTGTTCAAGTTTGTGCTGTGCTTCTCATTGCTGGTGGATCAATGGGCAGGACTGTGGTGAGGGTCAGCAGTTGTGGGGTCCAGAGAGGCTATACTTTTTCTGAAGGCATGTGACGACAGGAGCATCCCTGCTCTGTGGAGCCCCTGCCTCCATGTGCTCACACACATGGGCCCAGACTGCTTCATAGTCAGAGAGCCAAGGCATCGGTGTGGCCGGCTTTGTGTTACACTTACTCTTCCAGGTTGATCTCCATGGCCTAAGCAGGGTAGACAGAGGCCCTCAGCAGGTATACAGTGAGTGGTTGCTACAAGGGTGCTTCCAGTCAGGACCCACGTCTTTGCTCTTTCTGTAGCTAGTGTGTACTAGGAAACTCCCCTTCTGGAGAACATGCCCCCAGAATCAGGCAGTGTACCTCTCTGAGGAGCTTGGCACCTATTGTCTTGGAACTTTGGGTTGCAGAGCAGGCTGTCTCTTTCCAAATGCTCCTCCCCTCCTCTCCATTGGAGTTCAGCTGCTGCAGGAACCTCCTGTTCTCAGTTCCTTGGGAGTAAGTCACTGGAGACTCCCAGATGTGAGGCCTCCATGCCTATGTCCCCTTACCCTGCCTCACTGCCAGCAGCCACAGCTCATCTGGGCCTCTACAGTCTTCAAGGATTGTGTGACTCATTCAAATGTCAGGGTGTCATTGTTACTTGTTTCCTTGAAGGACCACAGAGCCCAGGATGGCCCAGGACTGTCCTCTCCTCTGCAGAGCCTTCCAAACAAGGATTTGCTCCTTACCTATAGAGCCCTGCCATAGGGTACATGGAGTCAGGGGCACACTGAGTATGAGATGCCTGCGACACCAGGGACTTGTTCTAGAATATCTTGAGAAAGCCAGAGTCAGCGTGACCCTCAGCAGCTAAGCAGGGGATCCATCAGCCCCTGATTTCTCGTGCTGGGGTCTTCCTCTTTATTACTCTCTTGTGTTTTCGTGCAGATTGGACTAAGGTCTCTGGCCTGTAGTCCCCATCCCTTCTGCCCAGTACACAAAGAAAACAGTCTTCTTGTCTCCTCTGTCATGTAACCATGGGAGTCTTTTCACATATAGGTGGAGCATTGCAAAGGCATTTGGCACTTTCCCATTCCATTTGGCATTTCCTAAGCTCTGGCTAGAGGCAAGATGACCTTAGAGGAGAATTCTCTGTTTTACTAGGTGATATATCAGGGGAAAATCCTATGTTGTGTGCGTTTATGGTGTGACATCCAGTGTTGAGTGGACAGACTGGATGATGTTGACCATTGAGGTCAGAGGTCTCCACACAGGACCCCCAGATACTTTCACTCATGTCATTAGAGCCCCTTGACTATGCAGTGGAACCTGAGATTCAGCCTTCTCTCCATTCTTCTTAGATGCCACAGTCAGACTTTCAGGAAGAGAACTTGGCCTTGAACACAATCCTGTTTGCAGGCTTTCTATTTTTATCAAATTCATCCTATTCTTAGTTACTTTTAAAAATAAAATTGTCAACGGCTTTTTCTTCCCCTGTAACATTTCCGCCACGACCAACGCTCTCAATGAACTGTGCATTCAATTATAGGAAGGAGGAAGCAAGGTGGGTGGGGGCCCAGCAGCAAGCTCCCAGATCTGACATCCAAGGGGAGCTCTGTGCTTCAGAGGGAGATGCTGACAGTGAGAGAGGATGCCTGTGACTCTGGAATGTTCAAGAACACATCCTGCTCATTGCCAACCCTGACAGTTTAGGTAAGTGGCCCTGAAGGAGAAAAGACTGGTATTTGGGGAAGTTTCAAAAGCACCCATTCCTACTGCAGATTTCTGGAAGCAACTTTTGGGCTAGGGAAGGAGTAGGTCCAGTATACTCCAATTTCTTGGTAGATGAAGCGAAGACTCCTGAAAGCCAGCCAGGAAAACCCCTCCTGCCACCTCACATGCTCCCCTGGAAAGCCTCTCCTAGCAACTCCCATCTTGGCCAAGTTTTCACTGGATCCTGGAGTCATCTTGCCATCAGGGAGAAGGCGTCTAATGATTGCCTTTAGCTATTGACCTTTACTGACTTCCTCTAACCTTTGACCAATTGTGTTATATTCTCGGAGGTCTTTTTAAAATTTAAAACAATAGTGATAATCCTTGCTTTGTCCCTACCATCCATTCATTCTAATTCATTTATGTATGCATTCATTCATGCATTTGCTTTAGGCTGCTTGCCCTAGATTCTGCGGCATGGTTCAGCATGTGGAACCTATGTGCACAGCCCTGGGTACCACCCAGGGAAGGTCAGGACCTGGTTGAGTAAGGGAAAGGTCAGCTGGGACACAGACCCAAGTGTGCCTGGTTGAACTCAGAGGACAGCAGAGGAGTTTGTATGCTGCTGCCCTCCTGATGTCTGGAGCGGCATGGGGACAGAGTGGGCATTGCTCTGTCTGTTCTTTGCTTTCTTGTTATAGAAACTCAAGTCTCCCTGAGGCAGTATCTAGGCAACACGTCTGCGTGTGGACATGGCAGTGGCACAGGTATGCTCCAGTCCACTTAGGGCACTCTGCTTTGCATAGGACAATGAAGGTGACCCCCCTGGGAATGAAGTCAGGGTTCCAGGTTTCCCCTCATACACAGAGCACCTTCATTCACAGGGAGGGGTGGTGAACATCCCACCCACCCAGGTGACCTAATCAGGGCCCTGCTCACCTTTAGAGGACAATGCTGAAACCTGAGTGGCAGGATGGACATGTTCTTGGGATGGAAGGCAGGTCAGCAAGGCAGGCCCCATTGCTGCTGGGAGATTCCTGGGTTCTGAAAACCAGCCAAGCTGGAACTATCTATCTCAATCATGTCATCTCAGCACTTAGGACGTTGAGGTGGGAAAATTGCCATGAGTTTGATAACAGCCTGGATTATAAAGCGAGTTTCAGGTCAGCTTGGGGTAGAGTTTGACTATGCCTTTACAAAACAAAACAAAACAAAACAAACAAACAAAAAAAACATGGGCTGGAGGGATGGCTTAGCAGTTAAGGCACTTGCCTGAAAAGTCAAAGGACCCAGGCTCAGTTCCCCAAGACCCACGTAAGCCAGATGCACAAGGTGGCCTGGAACACCTGGAGTTCATTTGCAGTGGCTGGAGGCCCTGGCACGCCCATTCTCTCTGTCTCTGTCTGTCTGTCTATCTCTCTCTGTCTCTCATTAATAAATAAATAAAAG
Organism: Jaculus jaculus; assembly: GCF_020740685.1. Classification (NCBI taxonomy): domain Eukaryota; kingdom Metazoa; phylum Chordata; class Mammalia; order Rodentia; family Dipodidae; genus Jaculus; species Jaculus jaculus. The sequence goes on along the minus strand of NC_059107.1, from coordinate 164,673,487 downwards.
ACATAATAAGATATAAGAAAACCAAGTCTCCAGAGTACTGAGCGGGTCACAGGAACTGGCCAAGGTTCTGACTGCCATGTCTCCATTCAGCAGGGGCCTCAGATCGGTAGAAGAGTTTCCTAGCTCAGGAATCAAGCAGTGCCCTGACTGGTAAGGACAGTGAGGATGGTCACACCATGAGATGATCCTAGGCGGACTGACAGGAAGGGCCCCTGGTGCCAGGCACACTGCGTAACTTGTGCCCGGCAGTGCGGGGCATCATGTAGCTGCTCACAGGGATGGGGTTTCTACACTACCCCTTCCAGACCTGGGGACTGGGGCTTCCAGGCCTCGTGCTGAAGATAGCCATTGGCGCGGCTCCTGCCCTGGGCCCCATGAAGTCAGTGCCACACGGAGCTCAGCCTGTCAGCGGGGCTCCAACATGCTCAGAGTTCTTTTCACGGCCCAGGACAATAGAAGTTGCAACTGTGGCTACCTTGGGGGGTGCAGCCAGCCCTTGCCTTCTGTCACCTTTACCAGCATCCGCTTTGTACTTCTGAGCAGGGCTGTATGTTGAGTTCCAGAAGGTTCTTACGCTGTGACACTGTCACTACATGGGGCACCGTGCTGCTGCCCACACTGCAGCTCCCATAGCCAGCCTGCCAGCTGCCTCCAAACCTTTTAACTTCTCATTTGAACTGCTGCTGCCAAGATCTGCTCTTCGGGGAGAGGAGCGATGAGCGAGTGCACAGTGCAGGGGAGGTTGCTGGGGGAGGAGGCGGGAAGAGCAATGTTGAATTGCCTGGGTCTGTGAGGGGGAAGCTGAGCTGCTGGCAGGGAGTGGTGAGACAAAAGTACCAACACGCATCTGCAAGGAGAAGAGAAGTGGCCTCTGAGGGCTCTAAGGGGGAAGGGACAAGACTAGACCTCAGGAGCCTGAGTCTGGCTATCATTGGCTTTAGAGCAGTCTCCAGGAGAACTCGTGATCACACCCATCTCTCTTATGAGGACTTCAGTTACTTTCCACCGACGAAAATTAATTGAGAAAGTAATTCCTATGGCACGTGAATGGTGGCTGAGGCCTTGGGGTGGGTCCTGATCGGGCCTGGCCTGTGTTCTGCCTTGTTTGACATTTATGGGCTGTCTGTGGGCTGGAAGCTGGCTCGGCGTAGAACACTGTCTGCACAAGCATGAGGACCCGAGTTCCGATTCCCAGCACCTGTGAATAAGCAATGAGGGTGGGGCAGCCTGCGGAGGCAGGGGTTCCCAGGCTTCACATACAGTCTCAGGTGTGTGCAGCACACACGTATCACACATATACAGCATGTGCCCCCACAGATGCACACATGTGTATAACACATATACTGTATGTGCCCCCCACACAGATGCACACGTGTATAACATATATACTGCATAAGCCCCCCCACAGATGCACACATGTATATAACATATATACTGCATGTGCCCCCCCACAGATGCACACATGTGTATAACACATATACTGCACGTGCCCCCCACACAGATGCACACATGTGTATAACACATATACTGCATGTGCCCCCCACACAGATGCACACATGTGTATAACACATATACTGCATGTGCCCCCCACACAGATGCATACATGTGTATAACACATATACTGCATGTGCCCCCCACACAGATGCACACATGTATACAACATATATACTGCATGTGCCCCCACACAGATGCACACATGTGTATAACACATATACTGCATGTTCCCCCCACACAGATGCACACATGTGTATAACACATATACTGCATGTGCCCCCACACAGATGCACACATGTGTATAACACATATACTGCATGTGCCCCCCACACAGATGCACACATGTGTATAACACATATACTGCATGTGCCCCACACACAGATGCCCACATGTGTACAACACATATACTGCATGTGCCCCCACACAGATGCACACATGTGTATAACACATATACTGCATGTGCCCCCAAACAGATGCACACATGTGTATAACACATGTACTGCATGTGCCTCCCACACAGATGCACACATGTGTATAACACATATACTGCATGTGCCCCCCACACAGATGCACACATGTGTATAACACATATACTGCATGTGCCCCCACACAGATGCACACATGTGTATAACATATATACAACATGTGCCCCCCACAGAGATGCACACATGTGTATAACATATATACTGCATGTGCCCCCACACAGATGCACACATGTGTATAACATATATACTGCATGTGCCCCCACACAGATGCACACATGTGTATAACACATATACAGCATGTGCCCCCACAGATGCACACATGTGTATAACACATATACTGCATGTGCCCCCCACACACAGATGCACACATGTGTATAACATATATACTGCATGTGCCCACACACAGATGCACACATGAGTATAACATATATACTGCATGTGCCCCCACACAGATGCACACATGTATATAACACATATACTGCATGTGCCCCCCACACAGATGCACACATGTGTATAACACATATACTGCATTTGCCCCACACACAGATGCACACATGTGTATAACATATATACTGCATGTGCCCCCCCCACAGATGCACAAATGTGTATAACATATATACTGCATGTGCCCACACACAGATGCACACATGTGTATAACACATATACTGCATGTGCCCCACACAGATGCACACATGTGTATAACACATATACTGCATGTGCCCCCCACACAGATGCACACATGTGTAAAACACATATACTGCATGTGCCCCCCACAGATGCACACATGTGTATAACACATATACTGCATGTGCCCCCCCACACAGATGCACACATGTGTAAAACACATATACTGCATGTGCCCCCCACACAGATGCACACATGTGTATAACACATATACTGCATTTGCCCCACACACAGATGCACACATGTGTATCACACATATACTGCATGTGCCCCCCCACACAGATGCACACATGTGTATAACATATATACTGCATGTGCCCCCACACAGATGCACACATGTGTATAACACATATACTGCATGTGCCCCCCACACAGATGCACACATGTGTATAACATATATACTGCATGTGCCCCCCACACAGATGCACACAAGTGTATAACACATAGAATGCATGTGCCCCCCACACAGATGCACACATGTGTATAACATATATACTGAATGTGCCCCCCAAACCGATGCACACATGTGTTTAACACATATACTGCATGTGCCCCCCACACAGATGCACACATGTGTATAACACATATACTTCATGTGCCCCCCACACAGTTGCACACATGTGTATATCACATATACTGCATGTGCCCCCCACCACGATGCACACATGTATACAACATATATACTGCATGTGCCCCCCACACAGATGCACACATGTGTATAACACATAGACTGCATGTGCCCCACACACAGATGCACACATGTGTATAACACATATACTGCATGTGCCCCCCACACAGATGCACACATGTGTATAACACATATACTGCATGTGCCCCCCACACAGATGCACACATGTGTATAACATATATACTGCATGTGCCCCCACACAGATGCACACATGTGTATAACATATATACTGCATGTGCCCCCCACAGATGCACACATGTGTATAACACATATACTGCATGTTCCCCCCACACAGATGCACACATGTGTATAACACATATACTGCATGTGCCCCCACACAGATGCACACATGTGTATAACACATATACTGCATGTGGCCCCCACACAGATGCACACATGTGTATAACACATATACTGCATGTGCCCCCCACACAGATGCACACATGTGTATAACACATATACTGCATGTGCCCCCCACACAGATGCACACATGTGTATAACACATATACTGCATGTGCCCCCCACAGATGCACACATGTGTATAACACATATACTGCATGTGCCCCACACAGATGCACACATGTATACAACATATATACTGCATGTGCCCCCCACAGATGCACACATGTGTATAACACATATACTGCATGTGCCCCCCACACAGTGCACACATGTGTATAACATATATACTGCATGTGCCCCCCACAGATGCACACATGTGTATAACACATATACTGCATGTGTCCCCCACAGATGCACACATGTGTATAACACATATACTGCATGTTCCCCACACACAGATGCACACATGTGTATAACACATATACTGCATGTGCCCCCACACAGATGCACACATGTGTATAACACATATACTGCATGTGCCCCCACACAAATGCACACATGTGTATAACACATATACTGCATGTGCCCCCCACACAGTGCACACATGTGTATAACACATATACTGCATGTGCCCCCCACACAGATGCACACATGTGTATCACACATATACAGCATGTGCCCCCCACACAGTGCACACATGTGTATAACACATATACTGCATGTGCCCCCATACAGATGCACACATGTGTATAACATATATACTGCATGTGCCCCCCACACAGTGCACACATGTGTATAACATATATACTGCATGTGCCCCCCACAGATGCACACATGTGTATAACACATACTGCATGTGTCCCCCACAGATGCACACATGTGTATAACACATATACTGCATGTTCCCCACACACAGATGCACACATGTGTATAACACATATACTGCATGTGCCCCCACACAGATGCACACATGTGTATAACACATATACTGCATGTGCCCCCACACAAATGCACACATGTGTATAACACATATACTGCATGTGCCCCCACACAGTGCACACATGTGTATAACACATATACTGCATGTGCCCCCCACACAGATGCACACATGTGTATCACACAATACAGCATGTTCCCCCCACACAGTGCACACATGTGTATTACACATATACTGCATGTGCCCCCATACAGATGCACACATGTGTATAACATATATACTGCATGTGCCCCCACACAGATGCACACATGTGTATAACATATATACTGCATGTGCCCCCACACAGCTGCACACATGTGTATAACACATATACTGCATGTGCCCCCCACACAGATGCACACATGTGTACAACATATACACTGCATGTGCCCCCCACACAGTGCACACATGTGTATAACACATATACTGTATGTGCCCCCCACACAGATGCACACATGTGTATAACATATATACTGCATGTGCCCCCCAAACCGATGCACACATGTGTATAACACATATACTGCATGTGCCCCCCACACAGATGCACACATGTGTATAACATATATACTGCATGTGCCCCCCACACAGATGCACACATGTGTATAACACATATACTTCATGTGCCCCCCACACAGTTGCACACATGTGTATATCACATATACTGCATGTGCCCCCCACCACGATGCACACATGTATACAACATATATACTGCATGTGCCCCCCACACAGATGCACACATGTGTATAACACATAGACTGCATGTGCCCCACACACAGATGCACACATGTGTATAACACATACTGCATGTGTCCCCCACAGATGCACACATGTGTATAACACATATACTGCATGTTCCCCACACACAGATGCACACATGTGTATAACACATATACTGCATGTTCCCCACACACAGATGCACACATGTGTATAACACATATACTGCATGTGCCCCCCCACAGATGCACACATGTGTATAACACATATACTGCATGTTCCCCACACACAGATGCACACATGTGTATAACACATATACTGCATGTGCCCCCACACAGATGCACACATGTGTATAACACATATACTGCATGTGCCCCCACACAAATGCACACATGTGTATAACACATATACTGCATGTGCCCCTCACACAGTGCACACATGTGTATAACACATATACTGCATGTGCCCCCCACACAGATGCACACATGTGTATCACACATATACAGCATGTGCCCCCCACACAGTGCACACATGTGTATAACACATATACTGCATGTGCCCCCATACAGATGCACACATGTGTATAACATATATACTGCATGTGCCCCCCACACAGTGCACACATGTGTATAACATATATACTGCATGTGCCCCCCACAGATGCACACATGTGTATAACACATACTGCATGTGTCCCCCACAGATGCACACATGTGTATAACACATATACTGCATGTTCCCCACACACAGATGCACACATGTGTATAACACATATACTGCATGTGCCCCCACACAGATGCACACATGTGTATAACACATATACTGCATGTGCCCCCACACAAATGCACACATGTGTATAACACATATACTGCATGTGCCCCCACACAGTGCACACATGTGTATAACACATATACTGCATGTGCCCCCCACACAGATGCACACATGTGTATCACACATATACAGCATGTTCCCCCCACACAGTGCACACATGTGTATAACACATATACTGCATGTGCCCCCATACAGATGCACACATGTGTATAACATATATACTGCATGTGCCCCCACACAGATGCACACATGTGTATAACATATATACTGCATGTGCCCCCACACAGCTGCACACATGTGTATAACACATATACTGCATGTGCCCCCCACACAGATGCACACATGTGTACAACATATACACTGCATGTGCCCCCCACACAGTGCACACATGTGTATAACACATATACTGTATGTGCCCCCCACACAGATGCACACATGTGTATAACATATATACTGCATGTGCCCCCACACAGCTGCACACATGTGTATAACACATATACTGTATGTGCCCCCCACACAGATGCACACATGTGTATAACACATATACTGCATGTGCCCCCACACAGATGCACACATGTGTATAACATATATACTGCATGTGGCCCCCACACAGATGCACACATGTGTATAACACATATACTGCATGTGCCCCCCACCCAGTGCACACATGTGTATAACACATATACTGCATGTGCCCCACACAGATGCACACACGTGTATAACACATATACTGCATGTGCCCCCCACACAGATGCACACATGTGTATAACACATATACTGCATGTGCCCCCACACAGATGCACACATGTGTATATCACATATACTGCATGTGCCCCCCACACAGATGCACACATGTATACAACATATATACTGCATGTGCCCCCACACAGATGCACACATGTGTATAACACATATACTGCATGTGCCCCCCACACAGATGCACACATGTGTATAAAACATATACTGCATGTGCACCCACACAGATGCACACATGTGTATAACACATATACTGCATGTGCCCCCCACACAGATGCACACATGTGTATAACACATATACTGTATGTGCCCCCCACAGATGCACACATGTGTATAAAACATATACTGCATGTGCCCCCACCCAGATGCACACATGTGTATAAAACATATACTGCATGTGCCCCCCCACACAGATGCACACATGTGTATAACACATATACTGCATGTGCCCCCACACAGATGCACACATGTGTATATCACATATACTGCATGTGCCCCCCACACAGATGCACACATGTATACAACATATATACTGCATGTGCCCCCACACAGATGCACACATGTGTATAACACATATACTGCATGTGCCCCCCACACAGATGCACACATGTGTATAAAACATATACTGCATGTGCACCCACACAGATGCACACATGTGTATAACACATATACTGCATGTGCCCCCCACACAGATGCACACATGTGTATAACACATATACTGTATGTGCCCCCCACAGATGCACACATGTGTATAAAACATATACTGCATGTGCCCCCACCCAGATGCACACATGTGTATAAAACATATACTGCATGTGCCCCCCACACAGTTGCACACATGTGTATAAAACATATACAGCATGTGTCCCCACACAGATGCATGCACATTTATCACACATATACTCCATGTCCCCCATACAGGTGCACACACATGTATCACACATATACTGCCTGTCCCCCACACAGATGCACACACATATCACACATATACTGCATGTGTCCCTCACACAGATGCACACACGTTTCACGCATATACTGCATGTGTTCCCCCCTCTATGCTGGAGAAGGGTCCAGGTGCACTCAGCACCCACGGCACAGTGATACTTGTTCAGACTAAACAATAGACAGTCTTCAAGATGGGGAAAAAGGCCAGCCATGAGGCTCCATTCTTTTTTTTAGAAAGAATCCCCCAAGTCTTCTCCTAGGGGACAGTCTTAGCCAATGAGGGTTGCTGTCCACCTCCTACTACGCCCCACAGAAAGCAGGTCATGAATGAGTGTGGAGGCTCTTGGGATGGCCGAGTGGATGAAGAGCTCCTCCCAGCTTTCCTTCTGCTAGTGCCTCTTGAGGGGAAGTGTCCTGTGGCCACCTTCACCAGGTCTCTGCGCGGGCTTCTCAACCAGTTCAGATCTTTTGTAGAAGTGTCTGAGTTGCTCTTGCAGGACCTGAGACCCTGAAGCCCTCCCTGCCTCAGAGCATCAGGTACTTGCTCTGCAAAGTGAGTGTGTGCATGCGTGCGTATTGGGGACACTGTTTCTGGACATTGGGTGTAGCAGGGCTGCAGTCAAGTTTGTACCTCTGCTACTGTTGGAAGAAAGTCTCCAGCTCTTGCTCCCTCATTTCTCTCCTTCCTATTCTTCTAATCACTCAGCTCTATCTCTCCTCTCTCTGTTTCTTCTGTCTTTTCTTGTGTCTCTCTTCATCTCTACCTTTCTGACTCCTCTGCCACAGATGTACACTCATAGTGTGCTTACACTGTGCACACACACATACATGCACATGCACATGCACACCCACCCTGGGCCATCCTCCCCAGACATAGCCACTGCAAGAACTTGAAGCTCCTTTAGGCTTAGCTCAGTGAAGGGAACAGAACCTGCTGAGGCATGTCTTCCTAACTGTACAACTCGATGCCCTCCTTTGCCTCATCTGTGCCCATGGCACCCCTTCCCCAGACTCTAGCCCCTGCATGGGAGAACAGTTAGGCCACCTGATGCACAAAAGATTGCTCTTTCTCTCTGGAGGGGCATGAGATGAAGAAGCAGACCCCATGTGTTCTGGAGGCTCCAAGGTTATCTGTAGACAGTGAATGAGACCACTTAGCTGGCTCTGACCTGGCAGCTGACCCCTGGCTGTCCCTGCACTGGTGGTAGGGTGACTTCACTGACAATTAGAGTGTGGGGAAGGAGGGTCCACTTTCCCCTCCCATAGGTGCTGCCTGTGGGTCTGAGGATGGTCTGGAGGAGACGCAGCCTGAACCTGGAGGTGGATTAAGCCCCTTCCTCTCAGCTCCAGTAGGGAGCCAAGTCCATGACAGCCATCATCCAGGCAGTCCCCCTGGGCACTGCCCAGGTATAGAAGGGCATGGGCCACCCTGGGCTAGTTTTCAGGACAGAGATTTCAATGCTGAAGCTCCCAGGGGCAAAGGAGCCACATGACTTGGAAGAAGGGACTGAGCCTGCCTGAGATGCTGTCTCCCTCCCACCCAGGGACTGAATCCTCCTGAGATGTCTGAATTTGTCTGCCCCCTTCTCTCCCTCCCACCCAGGCTGAGCACTGGAGGCCAGAGATGAGGGAGTTCTCTTAATAAAACAGTCACCTCTCCTCACTTCCTTGATGGATTTTCCCAGGGCAAAACGTGAGGCCATCAAGACAGTTCCTAACCAGGTTTGTGAGGAAACATCCCTTTCTCTCTGCTCCCTGGGGCTACAGGCCAGTGCATTTTATTATCTCAACATCCCCCCCCCCAAAAAAAAGTAAGGTGTGTCTGTCTCTTCTATGAGTGAAAAACACTCAGCAAACAGTGGCCAACATTGCTGGGGGCTCTGCAAGGCTCTGCTGACTTTGGGGGCCTGGTCAGCAAATGGAGAAGTAGATGGAGGACTCAGTCTGGAGTAGAGCTGGGAGAGGAGGCAAGAGCCAGAGCTGTGTGTGTGTGTGTGTGTGTGTGTGTGTGTGTGTGTGTGTGTGTGTGTGCATGTGTGCAGGTGCATGTGCATGCTCCTGTGTCTGCATGTGTTGTTGGGTTCAGTGCATTATCAGTGGCCTTAGTTTATGGTTTCCTGATCTGTCTCTGACCCTGACGGACCACTGAGTCCTCTGCAGGGGGACCACAGGCTGCAAGACAGGGCTGAGGGGAAGGCTATAGTTTTCTCAGGTGGATGTTGACTCACACTTCTGCTGGAAACAGTCCTCCCCATCTCATTCTGGACTTTGTGCTGTGTCATGGACACGCTGTGGGGACGTGGTCACCCAGCCCTTTGTTGGGGCTTCTGCATTCTGGGTCTGAATTAACATGGTTGTGGGACTATGGCCTCCACTCAGAGTTGGAAATGTGAATATCTGTGGAGTTTTAAAGTCCATTCATGGTGGCACTTCCCATAGCCATGGCAGTGGTACAACCTGTGGTTCTCACAATAGCCACTCTTGGATCCCACAGTAACTTGTCCTGTGGCTCTCAGAGTGGCACTGTCCTTGGTTCTTACAGTGGCACGACCCTTGGTTTCCACAGCAGCCTTCCATAGTGGCCCTTGTGATGGTTAATATTAAATGTCAGTTTAATAGTATCTAGAATCATCCATAAAACTAATCTCTGGCCATGTCTATGAAGAAACTTCTAGATTGGGTTCATTAAGGTGAGTAGACCCTCCTTATCTGCGGGCAGCATCATCCCATGGGCCATGGTAGTCCCAGATGCCAACATGAAGTGACAACACTTGGTGTTTGCAGTGATGGGCTTCAGTCTTGCTTTGGTCTGATCTTTCCTTGCTGCGCCTTCATTTCTCCATTCTGAGATGGGAATGTTTACTCTATGTCATTCTATGTTAGAAGCATGTAACTTATTTTTTAAAATCCTTTTTATTGACAATTTTCAAACAAGAACATAAAAATTTAATTTGATCATAATCCCCTCCCATTATCTTTTTTATCCCCCATTTATCTCCTTTCACTAAATCCTTTCTTCTTTCCAAATAGTCCCTCTTCTATTCTATTTTATAGGTGCTGGAGTTAAGCATTTGTCTTGGGTCTCAAAAGATACCTTGGATTTTGAATAGTGTTTTGGGATGTTAATGAGGATGGGACAAAGAGATTGGATTTATACATTTTGCATTATGAAGTAGCCATGAACTACAGAGACCAGGAGTGGAAGGTTTTGACTTAAAATTGATATGTTTAAATGTCAAGCTGACAAAAGTTGGGCTTGTGATGGTTAATAATGTCAACCTGACAAGATCTAAAACCACCTGGGAGACAAACCTCTAGCCACGTCTGTGAGGGAGTTTCTAGACTGGGTTGACTACGGTAGGAAGACCCAGCCTAACTGTGGATGACACCTTTCCATACACTGGGGTCCCAGGCTAAATAAACAAGAGGAAAGCATGCAGGGAGGCAGCATTCATTGCTTTCTGCTTCCTGGCTGCCAATGCAACATGGCCAGCCACTTCTCTCTCCACTACCATGGACTGTGTTCCCTCAACCAACCAAGCACATTATTCCCACAGTGTGGCCCATGGTTCCCACAGTGGCACTTCAGTTCCTATCACTGCATGTGCTTTGATTTCCATAGAGACTTGAGGTATGACTCCTTCTCATAGCAATTTGTCCTATGAGCTCCATTAAGGTGTGTCTCTGTTTCCCAGAGTAGTACATTCCTTGATTCCTAATTCCAGAGAGAGTGATTGGCCTCTGCCAAACTTCTACAGACCGCACCTTGACATGTTGAGAGGTGGCCGGGACACCAGTTCTCTTCATTCTGGGTAGGTCCCGAGCTTGCCCTTGACCCACTTGATTCCCTCTTTTGCTTCTTCCATCTGCAGGCTAAGCTGATATGCAGAGACCTCAGCCAGCCTAGATTTCATCACTGACTGGATCCCATCTCGCTCACATGTGCTGCTTCTTTATTGGACCCTCTGTAACTGCAGATACATTTCTCTGTGGCTTCACAACATGTATTCCAAAACTTAGCTTTTCTTCCTTAGAGTCTCTGCACATGGCTCACTGGACTTCCTTGTGGCAAGGTGGATGACACAGATGCCAGATTCCTGCATGTACTGGCCTCCCCAGAAGACACTCACTCCAGTGGATCTTGTGGCTTAGGCAGTGCTCCTAGGATGTCTTCCCAGAAGCCCTGGGATCACACTATGTCACTACTGGCCAAGGAAGGACTGAGACATCTGGGTTCAAGAGGAGGTCAGGAATGGGCCTCTCCTCCATGAAGGCATGTGATTGCATGCAGGGTGTGTGGAGAACAATGGGTGGCATTGGCTTAGAGTCCTTCTGATGGTAGCAGTTACCTTCTTGTTGCTGGGAACAAAACACCCATGCAGAAGCAGTCTGCAGAAAGAAAGGGTTCATTTTGGTCATACAGACCTGAGGTGGTTTCATCATGGGGCGGGAGGAACCTGGCAAGAATGGATACTGGGGCTTGGTCTTGTTGCACCAGCTGGAAGGCATCAGCAAAAGTGAGCTAGCTCTGGCAAGTGGGACTGTGTTTTAAAATCTCAAGGTCCACCCCCAATGACACCCCTACTCCAGCAGCTAGGGATGGAGCATGAGGCTTAATCGCAGACACTTGAGGCTCTGGGAGGCATTTCACAATCAGACACATAGAGTCACACCACACTGACCCATAGAGTGAGTGTCTTCCACACTCTTGCATGTGCTGGCCTTCCCTAGAATGTGCTCCATTGTTTATTCAGTGATTTAGCCCGTAAGAGAGCTGTTGCTTTTGTCTACTTTGGAGGTTGAAGGCCTGGGGCTCACAAAGATTCTGGGGAGCCCAGAACTCTACTACTGAAAATAGCCTCTGTAGGTCCAGTGCTCTGACCAGTGTGACCCTGAGCCCAGGGGCATGTACATTGTGGTTTTGGAGGCTTCCCACTTCAAACCAGATCCTCAGTTTAGCAGCAAGTGGGTGACTGGAGGAATCCAGTAGCTGGTGTGCAGTTCACAGCCTGCTGCGTGGTGCCAAATACAGGCTTTTCTCTGCTTGTCCAATTCCATTCACAGAGGCAAAGAATGGCAAGAGTGTCCCAGGGGCTCCGGAGACCCTCCATCCTCGGCCAGCATAGGAGGGCCAAGGGAAGTTTCTGTCTTTCCCCTGCATGGAGGCCACCAATGGGAAATATGGCCCTAGAGGCTTGAAGCAGCAATCAGTGTTTTTCAGCAAAGGTTTAAGTAAGTGAATGGGTGACAGATGCAAGACTTGTTACCCAGGGCAACCATGATATTTTGGGGACGTCTTTGCTTGGTGAGGGTGACTTCTTAAGAGAAAGTGAGCATTTTGTCAGCACCCTGCACCAAGTCATTGAGGATAGGACTGAGTGGACATGTCCTTAAATACCACCCCAGCCATGATTATCTCTCGGTCCTGCTTAGAGCTGCCTCACCAAGGGCTGATGCTAGTGGGGAAGCAGACAACAAACACTGGTCACAATGATATCCTGTACAACCTTGACCTTGGACAAAGCCTTCCTGAGCCCATTGCCTTCTCTGGACAATGGCCATGCAAAGAACTCAAGAGTGGTCACAGAAGTGGTCAAGGGGTGGTCATTCGTCCTGGAGGCCATGATTGGTACCATGTGGGATGCTGGCACCAGACTTGAACACTGTGAAGGTGTATATGTGTCCTCATAGGTCACCTTTCCATTAGCATCTTCCATCTTGTGTACGTCAGTGAGGACCAAGGAGGACATTTCAAAATGGAGTGCTTTACTTACACTCTGGCACCAGGTACAGACTAATTCTGATGGTGTTCCCCTGCCCCTTGTGAAGTCGAGTGTCAAAGCCTGTGTATGGCAAGCCACCAGAATGTCGGATCTACTTCCGAGGGGCACCAGAGTGTCCAGGGACTCAATGTGAGTGGAGCACCTGATAGGTAGGATCCTGGCACAGGCACACTGGCTGTTAAACCTGTGGGGAGTGGGTACCTGCCACCCACCCAGTGGCCCATCTCCTGAGTCCTCTGGCTATCTTCAGTGTTTTCTAAGCTGAGAGTCAACCTTGCCTGACCCTCAGCCCTGCCTCACTGAAAGTCAGGCCAAGTTCCTCCTGCCTCAGAAACAGGCTCTGCCCTGGAGTATGGATAGAAACTGGGGATGGTAAACCTTTGAGCTAGTGTGGAATCTGCCCATGGGGAGCCTTGACAAAAAGCCATGGTACCAGGGAGGAGGTGCCCTATGTTCCCAGACCCTTTCTCTGCAAGGACTTCTTCTATGAGGAAAGCCAGCCTGGTGGGCACCCTGCTGTTTCTGTGGGAGGTTGGGCTTGATCCATGTCGGGCCCTTCTCTTTTGCCCACTGGCTCACCTCTCCCCAGACCTCAGTCCTCCTCCACCTTGTCTGTTCTCTAGGCAGCCAAGGTCAAGGCTACATGCTGAGGCTCAGGATCCAGATGTGGTCCGAGGAGCTTCACAGACGGACCCAGCAGCCACCAGCTCCTGCATCGAGGGCCACCGACTTCCAAAGCCAGGCTCATGGTCTTCTCACAGCTTCTTTGTTGCCGCACACCTGCCAGGGGCACCAGTGCCACCAGGCCCTGGGTTCACCCAGCTCCCCTCCAGCCCACACCTGGATTTGCGTCACACCATCTAGCAGCTTCCCCCTGCTGGCACCCTGCTCCTTCACGCTACAGCGCAGACCCCTCCACCAGGCCCCAGAGAGCATCCGGAGCTGCAGCCTCGCCGAGCTCTGTGTAGAGGGCTGCTCTCCTTCAGCTCCTTGGAAGTCCTTGGCTCCCTGACAGATGGGGTGACACCAGAGTGCTCACCCCACACAGTCCTCTTCCTTCATCCTGCCCCAGCTTGGCTGTCACACCTACCCTGGGCTGAGACGTCTTGTGTGGCCCCGCTCTGCGGTGCTGGGCAGCCCTTGTGCAGCGTGGGCCGAAGGGGATGAAGGCCATGTGTGTCCAGCCAGGGAGAGGAGTAGGAGGGAGCAAAGATGAACTGCGGGGTGTGACTGCTCTGCCAGGCACACCACCCGTTGCCCTGAGGAGGCCTGGGTGTCTCTAAGATGCCTGGGGTGGGAAGCAGAGTAAACTGCAGGAAGAGGCATTCAAGGGCAGAGGGCGAAGCAGGAGTGGGGAGATGGGGTTCAGGGCATGCCCCGTCACATGGGAGGAGGCAACTTGCGGCTCACAGCTTCGGCTCCCATGTTGGGAGTTTGCCACATCCCAGCAAGGCGGGGCCCTGTGAAGGCTCTGCCTTCCCTGGGCACACAGGCCAGCTTGGTGTGGCTGTCAGCTGTTTCCAGAGGGGTGCATGGCCCATGTTGCAGTCAGGTTTGCATTGCTGGTAGAAATCCCCCAACCAAGAGCAGCTTGTGGGAAAAAGAGGCTTATTTTGGCTCACAGGCTTGGGGGGAAGCTCCACGACGGCAGGGGCACTGATAGCACTGGCAGAGGCTGGACGTCACCCCTGGCCAACACAGGTGACGACAGCAACCGGAGAGTGTGCCAAACACTGGCATGGGGAAACTGGCTATAACACCCACAAGCCCACCCCTAATAATATACTTAATCCAGGAGACATCAATCCCCAAATCTCCATCAGCTGGGAATCTAGCATCCAAAACACCTGTTTATGGGGACACCTGAATCAAACCACCACAGCCCTGCTTAGGCCCAAGGCCATATCCTGGCCTCCTGCTGTCTCAATGCTAAGGTAAAAGGAGGCAGAAGACAGATGCCCACTCCTGACACATGCCTTAGCAGAGGGGGGTTGGGTAAATCCAGCCCGAGGATCTGCAGGGACCAGGCTGCTCAGCTGCTGACAGGATGTTGAAGCATCCAGTATACAGTGACCACACCCAGCCCCATTGAGAGGACCATGCTCCAGGCTTGTTCCCACAACAGGCACACACTGCAGTTCTATGGTCTCAGGTCACAGAGGCTGGACACACAGTTCCCCTCACCTTGCTGGCACCCCAGAGCACGGCAAAGAAGGGTTCACCTTCAATTTTCCTTTCTCTCAAATCTCCCACATCTGGAGAGAGTTTGTTAATACTAAATCCTGGATTCTGCCAAGTTCATTTTGTCTGGGATAGTGGCTCAAGGGACTCATATGTAGCCTGCCTTTTAAGCCTGGCGGGTTTTTGGCAGTGCAGCCCATTAACACTCGGAGTCTTCAAACATTAAGCTAATGAGATACTTCATTGAGCTAATACCACTTCTGAGCAAGACCCAGCCTCGGGCTCGAGCCAGTGATGGACAGAGCCCGACTCCACTGCAGCTTCAAGAGTGGCCTGGCTGAGGATTACTAAGGACCTCGGAGATCCGTGTTCTTTGAGTGTTTATTAACATGGGCAAAGGGACTCTGATCCCTTTGGGCTTTATGTCTTTGAACTTTTACTTGCAAAGAGATTTAATCTTTAGAATACCGCTCTCCCCTAGATATCCGTAATTGCAGAGGGCTTATTCTCCTATGCAGCCGCTCTCTATGCTTATGGCATTTCATTATAGAAGACCCTGTGAGTCTCTTTCACATGTTGCTATTGAAATATCATCTTTAATTTCATCCCAGAACTACCAGTGGGTGGTACTGGATAACACAGCAAGATGTCAGAGGATGGAGTGGGAGCTGCTCCCTGCTCCAGTGCACGAGGCCTCAGCTCACATTGCCTCTCAGTACCTGGTAGTTTTTGAGAGTTGCAAGCAGGTGGCTGGACTGGACCCTCAGGCTCAAGGTTCCTGGGGAAGTTGCTTTTGTGTGACCATTGTGACTGCAGTTTCAACCAATGGCTTGACAAGGAAGTAGCCTTTTGCCTGCTCACCAATGTGGTTGGTATGGGATTCAGGTCTTCTGGGGATGGGTAGAGGAACTCAGTTCATCTGGGGTATTTGCTGGAGTCTTCAACAACTCTCCCCAGGCTTGCTTCTCAGTGGGTAGCCTCAGTTGTGACCTCTGAGTGAACAAGCTGGAGAAAATTGCATGATTGTGAGAAAGAGGACACGGTCTCTCTGAAACCTGCCCTGCCACCATTGCCATATCCCAGTGGTTGGAGGCAGATACTCTCATGGGAAGGGACTGTAGAATGTGGTAGTTTGAATGTAACATGCCCCCCATGGGCTTGTTTAAATACTTGATCCCTAGCTCTTGGCACTATTCCAGGGGATGATGGTGCATTGAGGAGGTGGCATCTTGCTGACGAAAGTGTATCACGGGGAGGTGGGCCTGGAGGTGTTGCAGCCAGACCCCGCTTCCTCCCTGCTGCTTGACTGTGGTGCTGGCCTCCTGCTCCTGCCATGCTTTCCTCACCCTGCATAGACTCTACCCACGGGACTGGAAGCTGAAACAAAGTCTTTCCTTCCCTAAGCTGCTTCTGGTCAGGTATTTTGTCCGAATAGGAAGGTAACTAGTACACAGAGCAAGAGAAACCCAGAAAGCTGGGCTGCCAGGGAGACACTTCATTTGCTGCCTGGTACCAATGGGAAACTGACTGGCTGAAGCCCCTGCTTCAAGTAGCCTTTGCCTCACTGATGTGGTTTGCTCTTTTCTGGGCCATCTCAGGCCTTCTGAAGGCAAAGCAACACCCTATTCCAGGAGCCACTGGTATGGCAAAACGAGAGGCCAGTGTTGAAGCACTTGTGTGTCAGTGGGAGGAGGGACATTGTGACTGGCACTCACAGCTCGGGGAAGGTTGATTGCCACTCCCAAAGGATTAGGAGAAGCTGGAAAACTGCAGGCAGCGGGATAACACTTGTCTCTCCAGATGCTTCTTTTCAGACCTCTGCTTGCTCCCTCTTGTAGAACCTCGCCTTTATCACCTCTGTGACCAAATATCCAACAAGAAACAGCTTAGAGGAGGCGGTGTTGATCCTGGGTCATGGCGGTGAGAGCTACCCGAGGCTGGTGGGAGCACCAGGGAAGGCAGGTCTCTTCACCAAGTGTGAGAGCTGGGGACAGGACCGAGAGGGGCTGTCCCCATGGACTCTGCTGCTTCATGGGAGAGCATTCAGGAAGCCTCACAAGCTATGGGCACACTGTCACTGACAACAATGCCCTGAGGAGTGAAGTGGAAGGTTAGTTTCATCACACATGTGTGGATGTGTGCATGTGTGTGTGAGTGAACATTCCTGTGTGTGTATGTAAGAGTTAGTGTGCATATATGTGCAATTATCTTTGCCTATGGAGTAATCACATTTTTTTAAAAGAAAACACACTCAGAGGATGGAGAGATGTTTATCAGTTAAGGTGCTTGCCTGCAAAGCCTAAAGATCCAGATTCAATTCTCCAGTACCCATGTAAGCTATATGCATATGGTGGCACATGCATCTGAAGTTTGTTTGCAGTGGCTGGAGGCCCTGGCATACCCATTATCTCTTTATCTATCTGCCTCTTTCTCTCAAATAAATAAAAATATTTTTAAAAAAGAAAATAAACATGGGCTGAGGAGATGTCTTAATGGTTAAGAGAGCTTGTTATCTAAGCATGAGGGCCTCTCAGGTCAGAGACCACCAAGCTTAACTTCTCAGAACCGATATAAAATTCTGGACATGACCATGCATATCTGTAGCCCCAGTACATAAGGAATGGGCATTGGAGACTCGCTGGACAGACAAGATCTCTGGGCTAAGAGACAGTGTCTCAAGAACGTATGTAGATGAGTGATGTGAAGGAAACCCAGTGCCTCCCCTGGCTGCTGCATGCTCATGAATCTGCACATACATGTGTATAAAACAGCATACACACACACACACACACACACACACACACACACCACTGAAGCCATGACCTGAGCATAAAGAATTATCCAAGGGGAGAAGAGGGTGAACAGAAGGTTCCAGCAGGGGGTGAATGTACAAAAAGATTAGTATTCCCTGAATATGTGCTTTTAGGGTTTCCATTAAGTAATCTGAGGTTACTCTGATAGGATTGCCTTTATATGCAATGTGTTGGTTCTCTCTTACTGCTTTAACACTCTTTCTTTGTTTTCATTGTTTAGAGTTTTAACTATGATGGACCTTGGAGAGTTTCTTCTTTGGTCCTGTCTGTCTGCTGTTCTGTGAGCTTCTTGTATCTGAATGGGCCTTTCTTTTGCAAGATTTTATAAAGTTTTTTCAATAATTTTGTTGAATATGTTCTCTATGCATCTGGCCTGGATTTTATTTTCCTTCTGGTAATAGCCAGTCCCCAGACAGTTAGCCTGTCTAATGCTGGAAAGCACTACGTGAGCTGCTGGAGGAAAGAGGCCAACAATGGTGAGAGCAAGAAGGGGTCTCAGCTACTCAGAAGCAACCAGCCTGACAAGATGCACACACCAGTGCAGAGGTGGCACACAGCCGTGGTGGGGAACCAATGGCTCTCTGATTGGCTAAGAGATCTGCTCAGTGGAAAGGATCCCATGTCTGGAACTAGGAATCAGGTCAGAACCTTATGGAAACATAGATTATGATCTCCAATGACAATCTCCCTCTAGTTTTTGGCCAAAAGAGGGGCTACATCCATCAAAAATCACCCTAAATTAGCAATGCTTATTCCATTTAACCTATGCTGACTTCATTCTCTGTTGGAGAATCTGTTTTTTTTTTCTTTTTCAGAAGGTAGCGAGACCTGAGGAGACAAATCACCCCTTACATTTCAGCCAAGGCCCAGGTGAAGCCGCAGAGGAACTGGGGAGATGAGCAACAGTGCTGATTCCATGGTGAGCCTGACAATCAGTGCCAGGGTGAAGGAGACACATACTGATGATACTCAACACATACCAAGACAGAAGTCCAGAGGCTACTGAGAGCTTATCACTGACGTAGACTTAAAATACAACAATCAGTGCTTGGGGAATTTTTCAGGAGAGGGGGTGGAAATATTGTAAGAGCCACAGGTTAGGATGTCATACCCAGAGACGTTTTTCCCCACCAATAACTAACTGCTAACAGCATATAACCCGTAACCCTACTGAAAAGGGCTCTCAGCAGAATGGGGGCAGGAGGAGGGAGAAGATGGTACCAACACATGATGTGTCCATACAAAGTATTTTCTTAATAAAAAATTATAAAAAGGATTTTTAAAAATCCAGTGTACTGAGACATGCTTCCTAAACACTGGCTCTGGCCAGGTGCCTGGATGGAACTGGTGAGGTGCAGCTGTGGAGGAGCTCTGCGTCTCAGAGCTCTGGTTCTATTATCTGTGAGCGAACTCCATGGATTTAAGCCAGGAGAAGAGGATGGAGCAGAGGGAGCAGCTGGAAGTGGCAAGAGAGTGGAGGACACCAGGTCCAGGTGGGATTTGTGAGGCACATGTGAAAGTGGCCTCTGCACAGAGGGACCGAGGGTGAACAGCAGTGGCACGAGGCTGTGCTGGGGGACGTCTTGCTGGATCAGGCCTTTGTGCCAGTGGAAATGCCAGCGCTTCCCTGGCCCTGGGTAGCCATGTGTAGTTGTGAGGTATGCGGGTGAGGTGAGCAGAAGGAGCGCTTGAACAGTCAGGGGACGGTCAGCTGTGTGTGGCACCTGAAGAGGATAAGAAGTGGGGAACAAGAGCTGGTGTGGGGAGGAGACCGCCGTCTGGGAGGGGGCTGAGTGCTCAGCCTGGACCAGGGTGGTGGAGAGCAGGAGCGCTGTACTGATGTTTAAATGATGGCTGGAGAGATGGCTTAGCAGTTAAGCACTTGCTTATGAAGCCTAAGGACCCGCTTCAAGGCTCGATTCCCCAGGACCCACATTAGCCAGATGCCCAAGGGGGCGCACGCATCTGGAGTTCATTTGCAGTGACTGGAGGCTCTGCCATGCCCATTCTCTCTCTCTCTCTCCCTCTCCCTCTCCCTCTCCCTCCCCCCCCTCTCTCTCTCTGTTACTCTCAAATAAATAAATAAAAACAAACAACAAACAACAAAAAAAAATAAAAAGAGTGACAGGAGAGAAAATGCCTGCTTGTACTCTCAGATGCTTGGTTTATTATCAGCATGCCCTAACCACAGCTGTACACACTTAGAATCAAATTTCTTGGCACCAGTGGAACTCTATACAGGCCGTGCTGGCTGGGTAACTGGAGGAAACAGGAAGGCCATTATTGGCCTTGCTCCTAAAATCGAAGTCACTTCCATGGCATTAACTCACTTTGCTTTCCAGAGATTCAAATGTTCAAACCCATCAAGCTGCACAGGCAGCCCAATTCTTGGGCACTGTCAGCTAAGTGCCTTTGACCTCGGAGGAGCTGGAAGCAATTTCTCTTCAAAGAACTCTCTCTGGACCTGTCACTCATTCCAAATCAGATCTCTCCGCCCACTTGGACTTGTGCCTAAGGAGAAACCTGTTTTCCAAATCGGTGACAGATGTAACCATGACATGGAATCATATCTTTTCTTAAAGGCTTGGCTGTGGTCACCCCACAGGAGCCCAGCAGCTAGATTTGAATCCCCAACAAGAAACTCAAATGATTTCATATCTAGGAAGAAATGGGATTAGCTCCTGCAAGAAAGAAACTGGTCACTTTACGCCTCACAGGAGGGAGCTGGGCAGCTGTATCCTGCTTGGAGATGGGGCAGACTCAGGGCAGGGGCCAGTCCGAATGGATGCGGGGGCAGGGAAGGCCAGTTCGCATCTGTTTGTAGACAAGCCTCCATTCAAGAGAATAGGGGGACCAGAGGGGCTTGTCTCCTCTTAGAGGGGTGCCCTTTGCCACTCCAGGTGCATCACACACGTGTGGCCACCCTCCCTGAGGGCATGGCATGTGGGAGGTAGAAAAGGCTGCCAGGTTCTGTGGCTGCCTTACAGTAGCAACCTGCTGTGGGTGAGGGCAGTTATGAGCTGAAATACATCCTACCAAACAAATGCAGCCTTTTGGGGAAGTATTCTGTAGTAGATGTCTTGTTCCTCTGGTGTGTGGCCAGGAAGAACAGGTGTTGGACCTGTTACCTGAATCGAGCAATTTACTCCATCAGCTCAAGTATCAGTGGTCTCGCACACATAGGGGAGATGCCTTGCCCACCCAGCAGCCTCAGTGCGGACTCCACGTGGATATCTGATGCACGTTGACGCCTCAGCACTTTGCCGCTGGAGGGTGTCATGAAGACTCTGCAGAGCAGGGCTGCATGGTGCCCTCCCAGCCCCTTGGAGGCAGCTTTCTCCTGGGTGAGAAAACTTCTGCCTAAGAGTGTGGAGCCAAGTGCCAAGTACTCGATAAACAAAAGAGGCAGGATTGTCTTCTTTGCTTATTCCTAGACTCTGAGGCTTAGAGTTTAAATTTATTTCCTGAAGTTGGTCACAATGACCTCGCTCTTCAGTGTTCCCTGGGAGGGTAATGATATGATCACAGGACGCAGCATATGCTAAGAGTGGAATTCATTCATGAAATAATGAAGCTTATGTATTTTAGTTTAAAAAAGACCTGAGTTTTCAGAGAAGAGAAAGATGGTCATTTGGCTTGTCACTTGCAACTAACAGTAATGGTTATTGTTTCATGCAATGGAGGCTACCCTCCCATGGATGAAATCTGGTAGCTGTTTATCCTGAGATTCCTGAACTTTCCCTGCCCTGCCTGGTGGGATTAGGTGAAAGCATTTCAGACCTCCAACTTTGAAAAGGGCTGCAACATGGAAAATCTCCAGAGACTTGGAAAAACAAGTGTCATCTACAAACCATCCTCTCTGATGAAGAAAGAGGACTGTTCTAGCAGGGAAGCTTCAGGTGATCCAGCCACTACTGAACAATTTTAAAATTAGACTTATTCTCCTAGCTAAAGACACTACATGGGATAGTAAAAACAGATAATGAAACAACAACAACAAAAAAAACAGGGCTGGAGAGATGGCTTAGCGGTTAAGCGCTTGCCTGTGAAGCCTAAGGACCCCGGTTCGAGGCTTGGTTCCCCAGGTCCCACGTTAGCCAGATGCACAAGGGGGCGCATGCGTCTGGAGTTCGTTTGCAGAGGCTGGAAGCCCTGGCGCACCCATTCTCTCTCTCTCCCTCTATCTGTCTTTCTCTCTGTGTCTGTCATTCTCAAATAAATAAATAAATAAATAAATAAATAAATAAATAAATAAATAAATAAATAAATAAATACAACAAGGAGCCATGTTCGATTTCTCAGGTAAGTCTACCACTTAATTACAGGGGATGGCAGAGTAAAAGGTGAGCTGCTATTGTAGAAATCTACATTTGAAATAAACTTCTGAATTACACAAGACTGAGTGGACTTCATCATATGAAACCAAATCAAGCAGGCTCAGAACGAGAAAATTGCATGTCTTCTCTCAATGCAGAACCTAGCTTACACTAGCAAAGCGGAAGGGGAACTGTTTGGGGAAAGAACTGGAGACGCAAGTAGGAGAAGGTTTGGGCAAGAATACTGACCAAGCACAGAAGGTGTCTGGGAGTATGGGGAGCCATCACTCTGTACAACTAATAAATGCTAATAGAACTTATGTAAATTGTGTGCATGAATCCCCACCTGTGCAGGTACTGAGCTTGACAGTTCAGGGAGTTTACCAAATAAATGCACCCCGAAGCTGAGGTAGTCTGAGCACATCAAATGGGAGATGCTGCACCAGCAGGAAGACCCTTCTGAAAAGCAAACATTTGCAAAGAGTTATTGGAAAGTTCGTGTTTGCCAAGAGTGAATGGCTTCATTTTCAAATGCATCAATGAAAGGTAAACTTGTTTGAAATATAGATTGTGATGACCTAATGATAAATGTGCAGCCAGAAAAATGTTATGACTAACCAAGACACCTTATTAATAAGGGATTATTATTTACCGTCTTAGGGGAAATTA
The DNA here is from genome assembly GCF_020740685.1 of Jaculus jaculus. Classification (NCBI taxonomy): domain Eukaryota; kingdom Metazoa; phylum Chordata; class Mammalia; order Rodentia; family Dipodidae; genus Jaculus; species Jaculus jaculus. The sequence continues at coordinate 164,649,810 of NC_059107.1, read as the reverse complement.
AGTAATGTTCCAAAAGTAGCATTTTGCAACTTGCAAGTTTTGGTTCTCATTCCCCTGTCGTCACCACTGTTTAGAAGTAAGGGTGTAGTTTAAAGGGAAGAGTTTATACCTTGGTGTGCTAGCATTCTGTCCTTGCTTTGTGAAGCCAGGGTGCCCTACTTGCAGTTTTCACTGGCCTGGTGAATTCTGCAGCTGGCCCTGATTATAAGGTCACCTTAGAAGTGAGATTCCTGGAGGCTCAATACAGACATAAAGGGTAGAGAAAGGAAGGGAGGAGGATACTTAATAGGTTGATATTGTATATATGTAATTACAATGATTGTAATGGGGAGGTAATATGATGGAGAATGGAATTTCAAATGGGAAAGTGTGGGGGTGGGGAGGGAGGGAATTACCATGGCATATATTTTATAATCATGGAAAATGTTAATAAAAATTAAGAAAAAAAATAGAGACACACATTTTTAAAGTAGAAATACAGCAAGATGGTGCAATGCCTAGTTCCCAGACACTTTGTTCATGAACCTGGGAACCCAGACCCTGGAGTTAGCATGCACCTGCTTGAATGTCCATTTACCCTGGCTTCAGCGCACCTTGTCTATCCTTTGACGCTTGGGCCAGGAGAGCAGGTTTGGAGCTGTCGAGATATTATTCCAGCTTGATTATGTCCTGGCAGATCCTGGGCCTGTGGGAACCTGTGGAGTGTCCGTATTACCCCTTGCTCAGCTGCTGTTTAGAAGCATGTTGACTCTGAGCTGGGTGGAACCCATGAGCACCTTTCTCTTGGGTGAGGAGTCTCCAGTGTCTTCACAAAGAAAAGGTCAGGAGGGGCTGGAGAGACAGCTTAGTGATTAAAGTGCCTTCCTGTAAAGCCAAAGGATCTAGGTTTGATTCCTCAGGACCCACTTAAGCCAGATGTACAAGGTAACACATGCATCTAGAGTTCATTTGCTGTGGCTGGAGGCCCTGGCACATCTGTTTTTTCTCTCTCTGCCACTTTCTATCTCAAATAAGTAAATAAAACATTTTTTAAAAAGGACAGGAGCTAGACAAGGTCCATCTAAATATGTGTTAGCTTCTGCCATTGCAGTAATTGTGTGTGTGTGTACACACATATGTGCATGTGTGTGCATGGGCATGTGTGTGCACAAATGTGTATTTGTGAGTGTGTGTGTGTGTGCACTCATGTGTGTGCATACACACATGTTTGTAAGATTCACGGGAGGGTATTTTCTATTTCTATTCCTTACATAAGTCCAAGGCAGATTCTAAGGGATAAAATTTCTGAGTGCATCAAAGACCCATTTTTAATTCATAGTGGGTTGGAGAAATAAAACTTACTTTTCTGAGAGAGAAATCTACCAAGAGTTTTTGGAAGCCAACCAGTTTAATAAACACAGCCCCTAAGTAAATAGCATAAAGAATTCATGAAAACCGTTTTCTGTATTTATACACAGCTTGCTGTGTGGGGTCCAGAAAGAGAACAATTCGCTGTTTTGCATTCTTTCCAGGACCTGCACACTGAGCTTTTCTCTTCATGGCCTACAGTGGCCCAGCTGTGAGAAGTCACTGTAAGGAGCCACATTTTTTAAATGTGGAGTGCAGTGGTGGGCAGTAAACTGTGGGCAGTCTGAAACCCTGGGGAGGAAGGTCAAGAAGAGAGTGTAAGGAGGCCTCCAGCTGGGGCTTCTTGCAAGCTTGTTCTGGGGGTGTGTTCACAGAGCTCTACACAGCTGGTACCTTCTGCTGGCTTTGTATCAGTCATGTGGCTGGTCCCATTCTCTAGGGTCCCCGCACCCTGGCCTAGTCTATACCTTTGCCTAACATGGATTGGTTGATCCCATCTGGCTCTTCCTAGACTTGTCTGGAGTCTGGGTATGGTAGGTCAGGAGGCAGGGGGACCACGTGATTGCTGATCACTCTTAAGTCCTCTCCTGTACCTGTAAGTACTGAATACAAATGAACATGGGCCCAACTCTGAGTTCACCCATCCTGCCCCCTCCCCTGTTCTCACTGGAGTCCTGGTGTGTCAGCTTCCTTCTTGTTGTAGATACAAAACACCCAATCAGAAACAGCTTATAGAAGGAAAGGGTTTGTTTCAGCTTATAGTTTTGAGAAGTCTCACTGGAGTCATGGCAGGAGCAGACATCACAATGTCACATTAGCAGGTAGGAAGAAGAGAGAGGGAGAGAAAAAAGTGGGACTGGGGCAGTAACCCCTCAAGGAATGTCCCCAGGGACATGCTTCCTTCAGCAAAGCTCCACCTTCTAAAGACTCTACAACCTTCCAGAATAGCTTCATAAGCTGGGCAGTAAGTAGTCAAACACATGAGCCTGTGGGGGACCTTTCATTCTAGTTACATGTCTAGTTACATTGTCTGCTCAGTCCTTTCCAGGAGTCCAGGGACTGTATGGGGAAACAAGGAAGCTAGGCTCTGGGGCTCCAGTGGGGATGTTCATAAAGAAGGGGCGAGGAGTAAACTTTTGTAAAAAAATATTTTTTTTATTTATTTGAGAGAAAGAAGAAGAAGAAGAGGCAGAGAGAAAGAGAGATTGGGGGTGTCAGGGCCCCTAGACACTGCAAACGAACTCCAGATACATGGCCCCCTTGTGCATCTGGCTTATGTGGATCCTGGGGAATTGAACTAGAGTCCTCAGGCTTCGCAGGCAAATGATTTAACCATTAAGCCATTTCCCCAGCCCCCGAGAAGTAAACTTTTGGTCGCAGGGATGGAAGTCCCATGCCTGAAGATGGCTCAAAGTGTCTGGAGGACCAGAGAGTCCCAGAGGAGGCTGGGAAGATGACTCAGCGGCTAAAGCGCTTGCTGTGTAAATGTGAGAACCTGCCTTCAGATCCCCTGAGTCCACATCAAACACTAGATGTGGCTGCATGTGCCGGTCATCCCAGACTTGGTGGGGGCATTGGATAAGGAGAACCCCTAGGAACTTCTGGACAGCTTGTATAGCCCAGTCGGTACATTCTCAGTTCAGCGAGAGAGCTCACCTCAACAGTAAACTGAAGAGCAATTGAAAAAGACATCTAACATGAATGTCTGACCTCCATACATGTATCCACATACACAAACACACACACACACACACACACACTTGCTATTTATTATGGGGCACATCACCATTTTCACCCCAGTGAAGAGGGCAGAGCGCTAGGTGTACCCACACTGGGCCACTCGCCTCCCACCTGTAGGGCTCACTCATCATGTAGAGTGAAGGCCTCCACTGTGGGCACAAGAGCCCCTCCCCTAACTATGGGAATCACCCAAGATGGCCCATGCTGGCCTTCTCCTCTTGGGTGGTAGAGAGATGGGAGGGCGCAGTGGTCAGGCAGAAGGGAGAGCCACTGCCCTTGTAGCATCAGACTACCTGGTCTCCAGATGGCTGTCACTGTGCAAGGTGCCTCCAAACCAAGGGAAGAACCCAGGAACAGGCCAGTCATCGTCCAAGTCCAGGACAGGCACGCTCAGGTGGATCTGCTCAGGCCTTGCTCCACAGAGAAGTGAGCTAACACACCATTAGTATTCAATGACCACCGTGACAAACACGGCTAGAGGCCACAATTACCTCTGTAGCTTTTCTCACCATGAGGTGCACTGGCCTAGTCACTCTGCTGCCTTTCTCCTGACCAAGGGCTGCTGAGCATAGCTGGGGGAGATGAGACAGAGGCCAGAAGTGGAGCAGAGTGCCCGCAGGCAATGTGAAGGTTTGGGTGAGCCAAGGTCTGCTTTGTGACCAAAGATTGTTCTCTAGACCTTCATACAAAGATGCTTCATCTCCAGGCAAAGTCTACAGCACGCAGTGGTCACCCTCTCAGCCAGGTTTTGGGGACAGATCCCTACCCTGTCTTGGTTCTGATGAGGATGTTCACTTATGGAGGACTCTTTTGTAGTATGTGGCTCCTGCTTGGGTGGGGTGGTAGTGACTGATTAAGCAGTCATCCAGCACTGTGGCAATCCCTAAGATCAGTCACTGCCCTCTCTGACAGGCCCTTAGATGGATCTATGGTCCTATCCCAGGGAAGCACACTACCGTAGACAACACTGTGGCTTTGAGCCCTGATTTCATGTGACTAATGTTAAAGAGATAGTTGGCCACTTCATGCAGGGAGGGAAGTTATATGTCCAGGCACACAGGCCTCCCAGAAGTTCCTGGGCCACTGTGTGAAGGGCAGGCATCACAGCTGTATGCAGAGGACAGGTTCCACTCACAGCCTGGGCGCTGGCTTGGGAATGCACAGCTTCTGATTTGGGCACCTCCTGGTTTGAGGCAGGAGCCACCTTCCAAGTGCTTGGTGAGGGGATGGTTCTGGGGGTCTTTCATTACTGCTCAGCAGGACCAGGGTCAGCACCTGGCCATGCAGGAAAATTGGGTGTGGCTCAGAGAGAGACAGACAGGGCCCTGGTCCAAAGCCAGGGAGGACGGGACAGCGAGTGGTGTGTGATTTACCCAGTGAAGGCTCCACACACATCTCTGTACTCTGTGGGCTCTGGACCAGGACTGGCAAAGAGTGGTGGTGGTGCTCATAGGATAGTGTGCCAGAGATAAGAGAAAGCAGAGGACAAGACTCAAGGGGGTGTCTACTCTAACTTGCTCCAGAGGAATCTTCCTTGGGGTCTGAGGATGCCTGGGTTGAAAGTTGGAGCCAAGAGGCCCGTAGGATGGGCAATCCCACTTCCGGGTAAAAGAATGCTGAGCGCCCAGGTTCACAGCAGCGCTCTGTGCAACTGCCAGAACTGAAGCCACGCAAACGTGTGTGAGTGGATGGATGGACGGATGGATGGGTAGATGGACGAGTGGACAGATGGACAGCTGGGTGGGAAGGTGGATGGATAGATGGAGAAAGCATGGTGCACCCACACCACTGACTATTATCCAGCCTGAAAGGATGGAGGCTCTGGCACCCACTCGAGCGTGTCAGCATTAAGCACACCATTCTGGGTGAAACAGTCAACCACAGAACCACATGAATGAGGCCATTGCCAGGAGGTCCCCAGAGGACAGAGGAGCAAAATCCATAGATACAGAATCAGAATGGCATTGCCAGGGGCTGGGCATTGGGAGCTGGCATTTTACAGGGATGGAATTTTAGTCTTGGGAGACAGACAGGGTTCTGTGGGTGATGGTGGTGGTGTCACAAAGCAACATGAACCTGTTCAAATGCCACTGAGGGCACAAGTAGGAGTGGTCCATTGCAGACAGGGAGACGGCTCTGTGGGGAAAGCACTTGCCTTGCAAGCATGAGGACCTGTGTGGCCACCAGCACTTGTGTCAACTGCTGGGCTTGGTGAGGCCTCCCTGTTTCCCCAGCATGTGGAGGTGAAGATGGGAGGATGCCTCAGGCTGGCTAGCTGGTTAGTGTAGCCAGATCGTGTGCCAGCATGGGGCTCCAGAGGATAACATGCCCTGTTGTCCACTGGCTGCCCCATGTACACACACATTCACGCATGAACATGCATGCACACACACAAATGCAGCACCCACCTACATGAACATGCATACACACCTGCACAGATACCTGCACACATAAACATGCATGCACCCACACAAATGCCATACCCACCTACATCCACATGCATATACACATGCACACACACACACATGAACATGCATACACACATGCACCTCCACCCCCCACATGAACACACATGCACATGCAAATACCTACACACATTAACATGCAAACACACATGCACACAGAAATCATTTAAAAACATACTCCAGATGGTCAATTTATGTGCAGTGTATTTAATCACAATTTCCAAAGAGAAGCAACCTACCCCAGGAATAGAGGCCCTGGTCCAGGGGTGTTGAATCTGGAATGAGCAGCTGATACTCAAGTGAAGAAGAAGCTGAGGACCGTAGGAAGGATGGGGACGCCCATGTGCCACAGCGTGAGTCTGTGAGGGGTTCAAGTCCAGATAGGCATGACGTGGTGGGTGGGTGTTTGGAAGGGCCAGAGAGGTTCTGAGACCCTGACCACAGCAAGCACAGCTGGCATTCCAACTTAGGGATCCCCAAGGAGAGGGATATGGTCAGATGACCTCAGCGACAGGAATCTCCTATGACCTCACAGGCAGACAGCTCCATGCAGGAGAGACGGGGTTCACAAGAGCGAGGAGCAGATATAAATAGAGAGTGGCCAAAGGCACAAGCTGACCACCCACCATTCATTGTCACTTGCCCGTCTGTCACAAAATACTCCCTGAGGGAAAGGTAGGGGTCCAGACAGAACCCTGTCCTAGGGAACCAATGCCCACAAGTAAAGGACAGCTCATGGCAGGATCAAAGGAGGGAGCCCTTGGCTATGGCAATAGGAGAAACTGAACCAACAACCCCCCAATACTTCTTCAAGTGATGTTTGAACCTGATTCAAAAATAATATTGCCTGACATTCAGAGAGGGCAGTTAAATATCCGTGAAGCACTTCCATGTGGCCACTTGTGAGGTTCGTAACCTCTTCCTGGAAGTGTCCTTGCATGGTGGAGGCAATGCAAATCCCAAGAGTCCAAGTGCTCATGTGGGGACTGGGTCTTTGAGGAAAAGGAGACAGAGCTCAAGACGGTCACTGTATAGTCTGTGCAGACACCCCTGCCCAAGCGGCCTTCCCCACCATCCCCTTTTGAGGCCTCCAAACAGGCTTGCCTCGGGCCTTCGTGCCTCTGTCTCTTGCACTGAGGTGCATAGAGTGTGGTCCAGAGATGTGCACCGCCCTGCACCCTCCATGGGGCTTGTCTGCTATCCGACCCTAAGAATGAAAGCGGCCTTTCTCCTGGGGACCCCACTATTGTCCTTGGTCTCAAACCCAAGTAGTGTTTCTGCGTCAGCTTCCGAAGGAGCCCAGAAAAATGCCAGTGAGCTTCACTGTAAATAATCATAACTTTTGAATGTGGCCTGGCCTGTGGGCACACAGGATGGCAGAGACCTGTGTAGCCCCCATTTGCCACCTACAGATTCTGTTTTTAGAGGCTGTGTCCCACCCCTTGCAGGGAGTCAGTCCCTAAGGGCCCCTTCCCTCCCTGTGTCCTTGGTCCCTAGAGCCGCCTGCGCTCTCTCCTCTGTGGCGTTACATGGCCTTTTACCCAGCTCTGTCTCTCTGAGCATGGTCCCTGGCCCTCGGGGACTGACTGGAGAGCTTCCTTGGTGCCCACTAAAGGCGAGACTGAGTGGCCTTGAGGCAGGGGCTCAGTCACTCATACCTACAGTGTTACAACAAGGACCTGGTGGTTCAGGTGTCCAAGACTCTCTTCAAGCTACTGGCCAGGAAGTGAAAACCAGCAGCCTGAAACTCACACTCCCTGGCTGTCACCAGTCACTGCGGGTTGACTGGGCACAAGTCTTGCTTCCTGTCTGAATGACTGGCATGCAGAAGCTGGCCTGGCTATCTGTCATCTCTGATTAAGGCTAGACCCAGACTCCTGGACACTGAATGGCCAGCCTGAAGCTCTGGCCCTGGCGTACCTGGCTCTGGGTACCCAGGTTTGTGTCCATGTAAGTCTTGCTGACTGACCACCTGTCATCCACCTGCTTTCAGTGGACAAGGGACACAGAGCTGGCAAGGACTCACCAGTAGCACTTTCCAGCCCCAGCAGCCCGCCTCTACTGCCCAGGCCACCTGCTCCCTTCCCCTTCCAAGGGTCTTGTCCGTGGCTTGTTTCAGAATGCGTAGAGGGGGAAGCTGTCTGTTCAGCCATGTGGACCCAGAGCACAGACAATATGGAATCTGCCAGAAACACGGGCTCTGCAGGGCTTGGCAAAGAAAGCAGAAGGTGGTGTTAGTGGAGGCTGGATGGATTCTCACTTCCGGGGCCCCATTACCCAGGCCCCATCTGCTCCTGCCAATCAGTGAGTTACAATCCACAGAAAGCAGGTTGCCTCAGGCCAGGCATTCGGGGGGTGGATTTCTGCAGGAGAAAACCAGTGCCTGCCAGGCTGGAGGGCCACCACTCACTACCCAGCCTCACAGCGGCAACTCGAAATGGCCAGACAGCTGGCAGATCTGGCGTTTGTTGTCTTCTTTAGGGCTGAGCTGAGTAGGTGGTGGTGCCCATCAGCCAGGGACCCATGGAAGGGGAAGGAGTGCGGCCCCAAAGGCAGGGACGGGGATGCATGCAGACAATGAGGAACCAGAGAGGGACTGAGGAAAGGCATGCTGTGAGGAAGGCCTTCTCAGGCGGCACGGGGCATGAGAGGGCACTCAGTATGGGACTCTCCTCTCTCAACACTGCAGTTCAGAGTGTGGCCTGAGGCGTAGGTTTGGGGAACACGGGGATCAAGGAGATGCCCAGTCTCCACAGGCAGCCCTCTCCCAGTGCTGCGCAGGCAGCTCCCAGTCCGTTGCTCGGCGTTCCCAGTGTCTTAGTAGGACAGCCTCGGTGCACTCCTTGGTGGTGGCCCTGGCTGAGCATGTTTTGCTACTGCGACTGCTTGACTCAGTCTTAAGACGGTACACCCTGGGGAGACCAGAGCCTGGAGCACTGGGGCTGGAAGAGCCTCTGTAGACCAGGCTGGGGGATCCCCAAACACTTGAGTACAAAATTGCCATTTCCCCCAGAAGTTATGTTCCTGGGTGCATAGAATTGAAAGTGGAGGCTTGAATATGTTCTTGTTTATCCATGCTCATACCAACATTAGTCAATGTAGCCAAAATGACAACCCTTGCCGATAGATGAATAGATGAGAACATTGTGGTAGGTCTATACAGTGGGAAATTATAAGCCTTCTAAAGCAAAGGGATTCTGAAACATGTTAATACAGGGTTGGACCTTGAGGACTTTCTTATGTTCAGATCAAGAGCCAATCATGAAAGGATAAATACTTCATGAGTCCATTTATAATACGTTCCTAGAGGAGACAAATCCATAGACATAATGTAGAATGGGCTTGTGCAGAGCCTGCAGGAGGGAGAGTTACTGGGGAGTTGCTATTTAAAAGAGACAGAAGTTTCCATTTTGAAGCTGTCAGTGTTCTGGAGATGGAAGGCTGCGTCTGTGGTCTGAGTCTAGAGTATTCCTCACTGCCTCGTATTTTAAGTAGGGGTTGCAAGCATGTGGCTTCATTTTGAAGGCTGTGGGCCTGTTATAGGGTATGACCTGACGAACAGAAATGAGGTGCTGAAGCAGACTGCTGAAGAGTATACTGTCCCCTGGTTCTGGCCCTAGTCTCTGCTTTCTGGTCCATCAAGATGTGAGGACATTTGTCTCAGAGTCTCGCCTCCATGGTTGCAGCCGCTCCTACGGCCACGCATGTCCTGCTAGAATAGACAGGGACTTCTGAAGCCAGGAGAACTCCTTCCTCCTTTTCATTGCTCTTGTCAGGTATCTGTCACAGGGATGGGAAACTGCTGATGGCTGTAAATGAGCTCAGTGCCCCAGGGCTTCACACTGCAGGTGGATCACATGCCAGGCTGCAGAGAAGACCTGGATGAAGCAGTGCTTGCTGTGCATGCATGAGGATCACAGTGCAGGCCCCTAGCTCCTACACACAGGGCCAGTAGGTAGCACATGCCTATAATCCCATTTCTGGGGAGGCAGAGACAGGGGGATCCCTGGGGCTTGCTTGGAAGCCAGTCTAGCTGAATTGATGAGATCTGGGTTTAGTGACTGATCCTCTTTCAGAAAAAAAATTAGGTGGTGAGCCACTGAAAGTGATCCCCAATGTCAATCTCTGGGCTCCATGTGCACGCATGCGTAAACACACACACATACACATAGACCACGTGCTCCACACCCGTGCACGTGGAAGATGGTTAAGGAGCTCAGCTGCACATCATGTATATTTTCCCACGATTGGAGAGAGAAGACCGTCAGCCCTGAGCACCGCTGCTGACAGACTTGCTTCCTTGCCGAGCAGGCTTCTGTGTGGCGCTCATGAGAGGCCCATCCAGGCAGTGCTGCCAGTTCTCATAACTGCCCAGACCTAGAACTCATAACGCAGTGTAAAATACCATCCAGTCACATGTAAACACTGCACCTACAACTAAAAGTATGCCCCCGGGGAAAGCAATTTTATATGTGAAATCCTCACTGTCTAAAATAGCTTGCATCTATCTATAATTAGGGAAAATATATTTTTTGACACTTAACTTTCTTAAAATAACATAGTCCCTTCTCTGTTTCATGTGAGTTCAGTGTTTAAGCCTTTTGACAGATGGTTTGGATCATTACCCCCACCCCCCGACACACACTTTCCCTTTGTTGGAAGCTCACTGCTGTGACCATGCTGGTCAGAGTCAGAATGCAACCCAAGCCTTCGGTCAGACCTCCATGTGAGCCAAAGAGGCAAATATTGGTAAATGAGATATAATTTGTCCTTTCCCACCCAATAAAGTTTAAACTAAAAAGACAGGGACAGATTTGGCCAGAGCCCTGGGTTGTGTAGCATGAAATCTGGAATCTTTCAGAAGTTTGCTGAGCTAACAAACGAGGCCAGTGGTGAGCCAGCACTTCCACGCCTCACCCAAGGCTGCCGCGCCATTGGCAGAAGGTGGGACATTAATCAGCCCCTACACTGAGCACATGTCCTGCAGGGGCCTCATCAACACATCTGGGGAGAACAAAGGCTACTGGTGAGTTAGAGGTCATCAGAGACCAGAGATGGCAATCTCTGGAGGTCCTGTGTCAAACCCAGAGATGGTGCATGGAGATAAATAATCGCCTTTTAATGATGTTACAGAAACAGGACTCACCTGCTATCAGATGGCCATTGATTGTCACCATATGGTGGATGGAATCCAGGATGCCTCCTTCCATCTGGGTCAGCCACTGAGGCAGGTACCAGGACAGTGGCTTCAGCCAGATTTTGCGCTAGCTTCACGTGGAGTTGCTCAGGAGATTTATGAGCCATTCTCAGGCCTCGTGCTGAGGATGGACTGTCCTCTGGCAGGAAGCCTGCAGGCCACATGGCAAAGGCACCCAGGTTGTGTTGACCTGCTACCGTGGGCATGAGGCCTGGGGCACACTGAGGTCCTCCTCTGGTGTTGCGCCCCTGGACTCCCTCCCTAACAGAGGTAGAATCTACTGAGGGTGCACTTCAACCCAGAGCTATTTTCTCTTACTGGGTTTACAAAGAGAAAGACATTATTCATTCATGCATTCATTCATTCATTCCTTCATTGGCCTGCAAACCACCCACTTGTGGTTCAAACAGTTCCTGATCTCACAAGGCCGCATTTGTGTGGTTACAAATTTCCAGTGGAGCCGGGGCTTTACCGGGCTCCACACACGCAGAGCTTACAAATTTCCCTTTTCAGTGCATGTGACAGTCTCATTAGGAATGCCTGGAGCCTACAGTGTGTGGGATTGCACATCAGAAATAAGGGGTGTGCTAGGCATGGTGGCTCATGCCTTTTATCCCAGCACTTGGGAAGCAGAGGAAGGAGGATTGCTCTGAGTTTGGGGCCACCCTGAGACTACATAGAGAATCCCAGGTCAACATGGGATAGAGTGAGACCCCACCTTGGGAAAAAAAAAAACAACACAAACAACAACAACAACAAAAACGAAAAAGAACCCAAGGGTGTTGCCTCGGGATAAGGCACAAGCAGGCGGTGCTGCTGCTCAAGGCAGGGACATGTGATGTGCTCCGAGAGTGAGCTGGCTTGTAGAGAACACAGGTGAGCCATTCACAGAGCTGGGAAAGTGTGGGACAGGGGCAACCTGCCCTGTGTTCACAATTACAAGCGGAAGAGCCAGGACCCAGACACAACTTCTCCAGGAACCATTTCCCAGGCCATCCTTCACGTCTTCGTGGAGGCTGAGCTTGCAGAGGTTCCATAGAGGTCACCAAGGGTGGCTTTCGAGTGTGGGAAAGCACAGCTAGAATCCGGGGTGGGGGAGCTGTGCGATGGAGTGTGAGGTGCAGGTTCTTCTGGATGGACGACAGGAGGAATGGGCAGAGGAAATGGCTAGAACAGGGGCCACTGACCACTGAGTCCATCCCCATAGCACCCCCACATGTGCATTTGGAAACTTCTGGGCTAGGGGAGAGAATGGACAGTGAGCTGTACCCTCAGTTGCTACTGTGCCCTTTTGCCACTTATGTGTATTAATTAATTAAGTAATTACTTAATTGAATAGTACATGCACTTGCATGTAGAGATCAGAGGACAACCTCCAGTTTCATTCTTCAGCTGCTGGTCAGCAATTTGTTTTAAAGACAGAGTCTCTCGTGGACTGGGACCTCACTGAGTAGACTAGACTTGCTGGCCAGCCAGCCCCAGAGAGCCACCTGTCTCCACCTCCTTACCACCGTGATTACAGATGTGTGCCACCACGGCTGTCTTTTTTTTTTTTTTTTTTTTTAAATGCAGGCTCTGTAGACTGAGCGTGTGCTTGTAAGGCAAGCACTTTACAGACTGGGTCATCTCTGTCCCGTGTGTTTTAATTAATCCATTTTCTTTCTGCATAATGGCTTGGGTCAGTGAGGCCTTACAGTGGGAGCACCAGACCTGCTTTGGTCCCCTCCCCACACTGACCACATTTCCCAGAGGCCAGTGGGCACAGAGTCAGTGATGTCCCACTGCAGGACTTATGCCCAGGCCCCTTCTGGGGAGAGCAGCTGGAGCATAGACTCTGGTGGAAGAACTGAATGTTCTCCTTATACCTCCATCAGACCTGGGGACAGTTCTGACCCAGTTGATGAAGGTTAGGGTTAGAGTATATTTCAGTGGAGAACTGAGCTCAGATTCTGGGCAAAGATTTCCTTAGCTCCCTGAATTGTGGCTCCTTGGAGTGGGGTTCTCTTTGTCTCTCTCTCTCTGTCCATTAAATTTGCCTGCGATCCCAAAAGGCCACTGAAGACCAGAGTTAAAAGGGGGACAGAGAGGGCTGGAGAGATGGCTTAGCAGTTAAGCGCTTGCCTGTGAAGCCTAAGGACCCCAGTTCGAGGCTTGGCTCCCCAGGTCCCACGTTAGCCAGATGCACAAGGGGGTGCACGCGTCTGGAGTTCGTTTGCAGAGGCTGGAAGCCCTGGCGTGCCCATTCTCTCTCTCCCTCTATCTGTCTTTCTCTCTCTGTCTGTCGCTCTCAAATAAATAAAAGTTTAAAAAAAAAGTGAGGGACAGAGAAGGAGGGAAAGTTTGGGCACATGTGTTCATAAGCATGACATAGGGTGCAATTTCCTCAAACCACTTTAGGGACCCTTGAGCACAGCCATGTGCCAGGTCGCCCAGGGTCCTGGTGGAGAGCTGGTGGGATGGTGTGGAGGGTCTAGTGTGAGAGAAGCTCCTTTTGGCCCTAGCACAGTCCAGGCAGGAGGATCTCCTGCTTCGTTGGGTTTCTTTCCACTGATCTGGGAGCTCTTGGGCTCTCAGCCCTGTGTGTGAATGAATATTATGCTTGGACCAGAGGTATGGATACCTATAGAGGCCTCTACTCCAGAAGAGAAGAGAAGCTCTGCTCCACTCAACCACTTTCTACTTCCCTCTGCTTTCCAAGCCTTTTCTCTTTTAGTGGAATTGGGGATGATAAGAAAATTGATTGGTTATGTCATCTTATCTAACAGAAACCTTACTATGCTTGGCTGTGGGGGTCCTGCCTCAGACAGTGGGTCTCCTGGGAAAAGAAAAAGAGCCTCTTCCTCCAGCTGGGCTGTGAGTGATTGTTGATGGGTATTGGGTGACAAGATGCTGAGAAAAATACACAAAATGTAGGTCCAGACCATGCCTATATGTGGATGCTGCGAGATAGATGGTTTGTGGTCTTGGGAGCCCCTGACATCAGCCAGATGTCAAAGCTGTGCATGATTGTGTGCACTGAACTTGCCAGGCTTGTGAGCATTAAGACTCCAGAACCCCAGCTGCTGAGAGGGGATGGTAGAGGGTGGAGCCACAGGTGTCTATCCAAACAGCATGCTGCCTCTGCGAGTTCCATCAACCAAGGACCACAGCAGCCAGGCACAGGTTGCCTGCCTGTGACTTGTGACTGTCTCAAAACCCCCTGGTTAGCATTTGCTCCTGGATGAGCTCAAGCACACCATGGGCTCCAGCTCCTGAGCTGACCTTGGATGGTGGCTCCAGGTCTGGCCCAGATGAGCTCACACAAAGGCCAGAGGGGAGATGTTGGACATGCGCATGGCCAGGAAGGTGGACAAAGACTGAAATGCTTGTGAGTTCCTCTGTGGGGAGGACCCACTATGCAGCCTCATAGGGGTGTTAGTTCAGCATCTGCCAAGTCAAACCAGCCCTATCAGCATCCATCCAGGCCTTCGAGTGATGTCTCACTCAGCCAATCCATGGCAAAGACAGAAGAATAAGGTCCGTGTCTCCAGAGGTAGCAGGAAGCACCTGGGACCAGTGTTACTGATGGGCATACACCATCCTGGAAAGACAGTGACATTTCTTCCATTTCAACAACAGGATCTCTAACCATTTCTACCCATTTCCCCTGTCATCCATCCAGAAGAACCTGCACCTCACACTGCGTCGCAGAACTCCCCTCCCGCCCCAGGTTCTAGCTGTGCCTTCCTACACTTGAAAGCCACCATGAGCACTTTTTGAAAAAGACATGATCACATTCTCTGGGAAAACTGAACAGTCAAATGAAAGCACCAAGCCACCCTTAGTATCAAGACTTTATTTGGAAGGAAAGAATATTTTCTGGAAATTTTGTACCCAGCTGTTACCTTTTTACTGAAAAATGACCAACAGTCTTCTTCTTGCAGAATTGCAAGCTGCCTATTAAGCTGCACACAAGAATGCAGCAAACCATAACACCTAATGACTCATGAGTGGGGTGGCTCTTGATACGTTGAGTGACAGGTGGTAAACAAGACACTGCAGAAATGAAGTCCAAGTAGAAACTACTATGTAAATCTTCACTCAGAAAAATGCAAATTGATGAGCCACGGCCAGGTAAGCCTGAGAGTGATGGACCATCTCATGTACCTTCATGAGCTATAGTTGAGTGAACCTGAGAGTTATGTCCTGTCTCATGTACCTTCATAGTCCATGGCCAGGTGAACTGGAAAGTGATGTCTGGTCCTGTACCACATCTGAAGTTTCCATTAGTGATGAATCACGTGTACAGTAGTGGTCCTATGAGACAAAGATGCTGGAATTTTCCTCTCATCAGAACAATTGCAGCTGCCTTAAGGTTGGACCATGGCATACCACTCATGTGTGTTGGTATGGGGTGAGGTTGATGCTTTGTGAACAAACCTTGTCTGCAGGCAGTCATAGCATAGACAACCCTTCTGTTAGATAAAGTAGGCAATACCTGCTTACATTGGAGGTGGATCATATGTCTGGTGGTCTGAATCAGATGAAACCCATAAACTCATGAGTGCTTGGTAACCAAATGATGGCAATTTAGGAGGTGGAGCTTTGCTGTAGGAGGTGTGTGGTTGGGGGTGAGCCTAGGGGTGTTAGTGTTATAGCTGCTTTCCCTTGGTAGAATATGGCTCTCTCTCCTGCTGCTCTTTTCTAACTGTTGTGGCCTTGGCTCTACCATCTTTTCCTTGACATCATGTCTTCCTCCTGACTATAAAAAAAAATAAATTCTTTCTTCCATTAGCTGGTTTTTGTCAGGTGTTTATCCCAGCAACAAGACAGTAACTGCTGTAAACTTGACTGTGTGGCCTTTGGCCTCTTGAAACTTATTTGTGAGAGGAATGTGGAATGGAAAATTTGAAAACTGAGTATAAGAGACACCTTGTAGTGTTCTAAGCAGAATTTGATGGGCTATTCTGGTAAGAGTTTAAAAGCCTAAACATAATAAAAACCATGAGCTGTGAGGTTTGGCTTATAAAGGAGACAAAGAACTTTATCTAGACTGAGATAGAGGCAGTTTGTGTGAGTGGCTTGCTATATTTTTCCCATGTTCTGGGAACTTGTGCAGGGTTGCATTGTAGAGAAATTGACTGGTATGAGCATAAAGATGTGGCACAGAAAGAAATAAAAGTTTCAGGATAGAGACCACTACTCTTATTCAGCCTTACTTGTGAGTGGTACTGTCACTGACATTGGGCCAGCTGCTCTGCATTGGGGCAACAAGAAAAATCATGACTGCTTTAAAAGTTAGGTGGCCAGAATACTGAAGTAATGTCTTGCCTTTCAAAGTTGGATTTATTCCCCTTTGGATTAACAAATTTGGTAGCTTACCTCATATATGGGAGTATAACAAATACAGGAAAGAACAGGTTATTGGATTTGCAGCACAGTTGGTTTTCTGGAAATGACCACTGGGTGAAGTGAAGCTGGCTTGTTGGAGTCTCTGTGTGGATGCCTGATGGAGCCGTGAGGTTGAACCACAGGCATCAGTGAAATCCCAAGCAACATTCAGTGCCAGCTGCCAAGGAGATCTGCTGGCTCTAGACAGATTACTCCCCAGGTTGTAAGCAGCCCAGCTACAAGGACAGACTCAGAACTCCAGAGAGTTTGTCCCTAGTTACATGTGTCACATGCCCTGTTTCTTTAGATCTCACATTTTTCCAGTCTTTCCTTTCAATGCCATCTTTTGCAATGTGAATGTTTACTCTGTGTCATTACGATTTTTTGTTTGTTTATTTGTTTGTTTTGCAACTCACAGTTAAGAGACCTTGAACTATGGGGTGTTTGACCATAATTGATATTGGTAAAACTATGGGGACTTTTAAATTTGGACTGAATTCATTGCACTTTTCATCATGGATGGTCATCAGTTTATGGATGTCAGGGCAGAATGGGGTGCTATGAATCAGGTGACCCACATAGACTCATGTGCTTTGAATACTTGGTCACCAGCTGTTGGAAATTTGGGAGGTGGAGCTTTGCTAGAGGAGATACGTTGTTGGGAGAAGGATTTGGGGTGTTTTAGCCAGCTTTCCCTGGCTTACTTTCTTGTCTCTGTTTTCCACCTGATATAGCAGACGTGATGTCCAGCCACTTCTCATGCCACCATTTTCCTGCCTTCACGGAGCTTCCCCTTGAGTCCGTAAAACAACATAAATACTTTCCTCCCAACAGCTGCTTTTGGTCAGATGTTTCATCCCAGCAATGACAAGGCAACTGCAACACTATGGCTCATGCTGTGTTGGGTGTGTGTCTGTATATGTGGGTGTGTGTGCAATGTGATTGTATGTATGGTATGTGTATGTGTATATGGTATATATATGTGTAGTGTATGCTTATGTATGTATGCTGCATGTGTGTGTGTGTGCACGTGTGCATACCACAATGTATATGTGAGGACAGAGAACTGTTTCAGGGTGTTTGTCCTTGCCTTCTAGCTTGTTTGAGACAATCTCTTGCTAACTTTTTGCCTTTGTGAACTCCAGCACGACTGGCCTGTGAGCTTTGGGATTCACCTGGCTTTGCCTCCTTTGCCACAAGCATGCCGGTGTAAGGGGTGCGTGCACAATTTGCACCTGGCTGCATATGAGTGCTGGGGTCTGAACTGCAGCCATCATGTCTGAGCAGCAAGTGCTCTGAACCGCGGGGCCGCCTCCCCAGCCCGTCGGCATTCTGCAGTGCTTCTGCTTACAGAAACCGTGTGCTGCGGCGCAGTGCAGCGTGACCTCTGCACTAGCAGCTGCAGGCATCTGGAGCTGCAACGTCACCTTCTGTTTGCTTGGTTCAGCCTCCTGATGCTTTCCTCACCCTGGCCTCGGGAGCAAGAGGCCTTGTGCTACGCACCCATCCAGCTTGGTGTGCAGCCTGCTCTGCCATCCACGTGCTGGTACTCTCACTCTGTGGTGATCCCACAAAATCATCCAACCATGGGCTTTTCAGATTCTTTATCTCTGCCCTCCCCCCATTGTGAAGGCTATGTGGCTGTGGCTCTAACTGGGAATGTCCAGAAATCTGTAGGAGGCTCAGGTCATAAGAATAGGAAACACTTCATCTTTCACTGTGGTGGGTCATCAGACACAATGCAAGATAAAATGTGTCAGAGACAAATATTTCATACAATTATAGTCAGAGAGAACTTTCAGAGTGATATTACCAATGCTCATAACAACAGGCGAGGGGTAGGGGAGACTGTTCAATGATTAGAGGCACTTACTCTACAAGCACGCCAAAGGGAGTTTGGATCCCAGAAGCCATGTAATGCGGGATGCAAAGTGTCACAGGCATCGTGTATCCCATGCACCTATGGCAATCGAATCTGGAGTCAGGAGCATATGGGAGCTCACAGCTACTCTAGCCTTTCTAGCAGAAACAACAAAAGAGACCCTGTCTAAAGCAAGGTAGAATGTGAGGAAAAGTGCCCTGAGGTTGTTCTCTGATCTCCACACACACACCATGGCACACACACCTCCATTCAGATCATATACACACATACACATATATCCACACATATTTTAAATTAAAAAAAGGTTGAGTAGAACAAGCCCTCCAATTTCACTTATCTTATTGGTTTGTGTGTATATAGGTATGTGTGCATAGTATGCATTTGTATATGTATGAGTGGCCATGTGTGTGTGTGTGAGATGGATGTACACACATGTGTGTGGAGGCTATAGGTCAACATCAGGTCTCCTTCAATCATTTTTTGCCATGTTATTATGATGGCCTCTCACTGAATCCAGAGCTCACTATAATCAGCTAGACTAACTAGCCAGCCTGTCCCAGGGGTCAGACTGTTTCTGTCTGCTGAGTGTTTGAATTACAGGCATGTACCACCAACCTTGCTCTCATGTGGGCTCTGGGGATTCATACCTAGGTCATTATGCTTGTGCAGCAAGCACTGGGTCATCCGCCCAGCACTTTACCTTTTGATTTTAAACAGACATACACGATTTCTCATTGTATACAGTTATTTCTGTCATTGTCCTCTCAGTCTATTTATCTCTGCCTGACTCTCCATCTTTGTACCTATCCACCAAGAGAGAGCTGGGATTCTCTGAGGAATAAGTATGCCACTGGGTTGTGGGATTAGGGGTGATCTCTTCCTCTTCCTTGTATATTCGGGAATAACATTCAATCTGTATAACTCATGTTTTATCTGCACTGAAAGTCACATACACACAGGAACATGCTTTGCCTCCTCCCCACTGTGTGGTTCAGGAAGGAGGCCTGTGGCTGGAATTCCAGTCAGCATGTGACTAATGCCAATGAGCCTTGGTCAGAGAGCAAAGAGGCTTTGGACACACTAACTGGCAGACCTGTGTTTGGAGTTCTTCCGGCCTTTACCCAGCTGAGCTTTGAGGATCAGACATGATGTTGGGCCCAGCCCCATTGAGCTCTATAGATAGTGTGTCCTTAACTGAGCTTCAAGGATAAGACATGATTCTGGCCCAGCCCCATTGATTCCAAGGCCTCCCCACAGCTAGCATGCCCCTGACTGAGCTTTGAAGATCAGACTGATGTTGGGCCCAGGCGCATGGATTCCAAGGGCTCCTCACAGCTAGCATGCCCCTGACTGAGCTTCGAGGATCAAACACGATATTGGGCCCAGCCTCATGGACTCCAGGCCTCTCCACATCTAGTGTGTTCCTGTGATCACTACAGCTTTGGGTAGTTGGGCTTCTGGGCCTTCCCAGTGAAGGATAGAGATGTGTAGTATCCAAGGAAACATAACCTGAGGGGAAAACACCCCCTTTCCACACAGCATCTGCTATGGCTGCATACACCTCCTCGGGCTGTCCATTATGCTCCTCACTGCCTGTGGTCAGTGTCTTCTTGAAGCCATTTCTGAATCTGCCCAGCATTCCTGGTACTTCAGCCAATGGGAGAGCCAGCACTCTGCACATGATCCTGGCTTGAATGAATGGATTTAATTTGGAGATACTTGCCAAGTAAAGGTCCCCAAGTCCCCTCTCCAACATGCAATACCCCTGAGCCCTGAGCCCTCATCAGAAACCCAGGCCCCTCACAGGTAAATTGCTTTCATTTTCCTTTTATGGACTGCAGTGTGGTTAAGTGACCTGAATTACCATGTGCTTAAAAGGTAAGGGGGATGATTTTCCCACATTTTTCTTCCTCTTCTGGGTTAAAGAAGACATCAGTAAATGGACACCTTCAGTCATATTTACTGCTCAGAGCAGCCCTGGTTGCTTTGAACGGGGGGAAAATGGGAGCTTCCAGAGATCTTGCTCCCAATAAAACTGCTGAAGCAAGGTCAAACAGTTCTGTGAGGAGATAAAATGTTAATAAATGGCAGCCATTGTCCCACATTCCTGAATTTATGCAGTACATCTATATGGCATCCCTCTCTCCTTGGTTAAATCCAGTGAGTAATTTCTGACTGTATTCATTGCTGGAGGATATATTTCTTTAGAGTTAAATATCACTAGCTGTGCATTTTGATATGAGAAATGCAGGCTGCAATTTATAACCGACAAGATCGTCAGTGAACACGGGCTGTGCTGAGAAGCAGGGCACAGGAAGTGCGTGCCAGCTCCGGAGTGTTTATTTTAGAAATCGTTTGCAGGGAAACATCATCTCCAATTCTACTGTCGAGTTTTAATCCAGGACTGCTCATTCCTCCCTCAGAGATCCGTGGGCTTCAGGTGCCCACGTGGCCCGTGGGGGCTCTGGGCCATCTGTATGCGTCACCTTGCTCTTGTGCTCAGGGGCCTTCAGACACCAAGGGGGTCTTGGGCTTCCACTGGATAAACAGGCCTGATGAGGGTGACCCCAGTGATGGCAGGGAGGACGGAGGCTCAGTATGCTGTAGGGCCCATGGTCCTGCCCCCTCCGTGCTAACGATCCTTATAGGAGCAGCATTTCTACGTGGCAGAGACATCATGTGATCAAACATCAGGGTGTTGGGGGGCGGGGGCTTCCCCGGTTTTTCTTCTCCCAGACTAAGGCATTAGTACTTTTGATTTCTGTACATGACATGGGCCAGTGGTTCTGGTGTGGTGTGAGCCCGGTGTCGAAGAACTGCTGATGGGCTGGGGCAGAGGGCTCAGCACTTTTTACCTGGAGCCACAAAGGTGATGGCCCCTGGGGGAAGGGGTGAAGCCCCCCACAAAGAGGAGGGCAACTCAGCATTTGTGCACTGCAGGGGTTGACTGGAGGGGACAGAAGGTAGAGGAATAAGGTCTGTGGGAGTATGTCCCCCTTTAGTGTCCCTTTAGTGCCCCTCCTTAGTGCCTGTGGCAGTTTAAATGTGACCATGTAAATTTATGGCCCCATAGACTCAGGTGTTCTTTTTTTTTAATTTTTCTTGTGCATCTGGCTAATGTGGGTCTTGGGGAATTGAACCTGGGTCTTTTGACTTTGGTGTCCAGACTCCCAGCTGGAGGAAATGTGACTGTAGGTGGATCCTGGGGTCATGCTCTTGGTGGGCTTAGGGGCAGATCTGAGCTCATCCCTACAAGTTGTGGAGTGAGCTTGAGCTCTGGCTGTTTGCACTTATAGTTCTGACTGTTGGTGATGTCTCTCTGCTTGGACCTATGAAAGGGAGCCAGCTCCTTCTGCTGTTGATGGTGTTCTCTGGGGCTCTATGAGCTGAAATAGATCCCTTCCTCCCATAAACTGTGTCTGGTTGGATGTTTGTATCAGCCACATGGAGCTGCCTGCAACAGAGCCCTTCTCCTCCTTTTGCCTCCTCCCTTTCTTCCCAGGTCCCTCCTCTCTCCCTCCCTCTCTTCTAGGGCATGTCCTGGACAGGGGCGTGGGATGCGATGATGCCTGGTCAGGTGACCGTCTTGGGGACTGTATGTAGCAGTCACCTTGTTGTTGTTGGGACCAAACACTGAACCAGAAGCAGCTGATGGAAGAAAGTGCTTCTGTTGGTGACAGTTTTAAGAAGAAGCTTCGTCGTGGAGGGTGAAGTGCAGCAAGAGCAGACGTGCAACGGGCACCCTTCTCCACAGCAGCAGGCACGTGACTTTCCGAGTCACGGGTTTGGAGATGGGTTGCGTACTGTTGCAGGCACCTCCGCCTTGCTGAAAGAAAGCACCCAACCAGAAGCAGCTGATGGAGGAAAGGGTTTCTTTGGCTTACAGCTTTGAGGGGCAGCTCCAAGATGGCAAGGAAAGCGTGGCGTGAGCAGAGAGGCTGGACAGCACCTCTGCCGCAGCAAACTCAAGACAGCAGCAGGGGCGAGCCGAAGTCTAGCAGAGGGGCCACTCTAACTTAGCCCTCCCCAGCAACCCACCCCCCCTTGTAAGACGCCACGCCTAAAGTTGTCATCAGCTGCAGAGCGAGCATTCAGAACCCTTAAGTTTATGGGGGATACCCAATTCAAACCACCACAATTCTCTCAAAGCCCACTCCCAGTGACACACCTCCTCCAGAAAGACTCCACCTCCCCACGTTCCAACAAAGTCTCCTAATTGCCACCAGCTGGGGGCGAAGTATTCAAAATACATGAGTCTCTGGGAGCCATTTTGCATTCAAACCACCACAGGATCCTCACACACTGGGCAGTCTCCTTTTGGCCCAAGTTCCTTTGCTCTAGGTCTGCAATCACTGGCCAGGACGCTGTAGAAGCCGGAGCCTGCTTTCTTACGCAGAGTGGAGGACTTTGCAGGGAAGCCTAGCACCTAGTGATGGTGAGGGGAGGCTCCTACACACCATTGTAGAATCACCTTGGGAGGGGGCACTTAGATGGAGGCAGGGCTGGGGGCTCCCGGACTTCTCTGAGCTAATCCTGCCTCCTGTGCTAACCGTCACCTGTGCCTGGGGATATAATATCTACTTGATTATTTCTTCTTATTTCTGCAAGGAGCAAGTCATAGGTCTAGGGCACTGGGACAACCCCTCAACCTCTAGCATTCCTTCCTGTGGGGAAGTACCCATGTAGCTTGGCAACCTAAGCTCCAAAGAGTGTGGTGACAGCACATGGCCCTGAGCACACCCCAAATATAAGCTATCTGAAAACAGCTTCCTTCAGGCACACACTGGTAAGTGCTTTAAGTTCTCTCTTGTTGATTTGTAAGTAATGCACTTAACTGTTTAGCCACAAAGGCTGCCTGATGTCATTGGCTGCAACTTTCCCTTGAAGGGCTGGTTTCCTGGTTAATGAGGTTTCCTAACCACAGATGCCACACCAGGGTATTCTCCTGTTAGGATACTTCTAGGCCTTTTCCGGGAAGTTGTGTTGTAGCAGGGCTGGGCAGAGGTGAATCCTCAGGCTTCTGAGCTTGTTCCCATGGACCAAGACCCAAGTCCTCTGCCATTGCTGTGCTAACAGCATCTCTCTTAAGTGTCACCTCAGTAGCGGCTCCCTGTGTAGGTATCACCAATGTCCCTCTTGTGTTGTGAGAATTCGGGGGCCTGCTACAAGGAGAGAGACAGCTACAGAGCCAGACTCCACATCAGCCTTGGCTGGCTGTATTTGCACCCAGATGGACACCCCACTGAGGGGAGAATAAGGACCCCACATGGAATCTGTGAAGTCCATGGCACCCCAGCCTTTGATTCTTATGGGTCACCAACAAAGTGCCAGCCACGCTTTAGGTAAGTGGGTGGTGCAATCACAGTGACTTTGGTGTTGATCATCAATGAGGGAAGAGGTAGAGGGACCACATCTTTCTACTTCCCTACCCAGGTTGAAACATGAAGAATGGGGGTGGGTGGGGAGAAGAAAAGCCTCAGGAGGTGATGAGATGAATGTTTGGGATTTATAAGGTAGAAATTCTATTTCGGGTTTTGATCCTTCCTCCAAATACTTTCAAGTCAACATGGCTGTTAAAAACAAACAAACAAACAAAAAACCAGAATAGGCTCAAGGTGCCATGCTTGGGGTAAGAGGAGAGGAGACAAGCCTGAGGGCTATATTTGGGTCAGAAGAGATGAGGCAGGCTTGGGAGTCATACTTGGGGTCAGAAGAGAGGGGCTAGCCTGGGAGTCATACTTGGAAGTGGAGAAGAGGGGGCAGGATTGGGAGTGAGAAGCTAGAATTATAGTAGCTCCAGGGAGAATTTCAGGGCTCTGTGTCTGGCACCAAAGGGGACACTGAAGACACACAGGGAAACCTGAACTGGACGTTGATGATGTCTGTGGCCCCTCCTATAGGGCACAAAGCTGGTTCTCTACAGTTTCTGTTTCTGTCATGTCTAAGACATGACACTGAAGAGGATTCATAGAGGCCAAGCACAGCCTGGTTGGTGGTAGGTCTGTGCACGGCACTGCCCCACCTCCTCCAGAGCCCTGTCTGTGAACCCAGCAGGGGGTCCTGCCCTATCCCTTCTGTCAGCACCTCTGTGTCATGGGCAGGAGCCGTCCTCTCCCCTCTCCATACCTTTTGGGCAGTTTCTGTGACATTATAGGCTAGGCTACCTGTGCCAAAATGGCATCATGGGCACGTCCAGGTTTAAAACACAATTGCTTTGTTGAGACACCATTTCCTGTAACCCAAGCTGCTCTTGAACTTACCACCTAGCTAAGGATGGCTTTGAACTTCTGCTTTGCCTGCCTTGTCTCCCAAGCTCTGGGATTGCAGGTGTGCACCACCACTCCAGGTTCCCAGGTTTATTTTTGATGCCATGTTGTCCCTGTGGGTGGTACCTGTCCACTGACACAGTCCTCTTCACTTGCCTTTCCTTGATGACGTGGGCCTGGTGTCTCAGGGCAGAGGCTCTGCTGTGGCCTGTCCAGACCAGTGGAGAATCATGAGCCTGGCCACAGATGGAGGCACAGATGGAGGTGGTTTTCTTCTGGCTCCCGAGGCCTTTCTGGATCTTGAGATAAGAAAGCTGTGGGTGGCCTACCATGCTCAAAGGGGGAAGCCTTGCCTTGAGGATTCTTTGCCATGGGGTGGATGCTCTAGGCCTTGGAGGGGTTGACACACATCCTTGCTAGCATGAGATGTCCTTGGGAGTGTCCTTTGGGTGACTTCACATCTGACAAGTACCTGCTGCCCTTGGTCTTCTTCCCCAAACCACTCCTGCTGAGGGGCACCAGCAGCTCTCTAGCTCCTGGAAATGAGGGTCTGGGTCGTTTGAAAATAACCATGTCCAGAGGTATAAGTATCCGGTGACCTGTCAGAAATGGCATCCAGAGACCATGACTCGGAAAACCTCAACCATGTCACCAGGAGACATGATGTCCTGAAGGCCATATGGGCCACACTATGAGGCAGAGGCCTCACCTCCCAACCTTGCCAAGCCACAGACAGTGGAGACTTCTCACCCTCAGATTCCAACCATGCAATAGAACTATTTTGAAGGTACTCATATCTGTTCTAAACATGTGCAGACATTTTTGTCATCATGTCCCAAATAACACAGTTTAGCAAGTGTTTACATAGTCCTTACCTTCTGTCTGGTATTCAAAGTAATCTAGAGATGAGTTAAAAAATAAGGAACCACTAAACATGTTCTGTGTAAATCCCACATCATTTTATAGAAAAGACTTGAGTATCAGAGGTTTTGGATGTCTTTGGGGTCCTATCAGATTTTTAGGCTCCTGTCAGAAAAATCCATAACCAGAGATTGCAGAGGGGAGAGCTAAACTTTGGGTGACCCTATGAAGAAAATCATTTGCTTAATACCTTGAAGAGCTATAAGAATGTCAAAGAGTGCCTATCAGAATAATGCCTGTGGGAAGAAATCTTGTTAGGCTTAACTAAAAGAGAAAGAAAGAAAGAAAGAAAGAAAGAAAGAAAGAAAGAAAGAAAGAAAGAAAGAAAGAAAGAAAGAAAGAAAAGGAGAGGAGGGAGCGAGGAAGGAAGGGAGGAAGGGAGGGAGGGAGGGAGGGAGGGAGGGAGGGAGGGAACAAGGAAGACTGCCACAGACAGTGGGAGCAAGAGTGCCTAGCATGCCACTGTCACCCAGGCTGCCTAGCATACCCAGGGACTGGCTTGTTTGTTCTAGAAGGTTCCTGAGGAGCTGGCGAGTGCTCAGGGCCCGTGAAGCCTGCAATCAGCTCTCAGGGAGATGGCGCTGGAGTGGCTTGGAGTGGGTTTATCTGAAGAGTGGTGCTGCTCCTTCGGCTTGCAGGCCGCAGGGCTCTCAGAAGAAGGAAGGAGGGCGGCGCTTAGCAGCAACCCCTCCCAACACACCTGCTCGTGGCCAGCCGGCTCCCGAAGCCGGAGGGCTGCACTCATTGAGTCCTGGAGCAACTCTGGGTCCTATTTCAGAGTTCTGTGTTCCCAGGGCATGTTTCATATCTGATTGTAAGAGTCGCACAGGCATGTTGTAGAAAATAGAGAAAAGTTAAAATTAAGTAATACCCAATTGGATCACTCAAGCAAAAAATCAGTACGTTTCTGGGGATATTTCCTTCTTACACTTTCTTTTGTTCTTAAAAATTGGAATGGCTCTGACCTTGCAAGGACTTGCAAGGAGTGTGCCCTGAGGGTCCAGTGGCTCTGGGGAGGACCTCTAGGGAGGAGGAAGAGAGGCATCAGTGGTCACTGATGAATCAGTCACCACCTGACAGGTCTCCTGAGCCGCAGGAGGAGCTAGCACAGGACCAACAGCTGCCCTTGGCTCAGATCCAGCTTCTTCCAGCCCATCCATGGAAGCTTCTCCCCAGGGATGCCTGGTGTTCTGCTGGAGGTCCATCTGCTCATGGCAACCAGCCCATAGTAACATGGCACTATCTGCCAGCCTGCTCCAAATGAAGGCTGTCAGGTGGAAGAAAGTTGGGTCACCAAGCTGAAGGGGTCCTGGCTCAAGATAGCCATGATGCACTGTGGACTAGACCATAAGCAGTGGGGTCACAGGGACTTCCCACTCCCAATGGGGTTCCTGCCACTGCTCAGAGAAGGAGATACCCTGAACGCCAGGGACCCAGACATTCCACAACCCTTTAGAAACTGATATCCCATTAACACTGGGCACCCTCAGTTCCCGTGGCCACTCAGAGAAGGAATACCACGAATACCTCAGCTCCTATAGCCACTTTGAATGTGAACTGACTCCTCTTGAACACTGGGGGCCTCTAGCTCTCACAGAAAGCCTAAACAGGCCCAGGTATGAGATCACAGGCCCAGGAGTGACCATGGGAAATGCTAGCTGGGACTCCCAAGTGTGGGTGCTCACTGTACCCTCCTGTGGCTGACCCTTCCCAGTAAAGCCCATGGGCAATGCGTGGCCCCCAGATGTGAGCCCACGACCATGATGTTTTACTGTCCCTGATCTCATCTTGTGAACGTCACGTTCTCCAAGCCTGAACCTCTCCTACAATTGTCTTTTGAATATCACTTAGCCACTGTAAGTTTCCTTTTCTTTTGCTACCCAACCCCAATATCCATCAGCTTCAAGATCTTGGGGCTCCTGAGAGAATATCTAAAGCTGCCATGTCTACTTCCCTAGTTCAGACCTCTACCATTCTCTCAGGCACTTCTAAAGGTCAAAACCTACCTTGTTTTATCCTGAGGTCTATTCTCCTCCATGGCTTTCTTTCCTGAAGAAAGGCCAAGTCTGCTGCGGTAGCTGGAGGCTCCAGGAGCCATCCACCTCTTCTGCCTGGCCAGGGAACTCCCCCTCTTCCACTCCTCACTGTGGCTTCTCTGGCCACCGTTCATGTTCTAGTCACTGCTCTGTCCTGCTTCAGGGCCTTGGCAATGCCCTCCTCCCTCGAGCACTCAGAGCTCAGTGCAGCTCCTTGCCCTTCGCTCCTTCACTCTCAGTCCCTCTGGTCTCAAAGGATCAACTCAACTCCAAAATGGCCACTGGATTCTGAAGGAAGCAGTCTCCCCTAAGAAGACGCCTCAAGGCGGTTCTACATCAGCTGCCAGAGCCTCATCCCCAGCTTAGCAATGGGTAGACCGATGAGGGGCAAACGGTTCCCTCACTTCAGGAGCGCAGAGACTAAAGTAGGAAACCACTTGTGTATTGCAACCACCATAAAAAATAAGGCATAAAGAAACAGTGTTTCCTTGTATATTCAGCCAGTTCCTAACTCACTAAAGGCGCAATGACCAGTCACTGCATCAGACACATGTTGCTACATGCTGTGCACTCAAAGTGAGGCAAGATCAGACCAAGCTGCTGCTGGTGGGCTTATATATGACAACTTGATCTCCCCGAAGAGAAGGACAACAGCTTATATGTAGTCAGAACCACAAGTTATTGGGAGGCCCCCAAAGGCAAAAACAAAAACAAAACAAATCAAAAGACCTGGAGGCAGCTCTGCTGGAGGCCACGACAGCACTCAGGCTGCAAGTGTTTGCCGGAGGTGTTCGCGTCCCCCTCCCAGGACGCGCACGCGCGTGCCCGCGCTCTCAGGCTGGGCTGCTCTCAGGTTTCCTTCCCCTTGCTGACATCAGGACCACTCTGAGGACATCACACGATGAGTGTGTAAGGCTGCTCCTTTCTAGCAGGAAAGTGAAGAATTGGTAGTGCCCCACTAGTTCCCTGGGATTCACTATCCAGTCACGAAGCCACTGGGGCAGCATGCTTCTCCTGGGCAAGTCTGTGTGTGGCGGGGAATGGTGTCCTTCTTGTCAGAGTTTCAAAGTTCAGAGTTCACTGCATGCTTTTGCCACCTTTTGTGGTCTGTGGGGTGCCATGAGAGCCCGCTCTCATCTCTGGCACCTCACATTTATGCTTTCACTCTGTTTGCTTGGTTAGAGGAGCTGGAGGTTTTCAACTTAATTCATTAAAAATAAACAAAACTTGTTTTAGGTGTCAGTGGCATTTCTCTGTTTTCTGTTGGCTTTCTACTGTGATTTTCATCGTGTATGTGCTATTTGCTTTATACTCCAGTCACCTTGCTTTCTCTCATCTTTAAAGTTGAAGAAGCCACATTATTGAGTATTCTGTCTTCTTTTCAATCTATAAATCCAATGTCATGAATTCACCTCTGGACATTGTAGTCACTACATCCCACCAACTATAGTCATGTTTTGTTCAATTAATTAAAAATAGCTTTTGGTTTACATAAAAATACAAGGGCTAGGATGGAGCTCATTTGGTATAGTTCTTGCCTAGCATGCACAAAATCCTGGGTTCTATCCCTAACACACAGTGGTTGTGCTAGTGAGTTTCCGTAATTCCAGCACTCAGGACTTAGAGGCAGGAGGATCAGGAGTTCAAGGATCTGGTTCCATGAGTCCCTTCCTGCCTCAAAATAAATGAAACAAATAAATAAAAAAAAATTCAAGCATGAGAGTTCTCATAGACCCCACATCCTGTTTCCTCAGCTAATATCTTACATAGATGTGATGCATTTAGTACAGTTAACAAATCAATACTGATGCAGTGATATCCAAAATACCTGTGTATCCTGTGGTTTCTTAATTGTTAACTACTGCCTCTTTCTGTCTCAGGATGCCAGGCGGCATCTAACAATCATGTCTCCCATGCTGCTTCCCTTTCATGTGTTATGGTCACTCCTTTGTGTGTGGTATGGCATGTGTGCATGTATGCATGTGGACATGTGAGTATGTGCATAGTGTGGTGTGTTCTTTAGTCTTTGGCTTATACTTTCATTTTTTCACAGTGTCCATTTTAAGACAGAAGCCTTACATTATGAAAGGCATCCAACTTATCAATGTTTCTTTCCTGGATCATACCTTTGGGTGTCATATTTACAAGCTACATCCAGCTCCAAAGTCAGATAGGTTTTCTCCTATCTGGGCTTCTTAAAGATTCTAGATTTAACATTGACATTTGTGGTCCACTGTGTTACATTTTGTGAGTGATGTTTCTCCAGCACCTTCCTTGGAAAGTGCATCCTTCCCTGACTTTGGCTCCTCTGCCAAGGTCCAGTTGTCTATGTTAGTGTGATCGTTTCCTGCACTCTGTTCTGCTCCACTGATCCACTTGCTTTTCTGTAACAAGCCCTATTATGAACCAAGTTTCATTATGGTATATCTTGAAGTCCATTGATATCTGATCATCCTGCTTGGCTCTTACTCTGTATTGTATTGAATACTCTGAGTCGTTAGCTCTTATATACAATTTAGAATTTTTTTAATGTCCATAAAGGAACATGCTAGAATTTTGATGGGGATTATAGTGAATCTGTATATCAATTCGAGAGGGATGTACATCTCAGCATGATGGTCACCTCCTGCCTGGGACCATGGAGCTTCTTGTCATTTCTCCTGACCATCTTCACTTTTTTCATCAGAATGTCGTTTACTGCAAATAAATCCTAGGCAAGGATTATCAAATTTATATGGGAGCAGTTCATTTTTTTGTGTTACTATGAGTGATATGTTTTTTATTGCAATTCCAATTGTTCATCATTTATATATAGTATATGCAAGTAAGGAATTAGTCTTTGTGAATTCAATTCAACCTGTGTTTTGCAAAATTGCTTTACTATTTTACATGTTTCAATAGGGGTGTGTGTGTGTGTTATCATTCGGGTTTTCTGCATAAATGATAATAAATGATAACATCATCCATACAGGACTACTGTATTTCTTTTTCCAATCTGTACACTTTTACTTTTTTTCTTGTCGTATTACATTATCTAGGACTTCCACACTATTGTAAAGGAGAGTGGCAGAGAACTATACTAGATAACTGATAGTAGACATAGTTCTTCATAATATTGCTTTACTGTTTTTAATGAACACAGGATCAGTAATAATAATCCTCCTATTTTGGATGCTAATAACTTGTTTTTATTTCTTGTTTAACCTGTTACAGGCATATCACTTTTACCACTGTATTTCAAAAAACCTGCTTTTTGTTTCATTGACTTTTAGCTATTGCCTTCTTTTTTCAATTTAATTGCATTCTGCTCTTAATTTTATTAGTCTTACTTCCACTTATTTTGAATTTTATTTTCAGAATTTCCTAAGGTAGAGCTTTATAAATTTAAATTTTTCCATTTTAATGTAGGCGTTCAGGGCTACAGATTTCTCACTAAAAGCTACTTTAACTCATCCACAAATCTTCGTAGGTCGCATTTTCATTTTCTTCAAAATATTTGAAATTTTCTCTTGAGGTTTTAGTTTTTTTCTAGCTCCTGTGTTATTTAACAGCACGTTGTTTAATTTCCAAATGTCTGGGGATTTTCCAGCTGGCCTGCTGTTATTGAATTCTAGTCTAATTCCATTGTGGTCTAAGAGCAGACTTCCTATGATTTATATTGTTTCAAATTTGGTAAGGTGTGTTTTATGGTCCAGAATGTCTATCTTGGTTAATGTCCCATGTGAGCTTGAGAAGAATGTGTATTTGGCTGTTGTTGGGTGAAGTAGTCTATAAATGTCAATTAGATCCAGTTGATTGATCGCACTGCTCAGTTCAACTACGTCCTTATGATTTTCTGCCTGCTGAAACTGTCAATTACTGATAGAGGGTGTTGAGGCCTACACCTCTAATGGTGAATTGTCCATTTCTCCTTGGAGTTCTGTCTGGTTTTGACTCACATATATTTGACACCATGTTGTGAGATATTTTTTGATGTTAGGAATGTGCTATAGATCCTTATGTACTTATGGAGAGCCAGCTCTTTTATTATATATGATGACCCCTTTGTCCGTGCTAGCACTTCCTTTGGTCTGCATTAGCAGGGTTCATATCACCTCATCTCTTTATGTTTAGTAGGCCCAAGGCCTTCTACTTAAAATGGGCCCATTGTGAAAAAAAAAACATAATTGAGTCTTCTATTTTGTAATCTACTTCTAATCTGCTTTTTCAACTGATATATTAAGACTTCTGTTAAAGTGACTATGAATATGGCTGCATTAGCATTAAACATCTTTTAAACTTGTTTGTTTCTACTTTCAGTCTCCTCTGTTCTTTTTCTACCCTTTCTGGTTTTAAATGAGAATTCTGTATGATTGTATAATCATTTCAAGTATTTCTTATTCTCTAACCTCCCTCTTTTTTATCTTTATGTCATCACAACCAGACCTTATCCTTCTTATCTAAGGATAATGTCATGGTTTTGACCAACTTCTCCCTACCGCCACTGCCAGAGACCATTCTACTATAAATCCATGAGAGTAGCTTACTTAGATTCCACCTATGAATCACAGCTTCTCAGTGATCTGTATCTTGTGTCTCTTCTCAGTTCTCTCTGTCTCCTGGGAACAGAAAGTAGTCCATAATAGTAAAGTCAAGTTTCACTTGTTTTAGTGGCTCTCTGGTCTGTACCTTTGGATATTAAGACAGTATACAGGCAAATGCCATGAACCCATCACACAGTGAAAACATCGCAAGGAGAACCTCCTCCGCGTCAGGGACCAACCCAGCCTTCTCTAAATGTGCTCAGAACACCTAGCTACCATTGGGTAACTGATGGAAGATGAAACTGATTTTACAAGTAAGTGTTGACTATTTCATGTGGTTTACTGAATACTGTTAGGAGGATGAGAAACAGGTGGTCATATGGGTCCTCTGCATTCTCATATTCTGTACTGAAATAGAGGCTGGTGTAGGCTGAGGCTATGCCGAGACTCTGTCCCTGAGACAGAGCCCTGTAGCATATTCCGAGACCCAGCTTTGCCTGTGATGGAAGCCTGTTTGCTCCCATCTTCAGATATTCTTTATTGGATTGCTAACACCTCCTTGTGGTAAGCCCACATAAGCCTGGGCCCAGGAGATTGGATCCAGGCAATTGGCCCACACTGGACCTCCATCATGTCCTTGTCACCCCTCCGTGTTCCTGCAAGCTTCTGGTTCCAGCTGCATCTGCTTCCAGTGAGCAGGTTTCACCCAGGGTCGAGGGCTCCTGGGCATCTGCCAGTATTGTGTGGGGACTCACCCTGTGGCTTCCTTTCCTTGAAGGATCTAAGCAAAGCTCACACGCCCACTTAGATGGTCAGATGTTGTCCTTGTGAGAACAGAAATTATGTCCCCTAAGCTATTTTTGTGCAGGATGGAGATAAGGCCAGAAGTTTCAATATAGTTTAAAAGACAGCAAATGTCACACAAGCCCCACTGGGTGTTTCCCTGTAGCCATCTGATGAGAGTACACTGGTGACCATCCAAGCTTCCTCGCTGGTGACGTCCTTGCTGCCCCCCTTGCTTCCTGACACGATGGGGGAGCAGGACAGACTGTTGGGCATGTCACCCGTGACTCGCCTTCTCTGCATTACCAGTCTTAACAAAGCTCTCTCTAGGCTTGTGTCCACCGTAGCTGTGTCTCCACTTACGAGAACTTTGTTTCTCGCCAAAGGAGCAGGCTCTGCCGGGTTGTGTCTGTGCATGACTCAGCTGGTGAGATGGGTGTGGATGACTTTGAGAATCTTTCTACATTCAACCACATGGTCTGGACAGGTGAGCCTCCTGTGAACAAGAGGGGAAGGAAGACGCGGGGCCGAGGGCTCTGAGGAGAGTCCCACAGCCGCTAGTCTCGTCAACCTGTTTGGGTCTAGAGACGCTTAGGAGACAAACTTTTGAGCATGCCTATGAGGGACTATTTAGATTAGGTTGACTAAGGTGGAAAGGCTCATCCTAAGTGAGAGAGTCCTGGACTGGATAAAAAGGAGAGAGAGCGCTGCGAACTAGCCCTCCTCTTCTCCACGCTGGATGAGGCTGCTGCCATGCCATTCCCACCATGTCTCCTCACACCATAGGCCAGAACAAACCTTTCTTCTCTTACATTGCTTCTTGTCAAGTGCTTGGGCACAGCAATGAGGAAAGTGACCAAGACAAGCCCCAACCACCACCCTCTGCCAGCCAGTGTCAGCTGCGCCTGGCACCCTCCCGCAGATGCCGCCCACATCCAGAGCAGCCCAGACCAGCACAGAGACTGTAGCCTCTTCAGTGCCCTTTCTGCCACCCTTCCCTGCCCCTCTCTGACCCTAGGTTTTTTGTTGTTGTTGTTGTTGTTTTTTCTTTTTGGTTTTCAAGGCAGGGTCTCACTCTGGTCCAGGCTGACCTGGAATTCACTATGTAGTCTCAGGGTGGCCTCGAACTCATGGCGATTCTCCTACCTCTGCCTCCCGAGTGCTGGGATTAAAGGCGTGCACCACCGTGCCCGGCTGGCCCTAGATTTCTAAGAGACAGCCACACTGGTTCTCCCACTTCAACCTCTTTAATTTCCCAAAAAGAGAATCCCCAGCCCCTTCCATCATCCATGAGGCCCTTCCCACTGGAGGCCTCTTCTCTGGCATGTGTCCCGAGAGACCCTGCTCTAGTCAAACAGCCACATGCTCTTCCTTCTTCTTACAGACGCATTCCTTGCTGACCTCTGCCTGAGGCCCATGGCCCTTTCCCTCCCCGGCGGGTTCTGCCCAGACCACCCTGCAGAGTCCACACTCTCTCCATGTTCGCCCTTTTGCCTGCCTTGGCTCTGTGTCACACTCATCCTAATCCATGTGCCCTTTGCAGCAGTAAGAAGGAGGGCTCAGAGGGTAATGGCTGAGGTCACTCTGCTGGGCCACCAGGGTGGGGACTCCAGGCAAGCATGCAGGCAGTGCTCCGTGGGACCTAGCACGTGCCATGCGTCTTCCTTATCCTGCTTTGCCTCCAGGGAGTGTCTGCCTTGTTCTCTGTCTCACCAGGACTGAGGACTTGTGCACTGGACCTCACTGAGCTGTGCTGCCCATCCACCCCAGTGCTGGTGAGCCCAGAGGCTGGCCTGGAGAATGGGACGAGGCCTGTGGAGGGCAGCCCTGCAGGTACCCACCGCCCGGGCATGTCGCTGCCTCCAGACACACTGCTCTGCTCTGAGGAGGCAGGAGAGACAAAGGCTGTGCTTGCGGGTAGGGGTGGGGAGGAGCAGGGAGGAATGCTAAACTAATAAAACCCCCTTTTACTTTTGCGGCTATAAAACTTTATAGAGATTTCTCAATGCACGGCTTGAATAACAACAAGGCTTTCTTTTCAGTGACTGCCAACCCCATGACACGGCGGTCTTTCGTGAGCAGGGTAGTCCCTGGGCACCCGGCCCTGGGTGAGGAGAGGGGCACAGTGTCTGGGCAGGCCTGGGAACTAGGCCCACGGACCACGGAGAGGTCAGCCTGCCAGCGGCTCCAGGCCTGGTTCACAGCAACCTCCAGCGGCAAGATTGAAATCATGCTGGCCTTTCCAGAACTTTCTCTGGGCCTGAGTGAACAGCCTGGGATGACCTCAGGCCTCCCTGTGGATTTGGTCCTGTTGCCCTCTGGCTGTGGAAAGTAGGTGACCCTCCCAGCTCTGGCCCCATCCTTGCTGCTGTGCATGAACTGGGAAGCCCGCTCTATAAGCCAGGCATGTCCCACATGAGCCACGCACCTGCCACTCCAGGGCTCTACTGGGACACCCGCGGCCTCCTTGCTTCGTGACCACACAGGGCAGAGCCTGGGATGGGAATCTGGTTTTCATCCTTGGAGAGGGCAGGAGGATCCCGAGTGGAGGGAACAGAAAGGCTTATAGACCACCCGGGGAGAACACTGAGGGACTGCTGGGTGGAGGTGTTCATGGGAAGCTGCTCCCTTCAAGGAGGTCGGAGAGGCCAGGAAAGGATATTCATGTGTGGGCTCAGGAGGTGGGGCTGAGGATGTCAAAGCTTGAGGGGAAACACGGAGAGAAGATGGGCAGAATTTGGCTCAAACAAGAAGACTTTTGATTCCACTGGGAACAGCTTTTTAATTGTGTCGTTTTTGATGATGTTTTATTGTCTTCATAGCCCTGGACGCCTCACTATAAGTTGGCTTCCCCTCTGAGTCCTCATTTATTATTTTATAAATAGGTATGATACTTTCTCACATTTGGGATGACACTGGGCAGAGCACTAAGGACGCAAGTGTTTGCACCACGATGCTGGAGTTGTGTGCATGCAGGTGGGTGTGCATGTGCGTGTGCAGGGGTGATGGGCAGAGCACTAAATACGCAGGTGTTCTTCTCACTGGGAGCATGGACCCTGCTTCATTTTTTTTTTTTTTTTGTCTTTTTCTCCCCTAGGCTTCTTTGGCGTGACACCTACGCTGCCATCTTAACAGGAAGTCCTTTCCTTTCCTGGACCCTGCTTCTTGATTTTAGGTAGAAACTGGTATGGTCATGTTGCGTCTTAGGACAGTAAGTCTGGAGAGCCTGTAACAGGAGATCACCAACTCCAAACTTTCTGAAATCTGCGCATCTGAGGTCCACATCTGCACAACCTTCTCAGGCTTTCCCATCCCTTCAGGAATCTGCCACCTCATCAAACTTGCTATTTTCAACATCCACAGACAGAGGGTAAAATCATGACTGAGGCAGAGGACCCTCACAGGTACAGCACACATCTGGTCCAGAGTCCGTCCTGATCCCCCAGGCTGCACTGATCAGAATGGGCAATGCAGACCAGGTCTTGCCTATTATCCCCCATTCTCCTGATCCCTGCTTCTTAGAGCTGGGATTTCCTCAAAGGCTGAAAGAGCAATGCAACTTAGCCCGGGTGTGTGGCATGAGGCTCACTGTCCCTCACCCACAGTTGCAAGATGGTGCTTCTCTTGCAGTGAACAAGTCAGGGGGGTCATAGGGCTCCTCCTTCTCCCCTGTCCGCTCCCTACCACGGCTTCTCTGCATGAAATGCCATCCATCATTCTCCTTGGAGGCAGGCAGCCTTTTCCGAGGAGCTCAGGAACAATCTGTAAGCAGATCTGAGTTTCACCCTCATGGGTTCTGAGCAGAGGATAACCACCCTCTGTAGGGTAGGGACTGAGAGACCCGGAGGTCTGGCTTCCATGTTGGTTCTCACCCCAGGATGATGTAAGAGCAGACTGATGAGTCGTTTATCAATGTGAAGGTTTTATGGTATGTGTATTGCGTGTGCATTGTGTGTATGTGTTCCGGTGGGCACAAGTGTGTATGTGCTGTGTGACTGATGTGTGTTTTGTTTGTGTGGTGTGTATTATATGTGGGTATGTGGTATGTGCATGTGATTTGTACCTGTGTGCATGATATGAATGTGTATGTGGTATCTTGTATGTCTCTCTGTGTATGATTGTATGAAAGGGAGAGAAAAGGCTTAGCCATTAGATAATAGTAACTGTGCACAGAGTGTGGGCTTTTCTCCCACTTGCTTATTTCTACCATCCATCCACCCATCCATCCATCCATCAACCCATCCATCCACCCATCCACCCATCTACCCATCCACCCATCCACCCATACACCCATCCACCCACTATCTAGTGTTGAGTACTTATCCCAGTATGCCTGGAGGTCTCATGGAGGTCCTGGAACACCTTGCATCTGATTTCTGTAGGGCAGCAGGTGGGCACTTGGGATCTTGGGCTCCTTTCTGGACTTTGCAGGAAGCCCCCAGGCCTTCAGGAACACAGAATACAGTATCCTGGCCTTAGTATAAAGTTTAATGAGAAGAGGGAGGATGAAAAACCCTTTCATTTACTTTTTTTCTCCAATTTGTTCAACCGTGCCCTCAGAGAGTGCTTTGCCTCTGGGCTCATGTACAAAATTTGAAAACATTCAATTAAAATCAGGGGAGCTGCCTTCCAGGGGCCAAGGCTAGCATAGCTGCCCCGGAGGCTGTCCCTCGGGCTATGTTAGAAAGCCAGCCTTTGTAGGACCCCATGGCCCCACCACATACACTCCGGACCTCCGAGGCTAATGTGCCAGTGCTGGGCTGCCGTTTGTGCCCAGCCAGGCATGGTG
The DNA here is from genome assembly GCF_020740685.1 of Jaculus jaculus. Lineage (NCBI taxonomy): Eukaryota > Metazoa > Chordata > Mammalia > Rodentia > Dipodidae > Jaculus > Jaculus jaculus. Next base: position 164,612,491 of record NC_059107.1, on the reverse strand, counting down.
GAGGCCGTGGGGTGGCGTTAATTAGAGGAAGGCTACTGGTGTGCCTGCTCGCTCAGTTTTTAAATAGACAATTGAATTTTGTGGGTCTGGGCACCTGTGCCTCCCGCAGGGCACCCACCCTGCAGTTGCCTGGGGCTGTTACACCGACACAAGGCCAAGACAGAAACATCTAAAAGAAGCTGGGCTCCTGAGACTGTCATCTCTGGACCAATGACATGAAGCAGGTTCGTGCTTGGACAGTGCCTACAGTTTGTAAAGGTACCTTGTTTTGTGTGTGTGTATGGTGGGGGGTGGGCGTTATGTATGAACGTGTATAGAGGCCAGCATGGGTGTCTTCATCATTGCTCTATTTATTTATACCTATTTATTGAGACAGGATCTCCCACTGAACCCAGAACTCACTGACTCAGCTAATCGCGCTAGCCAGCTTGCCTGGGCAACTCACCTCTGCCTTTCCAGCACTGGGGTGTACAGGCAGGCTGCCATGCTCGCCTGGCTTTTGGTTAACTATCCACACAAGGGAGGCCTGAAAGGGCCCCTCATCCCCAATCCTCCACGCCACTTTGTGTCAGGGAGCCCTTTCTCTAAGGTCCAGCCCCTGTTAGCCACTGGCTCACTTTTGTGTCTAAATTTGTGTCCTGTGTAACGTGATCTATAAGGAAGCCTTTGGACTCCACTTCTACAACTTTCAGTAATGTCATTAGGAGTTTTCTGTGACTGCACATATGTCCATAATCCATCCCTCTCCATGGAGAGTAGAATTTCATCATGTGGCTGTTACTTGATTGCTCATCCTTTCATCATTTGGTGACAGTGGACCAGTATGAATGATGCTGTAAACTCCCACTATAGGTTTTGTGGAAGTATATTTTTTAGTGATGTATATGTATGGTGTATTCATACCTGTGGGAACATACGTATGTGTGGGGGTGCATGCACTTGCTTTTGTCTGTCCATGTGGGGACTAGGAGTCAAAGTCAGGTGGTTTCGTTAAGAGCTCTCAGTCTTTTGAGACAGGATCTCTCACTGAGCTATGAGCTCACCAGCTTAGCTAAACTAGTGATCCAGCAAGTCCCAGGGAGCCACCTGCCTCCATCTCCCCAGAGTCAAGATTACAGTAACAAACCACAACACCTGGATCTTTTGTGGGTGCAGGGGCCCACGTTCAAGTTCTTGTGCTTCAACAGTAAGCCCTTTACCCACTGAGCATCTCCCTCACCTCTTTGAGAGCATGTCGTTGTTTTTGTTGGTCATGTAGAAGGTATGCGTTTAGCATTTGTAAAGACGTGTGTTATGGTTTAAATGTGAAATGTCCCCACAAACTCACGTGTTTGAGCACTTAATCCTCAGATTGATGTGCTGTTTGGGAATGCTGGAGAATCCTGAGAGGGCACAAGTTGTTGGGGTCAGCCTGGGGATTTTATAGCCTGACTCCTTCATGACTGATGTGTAATCAATAGGCCAGACATGTTTTCTCAGCCAGACAACCTCACCTCAAAACTGTAAGATGAGAATATAACCTTTGTTACCTTAGGTTGCTGTTGGTTGGACGTTTGTTCACAGCAGAAATTTCTAAAGCTGCCTTCCCTGTGTTATATTACCTCTATCCATGTGCCACAGTTCCAACTGCTGAACTTTCTGGTTTTATCCACCGTTTCTTTATGGCCATTCTAAGTGGGGCTTCCCATGTAGTTTTAATTTTCTTTTCCCGGCTATTGTGCACATTTTCATATGCTTATTATCCTTGCCTATATTTTCTTTGGTGAGCTTTCTGTTTAAATGTTTGACTCATTTTTCACTGGATTGCTTATATCAGTATTGTTATTGAGGGAGCACTTTATATATTGTGGATAAAAGACCTTTATCAAAGATATAATGTTTTATTCCAATCAGTGGCTTGCTTTCCATTTCTTACAGGTATATTTTCCAGAACAGGGAGGTGTTTAATATCATATCCTTGATGAAGTCTATTTACCATTGTAATGGAAATTATGGCAAACAAAAGATGACTTTGCATAACCCTAGATACTCAATTTCAATCTGGATGTTTTGTAGTCTTTATTTTTAGAATTGTCATTCACTGAGTTCATTTTCCTCACAAGTGCTGCATTTTTGTAAGGCCTGTAGTGATGCCTCCTTATCCACCATAGTTTGTCTTTTTGTATCTTTTATTTCCAAACCTCAGCCAATCCAGTTTGTTTACATTCTTGTTTTCAAAGAATAATCTATTTGTTTTACTAATTTTTCTGACTTCTATTTTATTGACTTTTTGTTCACTTGTCCTTCCTTAAACTTTTAACTTGTTAAGATCTTTTGTTTTACACTATTAAAGTAGAATAACATATTCAAGGTTTAAACTTTTTCTTTGCAAAGCATTTTATCATTAAAACCCTCTTCGTATTGATTGAGAGGAAAGGAACACATTTTGATAAGCTTAATTTTTTCTAATTTCTTTTGTGTGTTTATTTTGAGATTTGGTTTATTTGGGACATGTGCAAAATGTCTATTAAACAAACTGACACAGCCCTGATTTGTAATTTTGAAACTTACACAAAGAAAGTTGTGATCCAGTATATGCTGACACTCTTGTTACAGAGCTGAGGGGTGAGAGAGGGGAGGAGGTGCCCCCTGCAGCCAGCAGCTAGTGAAGGCATATGGGCCTGAGAGTGGTCTCTCTGAACTCAGTCAGCTTTACCCACTCGAGGCAGGGGGCTTGCTGGGATTGCATCCAAGGTGGGTCTCCTGGGAGGAAGACTCTGAAGAATCTGCCTTCTCATGGGTGGATCTGACCTTGATTCTGGAACATCCTTCTCAAATTCCTCACTCTTCTGATAGCAAGTTTGAAGTTGCATTTCCCTGAGGTTAGGGACACTAAGCATTTTCTTTAGTGTGTGTTAGCCCTTTGTATTTCTTCCCTGAGAACTCCCAATTCAGTTCTCTACCCCATCTTTTTCAGTGGGTTGTTAGAATTTTTATTTAGTTTCTTGAATTCTTTGCAGATTCTAAAAATTAGACTTCTGTCAATGGTATAGCTAGTGAAGATTTTCTCCCATTTAGTCGGTAATCTACTGGCTCTGCTTATGGTATGTTTGTCTGTGCAAAAGCTTTTTAGCTTCATGAGATCCCATTAGTTGAGAGATTGTTTAATTTCCTGGACTACTGGAGTATTGTTCAGGAAGCCCTCCCCCGCCCTCCTATATTATGGAGAATTCTTCCTATTTTTTTCTTCGAGTAATTAAGGAATTTCAGTCTTATATTGAAGTATTTAATCCATGTGGAGTTGATTTTTGTGTATGATGAGATGAATAAGGCTATTTTCATTTTTCTATATGTGGTTATCCAATTTGTTCAGTACCATTGGTTGAAGATGCTGTCTTTTCTGCAGCCTGTATTATTTGTATCTTTATCAAATATCAAGTAGTTATAGCTACTTGACATGAGGTTAAGGTCTTCAGTTCTGTTCCATTGATCTGTGTTTCTATTTTTATGCCACTACCATGCTGTTTTTGTTATCATGAATTTGCAGTATAGCTTTAGATATGATATGCTGATACCTCCAAATGTGTTTCTTCTTCTGAGGATATGTTTGGATATCTAGGGCCTACTGCCATTCCATATGGATTTTGAGATTTTTTTTCCACCTCTGTAAAGAATGATATTGGAATTTTTATTGGTAGTACATTAAATCTGCATATTGCTTTTGGTAGAATTGGAATTTTCACAATATTCATTTACCTATCCAGGAGAATGGGAGATCTTTCCATCCTCTCAAACCCTTAATTTCTTTCTTGAGTATTTTTATGTTTTTATTATATAGGATGTTCACATCCTTGGTTATTCTAAGGTATATGATTTTTTTTTTGTGGTTACTGAAGTTTTGAGATGGAGACTTTTGGGTCACTTTATATAGGAGGATAATGTCATCTGCAAATAATGTTAATTTGACTTCTTCCTTTCAAATTTGAATCCCTTTTATTTCTTTCTTCTGTCTTATTGCTTGGGCTAGGATTTCTGGTACTATGTTGAAGAGCAGTGGTGAAAGTGGGCACCCCTGTCTTTTTCCTGATTTCAGTTGGAATCCCTTGATCTGCCCCTGGGTTTCCAATTCCAGACCTCCTGCTCCGAGAGTGTGCATGCCAAGTAAGTAGGCCAGAGCTTCCAGTTCCTTCCTCACCTCACAGGTCCTGGAACCCCTGCCACTGGCCTTCAATGGCCTGGTCCCTGTGTGTGTGTTGCAGAAGCAGGTCTTTTGTTCTGACTTCCTGACTGGGTCCCCAAATCCCTGTTCCCCCACACCTGGCTACAGGCCAGGACCTCGTCCTCAGAGACAGACTGCACAGCGGGTACTGATGGATGTCTTCTTGTGGATGCTGCTGTGGTTCCCTCAGCCTGCCTCCTTGATCATGTCTGGGAATCCCCAAGAAGACCCTGAAGAGCCCACAAGCTCCTTCTAGACACCCATAATTTCGATGCCAGCCTTTCCTTCCTGGTTTCCTTTATCCTTTGTCACTACTCCTTCTAGAGTCTTTTCCCAGCAAGGTTTATAGAGAAAAAGAATCATTTGTATTACATTTTTTGGAAACAGCCTATGTAGCCTAGGCCAGCCTTGAACTAACCATGAACCTCCTGCCTCAGCCTCCTGAGTGCTACACAGCACCTTATTTATTACCTTGAGGCATTTTCTGTCCAAGTCAGGGAGTCAGACATACTAGAAAGAATCAATGGGGAACTCTGTTGTGTCCCATCTTGAAGTGGTACAGGCTGGGACAGCACATGAAGGCCCGAAGGTGCTCTGTGCTGACTCATCTCCTCAACAGACATGGAAAGGGGAAGCCACATGAGTGCTGTGTCTCTCCACATGTATGTTGTGTTTCCCAACAAGAAGGAATATTGGGATTGAGGTAATGAAGGAACAGCCATCCTTTCTGTCAGCAAGTGCCAACAGAGGAGACAAGAACAGCAGCAGCAGCAGGACCAATGACACTGCTTGTGGGGATGGTGGTGTTGATGAAGGTGATGATGGTGATGATGATGATGGTGGGGGTGGCAGTGATGATGATGGTGGTGGTGGTGATGGTGATGATGGTGGTGATAATGATGATAAAATGATAATGACAATGATGAAGGCTACATGATATACTTACTCTATTATTAGTCAACAAATTTCTCCCTAAAATAAAGGATCAACACTCTAAGAAGTATCCAATTGCTATTCCTGATTAAGAAGCAGAAAGACTATAAAGGGCACTGACTCCACGGTCCTGCTATAAGACTCCACTTACCCTCGAGACAGTAGATTTTGAGAAAGGAAAATCTCAGGATTTCTCTCCTAGTTTACATCCTGGAGTTTTCTGTTTACCTTTTTGTGTAAGTATCAACGTATGTATATTGTAAGTATGTAATATATGTAAGTGTCAATATAAAAAAATGAAAGCAAAAATACATATAACCAATGGGATCCCCAAGACATACACATCCACTCTGCATGGCTCTGATTACAGAAATAACTTACATTGAGTCTTTTGAAAGTAGGAGTGTATTTGGAGTACCTAGAAAGAGGATGCAGTGTTCATGATAGGTTTTAATTTGGAACTTACTAGAATGTGGAGCTAAGGAACAGAACTGGTTAAAGACATCTTGCATGCCCAGGGTCCAGGAAGTTCCAGAAGCTGGTGAGGCGAAGGGTGGCCAGTTCCTAATGGAGCACATGCCTGGTGTCCATCAAAGAGCCTGACCCCAGAGTTGAAAGGCTGATGGGACTGAGACCAGCACAGACCACACAGGGAGCACAAATCCCAGATTGTTCACTTGGAGTGTGATGTCTCACCCCTAACTGCACATTTTTATTAGAAATGATGTATTGTAACTCCCCTGGGTTATGGCAAGTGATAGAAGAGCTGTATTAACCATGAGATGTCACAGCCACTGGGAGAAAAGGGGAGCTGTCTCCTCTCCCTGTTCCTAATCTTTCTGTGGTGGGCTGTAGACCCTAGAGTAGACACCTTTCTAAGACCATGCTTAGAGGGCATAGTTACACTCCAACAACATTTTGCTGGATGGACATGACAGGGCTAATGGGGATTAAAATTTCCCCTTTTTAAGATTATTAATCATATCCTCATTAGGAGTTAAATTCAAAATCCCGAAAATCTATGCCTGCATCTTGGCTTGGTTCCTTTCTTACTGGCTTGAACAGTATGAAGCTGTTATTTGTGTAGGTCCAAAAATAGTTGAATAGTTGGCGGTTTCATGTGGTTCAGCTTCACAGCTCTATGGACTTAGCTCAATCATTTGGTTTTTTTAAGGTCCAGGGCTTTTGTGTGCTCAACAGAAACCATGGTGCCCCCTTGATAAGCGGTCATGGAAACCTGACATGCAATGGGTGCCTCCTGGTTGAACTAGAACCTTTGCATTAACATGTGGGTGTGGCTTGGCCGGGAAGGGGTTTCTGTGCCTGGGGCTGTACTTGGAGGAACAAGCAGAGCTCACACGCAGGCTTGCATCATACTAGTTGTGAAAATTAAAGAAACATTGAGATGGTTTCTAGAGAGCCTCAGAAAGATTGGCACTTCGAGAGGGGACAGAGAGTGGCATGGTGTAGCTTCTGCTCCCTCGTGCTCATCCAGAGGCATGTGGAATGAACCAGGGCACTGAGAGCCTGAGGAAAGACACCTGTGGTCACAAGTCTTCCCAGCTGGACTCTGCTGTGGGCACCCCTCAGAGTGCAGGGTCGAGTCACATGGGCCTCTCTGTGGACACACCTTGATGTGCTCTGTATGTGTGTCAGTGCATGTATATTTGATGTGGTGAGTGTGTGTGTTCTGTGCATGTACATAGCATATTGCGTGTAAACTGATGTGTGTTCTGTGTGTGTGAATGATGTTGGCTGTGGTGGGGGTGTGGTACACTCACATGTTTAATCGTGTGGTCACACTCTTGCAGTGGGCACATATTATCAGTGAGCTGTGAACTTGCCAGGCATGGAAGTCACCTGGTAGGTGGGGATGGTCCTGATCATTGCATGTGCACTCAAGCCTTGAGCTTGACATCCATTCTTATGCAGAGTCAGCTTATCCAGATGGTCCCTCGCTCCCTCTTTTAGGTCACTGCTCCACTCAGTCATCCCATCAGGACATTTGCTCTGTCTCCTGTGCACTGGATTAGCATGCAAGGCCCACAGCCTTTCACACTGGCCCCTAGCTCCTCAGCCACTTAAGGAGTTGCAGATAACATTAATAAAACCCTTTACACGGCTGGCGTGGACGCCCTCATGCCTCTGCCTTGGACATGGTTATCTGATTGGGTTGAATTCACCCAATTGCCTACTTTTCTTCCTCTCTACACAGGAAATATTTGTTGGTCGGATGATTGATTTTATTTGTCCTGAAATTACTTATCCTGGTGTTAGGACATTCCAGGGTTTAATGAACAGTCAAGTGTTCCTTTATTCCCCCACATTTTATGACAACACTCAAACCCACTTCATTCAGTGTTTGACAAATGTAGAAGTGTGTTATTACTGAAAGAGCTTTAATTATAGCAGCAGTCACCTGTTTATTACCGAGTGGTCTGGGCAGGCACGAGGGGCCTTCCCCTCCGCTCTCCTTCCCTCCCATTTTCCTCCCCTCCCTCCTACCCTTTCCCCCTCTCTTTCCCTCCCTCCCTCAGGCTTCTCAGGAGCTGTTATTTGGTAGCACTGTTTTATTTGGCTCTCTGGGTTCTCCTTGCCACCTTCTTTCTGAAGACGTGTCTCCATGCCTTGTTTGCTCTTTGAGGTGGAAAATCTGACAGGCTGCAGTTTCCATCAGAAAGGTCCTGCCTGGAGCCTTGGAAAAGGGATTTTCCAGCTCTGTGACAGGCATACTTGTTCATAGAGGTTGGAGGGTGGTATGTCCACTCCTGAATGAGGACTTCCTGGGTCAAGGCTATTTCCCATACTGCTCCTCTCCTAGCCTGAGCTGTTCCTTTAGCACTTGATGACACAGTTAGTGAATGGAGATCTTCCTCACCTATTGGAAATTGTGCTATCGCCCAATCCCGGGACCTGTGAGGGCAGTGAGGGGCTAGGATGCCACACTGTGACTCTATGTTCACAGAGCTCATGCACTCCTTACTATGGTTCGGAGGTCAGTAGACCAGGCCTCGGTGGATAGAGGCACTGCCAGGCTCAGGACACTTTGTTTCTTTTGCAGTCGGCTGGGGTGGGAGGTGTGGTCTGTGGGGTAGAGGCCTGGAGAGCAGGGCTGGTATCCAAAGCATAATGTTCCCGAGCAGATGAATGCTCAGGAGGGAGAAGAGCTGGCTTCAGGGAGCCAGAAGTGAGGATGAGGGGGGGCATGCCTGCAATGTTGCTGGTGGCAGAGATTCCCAGTTTGGAGCCAAATGGTTGAGGAGAAGAGTAGAGGGTCAGCCAGGGCTGTAGGTGAGTGATGGAGAAAAGACCCTGGTGCTGATGAGATGTCTCAGAGAGTGTCCTGTCTCTGCTTGATGCTCAGGGCCTTGAAAAGTCCTCTTCTAGGGGTTATGCTGCCCTTCTGGAAACTTTAGGGAGCTCCTCCAGTTTCCCCTTTCTCCTGGCCTGCCCCTAAGTGTTCATGCACCAGGAGTTGGCTGCTGCCTCTCTCCAGATCTGCCTGCTCGTCCTAAGTGCTATTGGGAATTAATGAGCTGCTAGAAAAGGCTCTGCAAAGAGGACTGGAGAGAGGGCTCTGTGAGTGAAATGTGAGTGAAATCACGAGGGCTTGAATTTGGATCCCCAGAACTAAGGTAGAGGCTGGGCATGCTGCTGTGCACCTGGGATCCCAGAAATGGGATGCAGAGTCAGGGGGATAAGGCTGACTGGTTAACTAGTCTATCCAAATCCACAAGCTCCAGGCTCAGTGAGAAATCCTGTCTCAAATAAGAAAGGTGGAGAGGACTTGAGAGATGGCTTAGCTGTTAAGCGCTTGCCTGTGAAGCCTAAGGACCCCGGTTTGAGGCTCAATTCCCCAGGACCCACGTTAGCCAGATAACACAGTGGCACATGTATCTGGAGTTCATTTGCAGTGGCTGAAGGCCCTGGAGTGCCCATTCTATCTTTCTCTTTGCCTCTTTCTCTCTGTGTCTGTCGCTCTTAAATAAACAAACAAACAAAAAAAGGTGAACAATTGAAGAAAACATCTGATGTCAGCCTCTGGCATCTACTTATACCCAAGCAATAGCCTAGACATATGTTCCCACATATGAATGTGAAAATATGCCCTGGACCCTGGAGGTTGCAGCAGGCCTCGATCTTGCCCCAAGACCAGCAGGAGTGGGGTCACTCCCTCCCCCAGCCCAGGGCGCCTGGACACCCTGATAAGACTTCGGTTTCGCTCTCCCCGGAGCCTTGTGACCTCTTGCCACTTGTCTGGCATGTCCATATATGTTAAGGAGGTATCAGCCAGCAGCCTTTGCGCAGCCAATCCCCTTATGGCCCGTAGCTCTTCCTGCTCTTTCACACTTATAAACAAACCCATCCCCCTGATGAATAAACAAGCTGTTTTCTGTAGCTGTCTCCTGGGTGTTTCTTCCCATAGCATTCATGGCTGCTCAAGACCTTGCTCCGTAGTTGCCTGGACGCCCCTGGGAGACTGATGCACAGTGGCCCCAGGGTGGCCAGGAACTACACATACATACATGCATTAAAATGCTCTGCATAGAGCTTAAAGCATTGTGTAAACCAAATATAAAATGTCAGCCCTTGACTCTATTCCTATGAGGTAGACCAAATTTTGTCAGCATTAGTGCCTTCTTTCACTCATTCACCTGCTACCCTGCCTGTCCCTCTACCCTCCACTCTTCCTCCTCAACCATATTTTCTCTCTCTTTCTGAACTTCCCTCTCTTCTCTCTCAATCTCTCTCTGTGTGTGTGTGTGTGTGTGTGTGTGTGTGTGTGTGTTTCTGTGCCTCCCCCCTTCTGACAGCCCAACAACTGCAGGAGGCAGTGCTGGCTGAAACCTCAGGAGTGTCTGCAGAGGACATGACCCTCAGGTTAGGGGCCCAGCCTGCAGCCCACTCGTCCTTTAACCTCAGAGGAACCAGATAATCGGAAGCTGTAAAGACAGCTCCATCTGTCAGCAGTGTATCTGAGTAGCGTCCCTGGCTTAGGCACTTGCTGCATGCCACATAGCTATCCCTACTTGCACAACCCATGTTCTGTTTTAGAAGGTGACGCTAGTTGCCAGGATGAACAAAGTCACACCTTGCCGGAGTCTCTCATCCTTGCACTCCCCTGTCAGGAAGCCTCCACCATCTTCCTGTCCTCTTAGAATGCGCGCTCCCTGACCTCGGTGCCCGAAATAGCCACCGCTACGGCCACGGGCTTCTGTGACTGCACCCATGCCTCAAGTGTCCACGGCAGCCATGGCAGCCTGAGCCACCAGCACCGCTGCGTTGTGAGGGACATGTGAGGCTGCGGAGGGCTGGAAGGACAGGCAGAGAGGGGGAATGGCTCTGATCGAGGTTTGCATGCGTCAACTTCAAAGCTTCAATGTCTCAGACAGTTGAAAGTCTAGTTAAACCTCAGTGCAGCTTGGCCTTCAGCAGTTCTTGGGGGCTCCTGGGCCCAGAGACCCACCCTTCCTGTGGGTCCCATGCACCTTCAATCCATGGCTGGGCCCTGAGGCCTCAGAAGATCCCTCCCCTGGTCTCCTACCAAAGGCCGGGGTTGGTGCTGGCTAGGAGAACTGGAGCGTTCTCATGGGGCTCAGCACTGGGACCCCTCAGGGGTGAGCCGAGAGACCCCAGCACATGGAGCTGGACCTTAGAAGGCCAAGCATGTCACGTCCCCCACATTCTTCTGGTTGGCTACGGGCTCAAGGCCAGGCCACATTCAAGCAGGGAGACGTAGGCTCAGTGCAAGGAGCACGGCGGGTAGAACGACCTCAGAGAGGGCTTGGCACAAAGAACAGTGACAGCAGCGCCTTCTCGAAGCCCCTGAAGTGATGTCTTGTCGTCCCTTCTCAACTCTCAGCACCCAGCTTGTAACCCCACACACCACAGGGTCTCAGTCGTGTGACATCATAGGCAACCTGGCTCTCCCACGGAGGAAAGCTCACCTGACCGAGGCTCACCTTCTCCCTTGCTGGGTAGGGAATGTGGCACAGGGTATGGATGAGATGTGTGGAAGTTATCAAGTATTTCTTAAGGGACCAGGAAGGTGATGTTTAAGTAGTGTGCAGTCCTACCACAGCAGACACTCAGTGGACCCTCGGTCCTTCGTGGGTGAGGTGGGGTTGTGGTCATTTGTTCCAGGCATCCCGAGGACCAGGTGCATGGGGGGAGGGGTTCTTGGAATTAAACAGACAGTTAACAGGATGCCATGTCTGCCTTAACGAGAAAGACAGGCGATTAAGCCAAGTAGGCATTAGGTCTGGCTGTTCTGCCACTTGTTAATAATATCTTAGATTTATAAAAATAACCTCAATGTAGGCGTGGCCTATGTGAACTCAACATGCTTCTGCAAGCCTGGAGCCTCCCTTGGCAGGTGGAGGAGCTGCACCCGGCCCGGCCACCGCCCATGTAGAAAGGGGCAGTGGGTGGCTATCACTACAGGACTATCCTGAGCTGCTCTCTGCAAGCACTGACAGGCTCGCTCAGCACATTATCTGGCTCAGGCTCCCCTACGGCAGATGGCTGCTAGCTGTCCCCAGCATTAGCCCTGTGCATTCAGCCTCATAAAGCATGCTGGCTCGTCATAAGCTCTCTTTACCAAATCATTTTGAGATGCTTTATTGGATTCTGAAAACATCACGCAGCCCAGCCATGAATGGTTATTCTCTAAAACCTATGCCAATGAGATGTGCTTTCAGCTGGGGACAGCCACCTTCCCACTTTGAAAGTGATGTTGAGGGAGCATGATTTAGTTATTTATTTGTTTATTTATTTGTTTCAGGGTTAGGGTTAAGAGACATGTTGTGAAAGAATTCTGACCTACAAGCCTGGTGCTAGAAGGCTCCTTGTGTTCTCTATTGGGTTTGCGAGCCAGGTCCTCCTCTTCTGTCCTTGACCTCAGCAGGGTCCTCCACTCCTTCCAAACCCCTGGGTCTTCCTCTCTATAGAGGACACCATCTGCCTGACAGGGCTGTGCAGTGACTGGACAAGATTACAAATAGGAAATGCATGATGGCCCAAACCCAGAGCAAAAAGTCACTAACGCATGTGTCAAATCTTCCTTCTTAGGCTGCACGTTCTTGTCTCAGGCCTTGGGAACAGGGTCCTGATGCATCTGTCTCCTGGAATGGAGGACCAGGAGCATGTCTACTCCAGTGTTGATGGAATCGATCCCTGGGCATGTATCATCCCAGCACATTTCCCAGCCCTGTGTGCTGAGGCTGCCCTGTGGAGGAACACGGCTGTCAGTGTTCTAGTAAGCTGAGCGACCACAGACCATAAGGGCTGTGGGACTCATGCATGTGGCACATGGATAAAGACCCCTTTTGCACATGTCCTATACCTGTGGGTCACCCTGGCCTGTCCATAGTCAGAATAAGTAATCACAACTCCAATGCCTACTGGTCCAAGCTGGCTTTCTTTCCACTTGCAGCCTATGACAACAGCCAGCAGTGTTGTCATTTACTCATGGCACAAGCATGAGTTCCTAACACAGGCAAGGAGCCTCTGCTCACTTTCTCCTAGAAACCGTTGACATCATCACGTTGACAACCATGACCTATACGAGAGACACAGAGTGTTCTTCTCAGAAGACCGAGGCCCTGTTCCTGACCCCTGCTTCACTTCACTCGACCATGAGAAAAAGCAAAGCCAAGCGAGCAGAAGCTCCAGCACCTGACGTGTGTCTGCTGTGCGTTTGGTTTTCAGGAATCATCTGACAACTTATATGGTTGGGGGAGACCCGAGCAGGCCACTGCTCTGGAAACTCGTGGACCACTGGGAACAGAGATTCTCTCTGTTCACCACTAAATCAATACCCTCGGTGAAGAGTCACAGGAATAGGTTTCCTAGCTTTCATCCAACAAAGATGAGCTCAGGCCTTCCTGTTTGTAGAATGGGAGGATATTCCACAATTCAGGATCTTTGCACACAATTATTTGTTTTGTTCTCCTTCCTGTGGTCTCTCATTTTGGGTTGTATTAAGCCTGGAAGTTCCCCAAGGCCTGGCAATCTAATGCATATGACTGTCATGCCTGATGACAGTTGAAGGCCTTGCTTAGGTGACAGTGGACTTGATGGTGTGGACAGATGGTCCCCATGGCTGTACTCCTGAGAGCATGCTGCTGGAGCACGCACAGCCTCCTGAGAGCTGGGTTAGGATTAGCACATGGTTTCTGCTCTAGTTATTGGCCAAAGTGTGGCCCAAGGCCAACCTCAAGTTCAGAGACACAGAGGAAAGAAAATGCAGACCATGGGTTCTCTACCCCAGCAGAACAGACAATGAGTTGTATAAGCAAGCAGTCTTGTTTGAAAAGCAACCCACATGAGCTCTTCCCCTGAACAGGCTGCAGCAGGAATACTAGCAGGACCAGGAGAACCACATCTGGAGGAAGCTGCCCTTGATATTGAAGGAAGTGTCCAGTGGGGGCCTAACACTCGCCTCAGCTCTCCTGCACATTCCTCAACGTGATCCGATTTTATCATTGCTTGCTCTATGGATTCAAACACCACTTTAACACCAACTTAATCTAATCTCTATATTTAAATCGGAAAGACCCTGCCAGCTGAAGTGCATGTTTTTACAGAATTAAGCTTAAAACCAGGGAGTGGTGGTGGGGGCGGGGCGGGGGAGCATCTCCATGGCAACAGCACACAACATTTCCAAGGCAAGTCAGTGTTGGGTTTGGAAGAGGTGGGAGAACCCTACCCGCCGACAGACACCCATCTGTGTTACTCCGTGTTTAATGTCACCGTGCATTGAAGGATCCAGAGTACTATAAGAGGAAGGGCGGTGATTAGCACTGTGGGTAGCCATCTCCAGGTCACTTCAGAGAAGGAGCAACAGGTCTTGAAAGGAGCAGGAAGGGTGTGGAGCAGGGGCGGTGAGCATAGCCCCCTCCACGGAGAAGTGCATTTCTTCCTTTCTTTTTTTCTTTCTTTATCCCTCCCTTCCTCTCCCAATCCCTTTTCTCCTCCTTCCCTCCCTTTTTTCCTTGTTTTCTTCCTTCCTTCTTTCCTCCATTCCTTTCTTCTTTCCTTCCTTCTTCCCTGCTGTCCTTCCTCCCCTTCTCTGTCTGTATTTTCACGAGCCTACAAACAATTAGATTTAATATTGGTATTTTTCAAAAAGAATTTATTTTTTCCCTTCCATCCCTCTTCTTGCTCCCTAAATCCTCCCCCATCACAACTTCCTTTTGCTTCCATGCCACAAGGGTCCTTTCATTACCCCACTTTCTCAAAGCCTCTTTTTTCCCTCTTGTGGTCTCCTATTTAGTTTCATAGCCTGTGCCTGCTCTCATATCCTCTCATTTGTTTATCTAGACATTGCAAGTTAGGGTCCCATATGGGAAAGAATATGTAGCCTTTGTCTTTCTAAGTCCGAGTTACCACACTTAGTACAATATTTTCCAGTTCCATCCATTCTATTGAAAATTTTATCATTCCATTATTCTTTCTAGCTGGATAAAATTCCATTATGTGTGTTTATCACCCTTTCATTATCCAATCTTCAGCTGATGGACATCTAGGACGATCCCATAGCGAATAGCATTCCAAGGGACAGGGTTTCCTGACATCCAGAGTCACACACAGAAAGGGCTGCTGGGTACAAATGCTCCAGGCCAGTTCTCAAAGTTTCCAAGCCCTGCGTCAGGCAGGACCATCTGGCAACACCTGTCTAGAGTCTTAGTGGCCATAGGACCTCCATTCCCCATGGGAGGCACCAAGGTTACAGTTCAAGTGTCTGCTTGCTTCGTGGTGTGAATCCTTCTCCTAAATACGTTTGTCACTTTTTCGGATGCCAGTGTCTAGTGGCTTAGACACACCCTCCTTCAGTACATTCGCTTGAGACATGTTCACCTGGCCATGCCCCCGTGTTATGGAAGCAGAAGCCAGCAGGTGGGTAGGACATAGTCCTTGTCCTTGGGTTCCCTGGCCCACCCCTGCCTGATCTGACCCAGACACAACCGTCCTTGCACTTTCACTGTCCTTGTTCTGGACTCCTCCTCTTCCGTGGGACATGTTTGGCCCTAGGACTTCCGCAAGGAGCTTCAGCTTAGTTGTAGGAAGGCCCATTGATTCTTACTGTTGGATCAAAGGGCCAAAGGGCCTGTCCATATGGTGGGGAATGCTCAAGGTCGCACTGCTTGTTGTGGTGCTGATTTCTTGGCTTATGCTCAACTCTTCTCCTGCTTCTCCTATAGGGCCAGCCAGGCTTCTGCCTCCTGGAGAGTGACCATGAGTCTGTGGGTCTTTCTCATGTCTCTTTGGCTTCATAGAGAGCAATCATTGTGCCTTGGTTGGTATGGGTGGTCCCTGAGGGAAGCCAAAGCTTCACTGGTGGGAGGCAGAGCCCTCCTTCTCCATGTTAAGAAGGAGCTGGGAAGAGAAAGGGCCTGCAGGTCCTGTGACACAGTGAATGTCATGTCAAGTCAGTTTATGGGAGGAACAGGATTTATTTCAGGCTTCCCGATCCAGGGGTATCTACCTTTCACAGATCCAAGCAGAGAGACACCACCAAACAGCCAGCACTAGAAGCAAGCAAAAAATGGCAGCAAACAGCAGGCAGCCAGGCAGAACCCAGACCTCTCTGCATGCCTTTAGGCTGGAAGTCAGGTCTGCCCCCCAGAACACCTTAGGGCTAGACCCCAGGATCCACCCACATTGACACCTCTTTCAGACAGGTGTCTGGAAATCCATGTTACAACCTTTAATAAAACACCTGAGTCTATTGGGGACATACAGTCAACCTACCATATAGGGGTATTTATATACATATATATGTACACATTTTTTTTTTTTTTTTTTTTTTTTTGCCGGGGTTGAGGACTGAACTAAGGAACCAAAAATGCTAGGAAGTGCTCCACACTGAGATGCATCCCTACACCTCTTCGCTTGATCTATGTTGTGGTGGTTTGAATATAAAGTGTTCCCCATGGCCTCAGGCGTTTGTGATTGCACCTCATACTTGGCACCCAGCTGGTGGAGTCTTTGGGAGGTGGAACCTTTCTGGAGGCGGGGTATCTCTGGGGGTGAACTTAGAGGTTTGCTTGTCCAGCTTGCCAGTGTTAGCTAGCTCACTGAGACTATTTCCACCCAGGTATGTGATGCAGCTTCTGCTCTGCCACGCTCTCCTGCTGTGATGAAACTTCCCCCAAGACTGTAAGCCAAAACAAATCCTTCCTTCCAATCAGCTGCTTTTGGTTGGATGCTTTGTTCCACTGAGAAGGTAATAAGATTGGCTCTCTACCCCTACTTATTTTGCCATTTCACACCTGAATTCTGCCATGTGTGTACTTATTGAACACCTGTTTTCATGTAGTTCTCTTACCCTGGCCTTCCAGCCCAGTGTGGACTTGTGGGTCTTTTATGGATGCTCAACTGAGCTCGGGCAGTGGCTCTCTTTAGGGAATTGTGACTAGGCACCTACTCCCAGGCAGTGACAGGTACTCTGCCATCTCCTGGCCCCATCAGAATCAAAGCACCAGTTCTGAGAATCTGTGGCTCACTCCTGGACTCCCACACATTTTTGCTTTATGGGCACAGTAAGTTTCCTCACCTCTCTCAGGAGTATAAGAGATAAATTTCGGTAACTCAGAGCATACTGGGGTCTGAACAGGGCTACCCTGGGGCAGCACTAAAGGTGCCAGCGTGCTTCTTAGATGGGTAGAAGGTGACACATACAGGGCTGTAATGACTGAATGGAACGCTCATCTGGACACCAATGTTTAGCCACCTCTTCAGAGATAGTACGTGTGAGATCAGGACGGGGGCGCCGAAACTCCCCAGGGTCCTTTCCCTCCCTCACACACACCCTTCTCCATAAGAGCCCCTTACCTGAAGCTCTTTTGAATTGCTGCCAATGCAGCAGTGAGAGGTGCAGGCCCCGTGCTCCTGGAGCAGGTAGGAATCTGGGAAACCCTTCCTCTGCTTTGCTGACCTTCATGGGACAGGTTCCCAACTGGATTTTTTCACCAAATGTGTCATGGCGCCTTTTGTCACATGGTCACCCAGTTCTATAACTCTCTGATGTCACTGAGAGCCCTTCACTGCAGACACTAAGCCCATAGAGTAAAGATGAGGGATGAAGGGAGAGGAGGAGAGAGCAGCTATAACAAATAGCTCCTGAGGAGGAATTAAGAGTTTGGGATGTTTGCCAAACACCCACATCTGTGGTGTGGTGTGGTGTGGTGTGTGTGTGTGTGTGTGTGTGTGTGTGTGTGTGTGTGTGTGTGTGTACTTGTGGGTATATGCAAAGAAGAAATGGAAGAGAAGGAAAGGGGAGAGGCAAAAGAGGTAGGGAAAGAAGAAAGAAGGAAGGAGAAGAGGGAGGAGGGGAGGCAGGCAGGGAGGAATAAAAGGATTGGAAAAAAAGGGGAGGGATAGGAAGAAAGAAAGGAGGAAAGAGAAAGGAAGAGGAAGGAAAGTAAAGCAAGAAGGGGTGTGAAGAGAAGAAATAAAGGAAGGGGAAGGGATGAATGACACCAAGAGACAACCTGGAAGTCTGTGGCTAGACGCCACGCAGGCCTGGGTTATACTGGTCTGGAAGGAGTGTTTCTGGTACTCTGTGTTTACAGGTTTCATATCCAGAGAGTCAACCAACACAGATCAAAAAGTTTTGAAAAAAGAAAAAAAAAATCCGTACCGAGCATGCACAGACTTAGTTATCTCGTTCCTGAACAATGCAGTATGAGAACTATTCACATAGTGTTTTCATTGCCTTCCATATTCTAGGTCATCTAGAGAGGATTCCAAGTCTATGGGAGGATGCAGGACAGTTCTGCGCACACCCTGTCTCTTTCCTGTTAGTGACTGGAACAAGCTGGGATCTTGATATCTCCAGGGTGGGAGGGTCCTGGATACCCTGGGGATATGGAAGATCAGCTGTACAGAGAGGAGAACATTGAACTGTGGGTCGCATTCCTGGAGTAGATGGGGGTAGGAAGGAGCCAGGAAAGAGTGAGGCATGGAAAGCCATGGAAGGGAATGCTCCCTTTGGGATGCATCAAGAGCTCCAGTGTGCCACTGGCTAAGACTAGAGCAATACTGCAGCTCAGGAGAAGCCATCCTGTTATTCCCCACATGGTTTAAGCCCAGCCCACTCCTCCTCCCACGGATTCATGGGATTGGGTCTAAAGCCACCCAGACATTCCTGTGTGGAAGCAGAAACTTGGCTCAGTGAATGCTCCATAAATGCTACTACGGCAAACACCCTATGAGAGCTGGCGTGTGGGCCCGCAAGGTGGAACCGCTCCTATAAATGCCAGAAACCCCATCCCAGTCCCAGGATGGAGGGATACTTCCCACTGTAGATCCTCCCGAGAATGAATAAGCTGCCCAGCATGGTGGGATGGAAGGGCAAGCAAAGGAAGATGCTGTCAGAGGGAAGAATGTGGTTTCGGGTCTGCAGTGGGCATGGGGAGAGGCAGAGGAATCCAGTGGGCTCTGCATGGTGGGATGGTAAGAGACTGGTCAGAGGGAAGGACATGGGTTCGGGTCTGCAGTGGGCATGGGGAGCGGCAGAGGAATCCAGTGGGCTCTGCATGGTTGGATGGTAAGGGACTGGTCAGAGGGAAGGACATGGGTTCGGGTCTGCAGTGGGCATGGGGAGAGGCAGAGGAATCCAGTGGGCTCTGCATGGTGGGATGGTAAGGGACTGGTCAGAGGGAAGGACACGGGTTCGGATCTGCAGTAGGCATGGGGAGCGGCATCCAGT
Source organism: Jaculus jaculus (assembly GCF_020740685.1). Taxonomy (NCBI): domain Eukaryota; kingdom Metazoa; phylum Chordata; class Mammalia; order Rodentia; family Dipodidae; genus Jaculus; species Jaculus jaculus. The sequence continues at coordinate 164,593,643 of NC_059107.1, read as the reverse complement.
AGGTCTGCAGGAACGAGCTCTCAGGCTTTAACATGTGAAGACACCTCACTTCCCTCTCTTTTTTCTGTCTGTGTTCTTATCCACCTTCCCCAGGCTTTGGCCCCAAATGGAAAGACACCGGGAGGCAAGGCGTCGTCGCCCGGCTCCAGCCTTCTGCACGCAGACAGAGCCCATGGACTTGATGCTGCAATGCTGAGAGAGGCCACCAGTGAGCCCGAGAGGTGCCAGCCATGCTCCTAGACAAGGCCACTCTTGTTCTGCTCTTACTTGGGATGTATGGAAATCTTTTGTAGAAGTCAGACATTTGCATTTAATATAACAATTGAGTTTCTCCAGCTGGAGTCCAAGGTTGACCCTTTGCATTTCACAGGCTCACACACACAGATCATGCCGGACACCTTGTCAGAAGCCCCAACATGACATGTTGGAGCAGCTCAGGACCGTCCCAGATCTCCCTCAGTGCCAGGAGGGCGTGGAGCCTCCCACGCCCTTTGTCTGCCTTGTGCTTCCACAGAGGTTTCCTCAGTCACCCACGCCTGGGCAGTGGCGCTGGGCCTCGCCTTCATGGCTATGGTCCTGCCTAGTAGTGGCGGATGATGGCAGTGAGAGGAGTGGTGGGAGCAAGAGCTGTCTCCATTCGGGAGCGAGCCGGCAGATTGCTCTTCTCTTCACTGCCCTGGGAGGGCAAGTGAAGGCAGGCTATTGAACTGAGAGGGTTTGCTTTCGGCATTTTCTCTCTTTGAAAACTATTCGAAGAGCAGAATTGTGCCAAGTAACACCAAAATCTAACTCTAGGGAGGACTTTGCAAACTGCAAACTGAAATCCATTTGCTTAAGTCAGAAGCAGGCTTCGGAGTCACGCTTGTTTGGATCCGTTTATTCCACCTGACACATTGTGCAGATAGAAGCTCATTTCCAGAAGTTTACATTACTGAAAGCCAAGATCATATGAAAATCTAGTCCTGCCTCTGCCCATCAGGGTTCCCCCGTGCCCTACTCCTTTCTTTGCTGCCTCCCTCATGTGGCTACTTCCTGGGACACTGGGTGCTCAGGACACTGACATCCTGCCTCTAGCAGAGTAGGTGTAGGAAAATGACCATCACTGGGCCCCAGACACAGGGCTGGGCTTTAGTGCCTTGGTTTACTCAAACAACTTGCATGTTAACCCTGATGGGGAAACCAAGGCTCTCATTACTGAAGTGGACAGGTCGAGATAGTGTTACTGAGTGACGGGCCCGCATGGGTACCAAGAAGGTCCTGGTCTTTCTACACTCCACCATGAAGGTTTTTCTGTTAGCAAGCCAAGGGACAAAGGAAGAGGAAGGGAGAAATATGGAAGGAAGGAAGAAGAGAGAGCAGCAAAGAGGACTTCACTTTGTTTCTGTGACTCTCATGGCTATGCGGTTGCACGTGTACAGTGTATGTCTCTGTGTGTGCAGGTGCACACGTGTGTGAGGCCAGAAGACAACCTCTGGTGTTATATTTAGGAACACTGCCCACTCTTTTCCAGACAGGATCTCTCAGTGGCCTGGAGATCACCAGTTCCGCTAGACCGGCTGATCCGCAGGCTCTGGGAATCCTCCTGTCTCCATCTCCACTCTGTGGAGATCACAGGTGCTTACCAGCAAGCTCACCATTTTCCTATAGGGTGTGAGGATCTCACTCACTAGGTCGTTATGCTGCCAAGGCAAGCACTTTACTCACTGAGCGTGATTTGTCTCCCCAGGGCCCCTCATGACGATTCTGACTTGATCCACTGCATGTGAAGAGCTTTCAAACACCCCATCCGGTTGGACTGTTTTCCCAGTGGCTCTGGGGAGTAGCCCAGGAGCAGTGGTGTGCTGTGAGGGTCACGTGACCTGTAAGTCAGATGGGCCTGTCTTGACCTCCTGTCCAAAGTGAGCTCCCCCATTGCCCCAGCCCAGGAGACTTGGTGTGGCTGGCTCCCTCTGGGCAGGTAGAGTCCAAGGACATTCTCACAGAAATGAGGGGCAGGTCACAAGAAAAGAACTCAGTTCCACAGGAGGCTGGCTGGCCCAGCCTGGACAATGAGAGCATTTACAAGTGGTGGCCAGTAACCACTCTCAGCACTGCATGACAGCAGAGCCTCCAGCCTCCAGTGAAACCAGCCTGCAAACGCACAGAATTAACCGATGCACAAATGCGGGCGTCTCCACGCTGAACGTCTTCCAAGGCCCATGCTTTGGGGGCTTGGTCCTCAAGAGGTTCTGGTGTGGGGCCCAGTGCCAGGCCTGGGATCCATGAGGTGTGCTTTCTGAAGGGATCCTGGGCTCTGCCACCTCCTCTTTCCCTTGTTTGTGTTCTTTGTTCTCAAGTTCAGCCATTCTGCTCTGTGGTGATGTGGGACTTCCTCCATAGGCCCCCAAACAACAGGCCAGTTGATAACAGACTGACTAAAGCCACAGACCTTCATCAAGCCTGCTCTTTATGAGTTGATCAACTGATGGGGGGGTTGTTACAGTGATAGTAAGGCAACTAACTAGCAGAGTAAGTAAATGAGCGAGTATGGACAAAAGGAGTTTCCCTCAGCAAGGGGATCTTCCAATAAATACTAGCGGGACAAAGAAGCTGGACTCAAGGTACGGCAGGGCGAGCTTGTACTCCCAGCACTTGGGAGGAAAAGGCATGAGGATTTAAATGAGTTTCAGTCCAGCCTAGGCTAAAGAATAAATCCTATTTCAAAAGAAAAAAGAAACAATGTTAGTAAACACTCATTTTGACCATTATCTTTGTAACATGCAGTCCAGGTGTAGGAACTGTGGATGACCAGTAGGTAACCCAGTCAGAGGATGTCTGCTGAGCAATAGAATACTCAAGCAGCCTAAGAATCCCCCTACCAGTTATTTTCAAGCTACAACTGTGAAACAGGGGCCATCCAGGGCAGTGGCTAGGCATCTCCTAACCAAATGCTTAAGGAAAACCCACTATTGGGGCGTGAGGCACCATGTGCCTCTAGATGTGTATCTCTAAGCAGACAAAACATCATTCACGCAGAATTTCAGCCAAAAACGTGTCAAGTGAGTGTAGTTATTAGAAATATGTAAGAAACTCAGGACAGTTCATGAAATAACATACTTGAATCCTTCAAAAATATGTCTAAGAGCCTTTTAGGTCATCAGATTTAAAAGTCCTCAGGGTCAAGTTCAGACAACAGAAGACAAGGCTGTTTTACATACTCTCAAAGGATGCTGAGTTCCTCCTTTTTTGTGAGGATTTGTAGATCAGGTCAGCCAATCTCTCCACCTTCCTGAGAACAGAGCTCTAGCTATTCAGCTAACAAGTGCAAACAGCTCTCTCCCTGTCCTAACCCCCTTCTCTAGCACGGACCTCCCTCCGTAGCCAGAGCTCGGGACACATCTCCACTGGGGAGTGCAGAACAGTCAGGCTACAGTGACAGGTAGCTTTCAGATCTTAGGGGCTTAAACACACACCCACACCCACACCCCCCCCCACACACACATACACACACTCACACGCCTGCCTGTTCATGGTGTTCTCCGTCCCACAACATAATTTGGCAGGGCCTTTGCTCCACTCCATCTCAGGGTCTCAGAATGATGGAGGCTGAACCCTCTGCAACAGAGCTTTCTGTCAGCCATACTTGGAGGGAATTAACAGAAAGCATCCATCTCACATAGAAGCATAACTGCTGGTCGAATTCAGGGACACAGGGGATGGGGGGGCATCTTCCCTGGCCTGGGGAGGGAAGAAGGAAGGCACACTGGTGAATGCTTATACCACCAAGTACTAGTTAGACCATACAAGGAATCCTACCCAGAGCCAAGCCACAGGTTTCCAGGACCTGCTCTCGAAGACAGAACCCCTGGAATCAGTTGGCAGCTCAGTCCCTCCAGACGCCTATGCAAACTCATGAGAGGTGGGGCCAGAGGTTGCAGGTCCTGAAGGGGCCTCCTCCTTCCACACACAGAGTTCAGAGGCCATCATCCACTGACATGAGGCCATGCCACGTCATACCCCAGTGCTGACACACGCACGGGGGGCACGCGCATGTGGAGATTCATGGGCATCACCAGGAGTCTCAAGGACTGTTTGGAAAGAAACACTGGCAGTGGTATTCCACCGGGCTCGCCTGTGTTCTCACCAGCTTAGAAATGTAAACACCTGCAGGGAAGTTTCTTCTTCTTTTAAATGGAAGAAAGCAACCCTCCTTATAATTTACCTGAAATGTCACACTTAACTTCAGAGGAATCTCCGGGCTTTTCATCTTGTGCAGAGCCGACTTGCCCCCACAAAGAGCATCTGGGATAGGTTTTGTTTACTTCTCCTTCTTAAGCATTTTAATCAGATCGCATTTGCATTTGGGGAGTCTTCCCAACAATCCAGAGTGCTCTTGGTGAAGGGCGCTGTGTTGGCATGAGCTTCCCGTTGCCACCGTGCTGGCTCGCGTGCAATTACCCAGAGCAGTCACGGCACAGTAACGGTGTAAACACGCCATGTTAGCCGCCAGCCACCCAGGCCAACAGCTAAAGGTTTCCCGAGATCCAGCCAGGACTGAATTCAAATGTTTTTTCTTGGTTAACTGTGACATTGCCTCCTTCTCACAGAGGATGGCAGGGCTTCACTGATCTGAAGCTCCCAACCAAGTGGCATGGTGAGGTCCCAGTGCTCTAGGGGCCCAGTGCCAGTGGGCACAGCAGGTGCCGAGGGGCCAGGGGTCCCTTGAGAACTGAGATTCTGAGTGGTCACCCTCCAGGCCCCTGCTTCTTCCGCCGTGCTCTGCCTCCCCCAGCTTTCCTTGTCTGTGAAGAGATTTTTCTGGAAGTTTCTATAGTGTCATCACCAGATCATGGCTAAGGCAAATATTAAAACTAGACTTAAGCTGAGCTCAGGAATCAAGCATTAGAGAACAGTGCCAGCACAGGACCTAGATATCTGTGCGGGTCTTAGGCAGGTCCTACGTTTGCACTGAGCCACCAGCACGGAATTTCTCCTCCTCGGGCTCTTCGGTCCTTGTCCTGGACTGGACAGGCCCCCTGGATCATCCAGAATGAGCTGCCACCTAGGAGCCACTGGCGTGGGCTTTGCTTTCGACCCCGTCCTCTGCGGCCCCCCGCGTCGCTTTCCCGGGCCTGCAGTGTTGCAGTTAGCACGCAGGGCTTTCCCCCTGCGGGTCCCAGCCACACGCGGGCTCCCAGCACCTGACGAGGATTGTGTATAATGAGCAGGCGCCTGCAGTCTCCCAGGCAATGGGACTCCTGCAGCACCTCTGGTACAAGGCACTCAGACCTTTCTACTTGCGGTGTGCTGACTGTATAGAACCCGTGAGCATCCTCCCATGAGCTTCAGGTCTTCTTCAGCCAGCGTTGAAAGTAGAATATTCGGCACAATGGAGACAGTGTACAGAGGTGCTGTGGCAACGGGTGTCCCCACAAGACACACTGGAAGGGATCCAGGAGGTTCTAGTACCTTTGCCCTTCAGGATGGCAGTTCTGTGAAGCTCATAAACCATAAGGTGGTTCCAAGTAGAGGAGCCAGACTCCAAGGCCCAACTACCCAACTGCTATGAGGGAGAGGCCATCTGCCTTAGTGCAAGCTCTAAATTACAGCCTATTATTGCAGAGACACAGGCTGGGCCCTGGGAGCACACCCTTCTCGATGAATGAAGCCACGGTGTTATCGGGCGGTCCTGCAGGACTGCGGCTGCGGTGAGATAAGGGTCTCCTGTAATTGTGCCTGTCACTGCTTGTTCTATAACACCGTGGCACTGGCTTCCCCGTAGCCAACCCTCTCCCTCGATCCTTCCCAGGGCTTTGCTCCCTCAGTGCAGTCCCAGGCCTCACACCTCTTCCTACACAAGCCTGGGACCAGAGGTTTCAGTTAATGTGATTTGGAAGCATGACTCATTTACCCTGAAGGTCCTTGTCTAGATTACAGATAGGCTCAGCACATGTCTCCAAAGTTGTTGAAACGTAAACGTTGCCTGAGGGCTGCAAAAGTATTCCAGTTCAAAGAACTAATTGGATGTGACTACCCATGAGATTGTGGGAGGGCAAGAGCAAAATAAAGCCAAGTTTGGGTATGGTGCCCCAGAGACTGGGGAGCTAGAGGACAAAGACAGGCCTCTTGTGCAGAAGGACTGATGGGGGAGGGAAAGGCACATGGCATGTATTTCCTGGGAGTGCCTGGCAGGTACACAGGGCTTGTCAGTGCCTGCAGGGCCTACACACCAGAGCTGGCATGACCATCTCCCAGGGTGACCAGAGTAAACGGGTGCTGAAGGACGTTCAGACTGGATCTTGTCCCTCCAGTCTGCCAGCCCGCAATGGGCTTGGAAGTACTGGCCCCGAGGCAGGAGACACTCAACACCCTGCAGTCCAGATTGAACACCATAACACCACACAGCATGTGGGTAACAGAGTAGGTGAGCAAGAACGTGGGCTCATGACCCACACCTGAATGAACACAGGCCACAGCAGTTGGTCTGACTCTCCCAGACGACACCCATAGGACCCTTGCAGAGCTGGCTAGAGGGCAGAGCTCAGTTCTGGGCTTTGCTCTATGGACCCTCACTGCTCTGGGGGCTGGCCGTGGAAAGATGTGCCCCCACCAGCAGCTCCCAGTAGCCCCAGTCACTGTCTTTGGAGCGAGACAGGCCTCTAAGCTCAGCCGCATTCTGCACCATGTCCGCCTCTGGGCACGACCGGGATGGACCTCTCATGTAGCTTCTGGACCCTTGCTCAGCACGAGAGGAGTGACAAGGACCAGGCAGTAGAGGGACAGCCACCAAGAGGAGCCAACCATGCAGTGAGTCCAGAGGTGTTGTGGCAGAATGAAGCCTTCACGTGACCACACCAAGGTGCTGGAAGCCCAGGGCTCCAGTGAAGTCAACTTGAGAGGGAACCAGCTACTGTTTGCTCTATTCCACAGCCCTCAAGCTCCTGCCCTTCCTTCCCGTCTCTTGGCTCACTGTACGTGAAGCTCACATTCATCCCCAGAGATCCCACAGCCATAGGGTGGGCTGGGAGCAGGACTCTGGTAATGGGGTAGCTGCCTGGGGTTTCCAGCCCTCATGGAAGGCTGAGAGGTGGGCCCCTGAGGTTCCAGACTGGGGGAGAGATCTGCTGGAGTGCAGATTACTCCAGAGAAATGAGCCCCTAAATCCCCGAGTGTCCCCTCCCAATGCCCTACGCATGCTGCTCCACTTAGCAAAGTGCCATTTGGGGTGCAGTGGAAGGAGGGTACTACCCAGCCAACATGAGGGTAAGGAGGTGATCCCAGTCTGCTGGATAGGCTCGGGACTTCCCAGGGCTCCTTAAGGTGGAGGAGGAGGTAGAAGAAGAGGCAAAGGCAGCAGCAGTCTGGCTCGGAGGCTGGGACAAGAATCATGAGCTAAGGAGGCTAGGGTGTATGGATGCTGGGAAAGGCAGGGTATAGATCCTCCCCTGTACCCTCAAGGAAGAATGCACCACATGACTGGAGCCACATGAGACCCATGTTGGATGGCTTACCTGTAACTCACTGTCTTTCCTCCCTAGCATGTGATTGGGATGGTTTGTCTGTAGCTATGACCTCCCGGTCATCCCCCTTGCCTCAAATGGCTTGATGTACATGGTAACCATGGCTGAGCTCTGGCGTAAGATTGCAGTCTCTAGGTCCTGGTGGTACCTCACTTGCCCCACCTGCAAGGTGAGGACTGCACCATTCCCTGCTTTCTGGGGCTCTGGTGGAGACAGGAGGATCCCTGGGGCTCCATGAGTAACTAATCTACCTGAATGGATGAGGTCCAGGTTTGGCAAGAGTTTGTCTCAGAAGCTAAAGTGGATATGGCTCAGTTAGAAGAGTGCTTGCATAGCATACTCAAGACCCTGGATTTGATTCCTAGCACCATAAATTAGGTGTAGTGGTCATGCCTGTAATCCCAGCACATAGGAAGTAGAGGCAAGAGGATTAGGAACTCAAGGTCACCCCCATATTGAGTTGAAGACCAGCATGAAACACGATCTCAAAACAAAAATGAGGTGCAGTATAATTAAGGAAGCCACTCGACACTGACCCCTGGCATACACATGCATGAGCAAACATGTACATGTGTTCCTGTCTATACATGCATGTCCACATAAGGGAACATGCATACATACACTTATTTATAACACACACACACACACACACATACACACACGCACACACACACACACAACCCTACCAAAAGACCCATTATATCCATTACATTTAAACACTGCTGCACATGGGCATGCAGTGTACCAGTAGGAATATAAGCAATGCTAGCATATTACCTGTCCTAGTGAAAGATCATGGGCCCCGGGCCCCTGCTCATCTGTCCCTTCTCAGGCCTGAAAGGGTAAACCACAGGGAACTGTGCTGGTGCCTACGGGCCTTCCTTGATCACTCAGCTCTACTTACTGGGGCGTTTCCCTAAGGGCTTGATTGTGAAAGTTTCAACGTGGGGACTTTGTGGATGTGGCATTGCACAGGACGCAGTCTCTTACTCCCTTTGCCATCTCAGGCACTCTCCTGAGATTCTCCTGTAGGCCGACATCTGGCATTACCTCATCTACACACTCTCCCACCTGGCCAGGCATCCACTTTCACAGTCCCCAGGGACTGCTGTGTCCAAGTGTGGAAATGCTGACCTCAGCAAATGCACAAGCTCAGCACAGCCTCCGGGAGACTTACACTGTTGTCCAGTATAACACCTTCAATTTCTGTGCCTCCCTAAAGTTGGTGAAGGTCCCCACTACTCACATACCCACAGGGCTGTGTCTGTGGATGAAAGCACTTTATAGCATGGTTTTACACCCCCATGAACAATGAGTAAATGTCTATCAATATGTCCTGTTTCGCACTTGTGTTTTAGGTATGTCTTCATTACCCATGAGCTAGCTATAATCCCAGCACATAGATTCTTGTGAATCAGAGAAGGTTGTGACCTGACTTCCTAGGATCAGTGGATTGTAAATATGAAGATCTCTGGCCTCTTCCCACCTTCTAATGGCATCATGTTATAGCATCATGTTATAATAAACTTTTTCACTCCTAAAATGCTTTATGGTTAGTGCTTATTTTTAAGCAGCACAAGGATTCTTGTAATATTTTACTTAAAATATTTACAGCTTGGGTTGGAGAGATGGATTAGTGGTTAAGGCACTTGCCTACAAAGCCAAAGAACCCAGGTTTGATTCCCCAGGGCCAATTAAAGTGAGATGCAAAGGTGGTGCATGTGTCTGGAGTTCATTTGCAGTAACTAGAGGACCTGGCATCCCCATTCTTTCTCTTTTTCTCTCTCACAAATAAATAAAATATATGTACTGCTTCACCTCTGTTAATTCTTCAAACAATCCAAAATGGATATTTTAACATTGCAAATCAGGGCTTCCATTTTTTTCCCCTGGGTTTAGGTCTGTATGGATGAGTAGATAAATACCCTGAGACACACACTGAAGACTAACGTGTCCACCTCTCTCTCTTGAGTTCCATGTCATCCTCCCCTTGAGGTCACTATTCAGTTCCTTTTCCTGTCCTTGCAACCAACATCACACCCTGTCACATGACAGTTAATGACCCAGACATTGTCTTCAGGAGCTTCTGCTGATCCTGGTTCTCCCCAGCTCTGCGTTGACTGTTGGTACCGTGGCACAGCACCCATCCCCAGAGTGTGGATGTCCTTTGAATCCATGACTCAACGCAGGAGGCCTGGATAGCACAGAAGATCCAATTACGTGTCTTCAGCATAAATATACACTTTCGCCTAAGTTCTGCTTTTCACTAATGATGTCTAATCTTTGTTGCACAAGGTTGTGCATGCATGCTCATATTCCCTCCTGTCTGCTCTGGATTGTTGCTGCAAATATCTTTGAAAGATTCATTCTGAGTATTTCTTATTTAGGGAAAAGGAACATGCATGCATTTTGGTTTATGGGGCTTATATTCATGACCTGTCCTGGGCCTGTTTTGACAACTGCAAACTCTCTCCCAGTCGTGATGGCACTTGCTTCCCAAATCTTACCTTTATACCCTTTCCTCCCTCGCTGTCTAAAGCTGTCATGTAAGGGTTGAGCCACCAGGATCATTCCTGCCTACTAGCCATGGCCAAGGGCATGCTTGCAGCTACCCTGTGAGCCTCTGACAGGCCCCAGGCTGGGCACTCACCTCTCTTTCCCACAGACACTCTGGTCTGGAGCTCCTTCTGAGAGGCTGGGGCTCAACTTCTGTAAATTGAATTTTTCAGACTCCCGTGCCAGCTGACTTCAAATAACGGTCAGCTTTTGGGTGAATCCTTTTTGAGGATGGACTACAAGAAAGGAGACGAGAAGTCCTTCCTGTTTCCAGGCCTGGCCAGGATCTAGCCTGCCCCTGCCACACGGGACAGCTGGTCTGGGAGCTCTGCAGCCCATCCTGGATGCCCACCCAAGCCACCCTGCCACTGGAGCTTCAGGCACGAGGTGGCATCAATTAGCTTGAGGCATGTGTGTGTGTGCGTGCACGTGCACGTGCTCCCCTGTGCAGGAGAAGGCTCTGGAGCTACTAGGTTCTGGCAACTCCATCTTCCCTTCTGTGTCTCCAGCTCCATGTTAGTCTCTGTCCCCGTGCACACTAATATCTAGGGCATTTCAGCCCAAATGCTGTAACACCCCTTGGGATTTAGTGCATATGGACTGCATCATTTAAAATGAAAGACACACATTCCCCTATACTTCCCATGTGGGAATTGACAACTCTATACTAAATTCTATTAGTTTGAAGGAGTTCCCATATTTGGTCTAGACCCCAACAGGACAGAATGGTGTTTTGGTAATGAGGTGTATGTCAGTGGTCAGGCACTTCGCTAGCATATGCAAGACATTGGGGTTGATCCCCAGTGTAAGCCCAAGTTCAAATCTGCAAACGAACCACGGAATTGGCAATTACAGATTCAAGAAAATGATTTCTTAAATACCACACAGATCTCATGAAGACGTGGGGAAGGGAGAAAACTGGGAGGTCAAGGGAGATAAGCTAGGGAGAAGAGGAGGACTGCACGTGGAGCCCCAGCCCCTGTGTGCCATGTGTAGCCCAGGAACTCATGTAAACAAACCTGGTCTTAGAAAAAAAAAAATGGAAAAGGGATTTTTAAAATGTGTGCTTCCAAAATGGTTAAAAGTGAAGACAGTAATAAAAGATAAGGAAGTGTCTCTCCCACCCCAGCATGGCTGCAGAGGTGGGGAGGGAGATCTTACCTCCCCAGAGACTCGAAAAATGCTGCTGCCAGTTTCAGAGAGAGAAAAATGCCCAACTCTGCCCGTGGGTTGGGAGAAGGATACTTTAGAATTTGTGCCACCACACCTTGACATGCTGACACCAGGTGTACCAGGCAATTGGCCTGGGCTTGGAAGGGAAATCCACCCACACCTGGGCAGGTGCACACTCAAGAGAGATCCAAGTAGATGGGACGGGCAAGTGCTAAATCCCAGCGCTGACACAGGTGGCATGAGCCGCGATAAGCGAGGCCAGCTGGGGCAGGCATGGCGAGGGTGGGATGTGCCCAGAACCCTCCCCTTAAGAGCCACCCCGAGCCTATTTAGTTTAGCTCAGGGCCCATTACGGAGCCCCATGCCTGCACCCGAAGAGCTCCGTGACGAGTCATCTTCTGGTCTCACATTTGCTCAGGAGCCATATGAACTATATTAACCAGTCCGTATGCATTCATATCACTATATGGATTTTCTCCTTTAACATGTTGGTGTGGTAAATTACAACAAAATTTAAAATATTAAACTAAACAATTCCTGGAGAGGACTCTAAATGGTCTCAGAGAGAAGACGAGGAAGGAGGAGGAGACGGAGAGTGGAAGATGGCTATGGTGGAAGGGAAGCAGAGACAGAAGAAAGGAAGGGAGGGAAGGGGGAGAGACACACACAGGAATACTGCTCAGAAGTTTTCAGTGTGCTTGTTCCCCAGGTTTTCCTCTTATACCATTTGTGTTCGGGGCTTGTGGGGTAAGTGGGGGAGCACTCTGTGTTCCTCTTCTTTCTAACTCCTGACAGTCTCGGAGTACTCTGTTTTGTTAATTTGCAAGTTTTTCTCTTAAATGATCCAGTCCTTCCCATAGTATGCCCTTTGCAGTGGATTCCCACTTCCCTCATTTGTCAGAGACCCAAGGAGAGCTGTGTTCCCTGAGCCCAGCAGAGGGGGAGACAGAGATGAAGGATGCCAGCGCCAGCCAGATGCACAGTGGTGCAGCAAGCCAAATCTTCCTTCACCCCTACCCTGTGCTGTGCTCAGAACAATGCCCCCACTGGACGTGCACAGCAACTACCCCACAGCCTTATGAGCACAGTGCCCCCGCTGGATGAGTATAGCAACTGCCCCATGGTATGGTGAGAACAGTGTCCCCACTGGCCATGCACAGAAACTTCCCCATAGCCTGTAGAGAACAGCATCCTCGCTGGACAATTACAGCAACTGCCCCACAGCCTGATGATAACAATGTCCCCACTGACCATGCACAGCAGCTGCCCATGGCCTAGTGGAGGCCAGCTTTTGTGAACGATGCTTGTGTGCTTGACCAGTATGTGCTATCCAGAGGGCAGGTGTAGGTAGGATCTGGACCCCTGTTGTGGGGCTTATCAGTAGACTTGTCACCACCCTCTGAAAGGAGGGGCCTCCACTCCTCACCTTTGTGTCTACATTTACAAATACTGCAGCTATGCCATTGGATGCCTATGCTTAGAAACACTGTACCTTCCTTACCAATGGAGATGTGCCCGTAACATTCCAAAAGTGTCTGTTTAGCTATGGCCACTATACCCATTCCAGCTTTCTTTCAACATTTGCTGAATATCTGTCTGTCTATCACTTATCACCCATCGACCAGGACCTGCACTGTGCACGTGCAATGTTGCCTCCATCCCAACTGCTGTAAGCATCCCACTGCTCAGCAGCTCGCCTTCCCGTTGGCCAGCCTGAGCACTCTGTCACTGGCACCCCTCCCCTGGAGCAGGAAGGTGTGTCATTAGAGTGGATCCAAGACATGAGTCAAGGAAGGGAGGTGTGCATGAGGCCCACTAGCAATCATGTTGCTATTTAATAGAGGGGACTATACCTCTGTGAATGGAACAGAGGGGCCAGAAGCACTTGCTGGCAGAGATGCACACTCACCTGGGAGACATCTCTGGTCAGAAGAGGTCCTGTGTGGGATGAAGATGGAGGCTGAGAATTCATATGTTGCACTGGCACTGACACTGGTTCATGTTGACTTCCATACCCTAATTCCAACCCCAGTGGATGCCGTCACCTGGAGGGCACCAACCTATAATGGCTACACCACTGTGCCTCCTATCTTAACATCTGGCCACCAGGTATGCCCAATAACAAGATCATGATCCTCAAAAGAGAGTTGGACCCCAATTTTTGTCCATTGCACAGAATCCCATCAGGCAATAGAATGCTGTCTTTGCTGACTTTTTCAAGGCCCTTACTGCAGGTTCTATTAATGTGGAGTTTAAAGAAGATAGGAGGGTACTGAGTAGCAATCTTGAGGTAATAATTGCCTTAATTTATTTTTCAGGAACCAAAATTAGAGACAAATTTGTCCCCAGTCTCTTTTCTGGAAGTAAAGTCTCCTCCGACCGGCTATATTTAATGCAGATAAAAAGCTATTATAGCTCCGGTCCTTTGAGGTTAACTCATACGCTAGAAGCCTGTCTTACTTTGATTTATACCTCCTTGAAATTGATTTGGATCTGTAGCTACTGTGTTTTTAAGCCTTATTTCTACATATTGGTGAGCTCATATAATTTCAGCACAATTTGTCAGGTCACCTACGATGGACAGCCATGGTGGCAGAATCAAAAGAGGCATGTATCCTCTCCCCCTAGATCTCAGGGCTCAAGAAAGAAAGATCACAGGCAGGTGATTCTGAGCTAGCATTGAAGTGTGGTGGTTGGCACACTTTGGGGTGCTGTGGGGACATAGAAGTGCAGATGGGAGCAGCTATGTAGACTTCTCTGAGGCAATGACATTAGCATTTTCTGCAGAGAAGGAGCAAAAACAAGCCAGGCCAAGCACAGAAAGATGGAACTACCAGGCAGGTAGAATGTCATGAAAGAGGCACCATGGCATTGAGTTCATCCCGCAACTTAGAGCCTGTTAGAGATGGAGAGACACCATAAGCTGTGTGCTGGGTGTGAGTCACCAGCTCTAGGCAGCTGGCTGTTTGGTACTGTGTAGAGGATGCACAGTGACATGGGATCATTGGACCCTTAGCTTGGCATCCATATGAACGAATAGCTCAGAGGACCTGGGCCCACATGGTAAAGCCAGAGGCCTGGCACTGCCAGTAAACAGATGTGAGGAGCACCCAGACTGAGCTGCTCCTCCCCTTCCTTGAGGCTGCTGGAGATCTGAGAGCACCCCATGCAGGACCACAGATTGTGCTTTCATTCACCTTCCTTCTTTCCTTCCATGTAGCACCCGTCCCTCCAGTTCTTGCACGTTTGTGTGTTGGGCACTCCTATTCATGCAGGCCAGGAGACAGCCTCAGACGTCCTTCCTTAGACCACCTTTCACAGTTATGAGACGAAGTCTCTCATTGGTTGGACTTCCCCAGTCAGGCTGGCCAGTGAGCGCCAGGAACCCTATTGTCTCTGTCTTCTAATTACAAACATGCACCACAATGCCAAGCATTGTACGCAGGATCTCTTCCTCAATCCAGACTTCAGAACAATCAGAAAGCCCCTGGGTGGTCTCTGCCCTCCGAATATATTGGGTTTACAGATGTCCATGGCCATGCCCAGCCTTTTACATGGGTTCTGGGGAGCTGAACTTGGTGGTCTCCCAACCCAAAGGCCTTCATGCTTAAGAGGCAAGTGGTCTTGAGTGTCGGACCATCTCCACCACCCCAGGGTACACTAACAGAGTCTATTGCGTAGCATTCCTAGGGCTTCTGCAGCACGTTAGGTCTGCACACATGTGTCTTCCCACAGTCTCAAGGCCAGAACCCTGGCGTGGAGAAGCCAGCAGAATTGGCTCCCTCCTCAGGCTCTGGGGAGGGTCTCCCGGCTTCCAACCCTGCCGCCCCCCATGCTCTGCTGGTCTCCTGACACTCAGCTCTGTGTGCCCGTCGTGGCATGGCTTCTCGCCTGGCGCTTCAGTCTGGATCTTTCTCTGCTCTCTTCTGCAAAGGCACCTGCATTAGATGTAAGCTTACCCTCACCTCAATTTCACTTTATTGCATTTTTTCTAACATGTTTCCAACCAAGATCACTCAATATTAACAGGCTGTTGGTAGTGTGGAGGTTTGAGTGTAACTTGTCCCACTCAGCCTCATGTGTTTGTGATTAAGCCTCACACTTGATCCCCAGAGGGTGGGGCCTTTGGGCGGTGGAGCCTTGCTGGAGCAAGTGAGTCACTGGAGAGGGGACTTGGGATTTCAGCGGAGTCCCTCTTGTCAGCACCAGCGAGCTCACACTTCCTGATGCCTCCTCGCTTGCCCAATAACAGCCCTGCGCTGGAGTGGCAGACACAGGCTCGATGCTCAGAGTCATTAACCAAGAGTGGGGTCACTGCTTCTTAGGGTAGAGACTGAAAGAAAGAAAACTCTTGCATTCATTTACCCAGGAGTGAATCTACTGCTTTTGCTGCTGCTGCTGACACTTCTGATGTCTCTGCAGCAGCTGTGTCCCCTGATAGGCCCTCATTGGTGTTTTTATAGAACAGCAAAACAGCAAGAGTTGAGTAATTTGAATTATGTGAGCCAAGTAGAAGCCATAAATGAGTGAGGGACAAGGAACATAGATTCTAGCAATTCTTTAAACATTTCCTCAAGGGAAGGCACTTGGGGGCTTTGCTGATGTGAAACATGAACTTGTGCCATTTAGAGACGCAATCATTCTAAACTCACCTGTTGCTTTCTACATTTCCATGGATAGTTTGTTATTTTTAATATCCATTGCTTTTAACAATCATCAACATGTCTCCTATATTCATGCATTGTTCTGGATCACAAATACCATCAGATCACTGAGGAAGTAGAGCCAAGAGCATGCCTTACATTCACGCCAGAAAAGGCAATCTAACACATAGTAAATCTGCTTGCATTGTGCTAAGCAGGCTGACTCATGGATGTAAGATTGACTTCAGGGAAAGTTATAAACCAGAACTTAGTAGAAAAGGCATCCCACAGAAATAGCTTCAGAAAAGTTAGTTGTAAGGGTCATAGAAGTGTTCCCATAGTCCCTTTCCACAGGTTATTCTCATGTTTTTTTTCATTATTATTATTAGCTATGTACAATGTGTATACAGCCATGTTGGTACCATCATTAGCCTCCTCCATGTCCTCCCCCCTCTGCAAGGACCCTCCTTGTTGGGGAATGTGGGTCATGCATTGTGGGGTTAGCCATCAGTTATGAGGAAGAGGCAATGTCTCTATGCATAAGTCCCAACATGTGGCTCTAACAATATTTCCAGCCCTCTTCTGTGAATTTCTCTGAGCCATGTTGGGTTTGTTTTAGGTCTACTTCGGTGATGAGGTCTTGGGAACCTCTGGGTCTCTCTGGATATCTGGATTTGTAGGAGCTGAGTGTTCTCTGTGTCTATTCTCATGTTTTATTCTCAAAGTTCATCTATTCCCACACTTGGTGCTGTGACAAAATGTGACACTTGCCATGTTTCCCTGCTGTGACAAAATTTCCTCTGAAAATTGTATACTGGAAATAAATCCTTTCCTACCATGAAGTGCTTTTGGTTGGGGGTTTTGTCTCCTCAATGAAGAGTGCATCCAGTACTGGTGGACAGTTTTCATTTGGTGTGGGCTGCTCACACAAGGGCACAACCAACACACTGAAGCTATGCTTAGCACATTTGTTATTTATTTATTTATTTACTTTTGGGTGTGGTTTTTCAAGATAGAGTCTTACTGTATCCCGGGCTGACCTGGAATTCACTCTGTAGTTGCAGGCTGTCCTTGAACTTGCAGTGATCCTCCTACCTCAACCTCCCAAGTGCTGGGATTAAAGGCGTGTGCCACCACACTCAGGAGTGCCCTTTAAAATATTCCTGAAAAGTTAGCAATCATTTGTTATAAGTAAACATGAGCTGTTCCCAGGACTGGGTCATATGTTCTGTGGAAATAGACAAGTCCATCTATTTTTTTATTGATCACTGTAGTTAGTAAGCATCCACCATCTATAAGAGGCTGACCCAGGATTTCACAGGGGTCCTCACCTCATTGGGCACATAGACCCACCTGGAAATCTAGGTCCCTAGCTCCCTTGCAGTGACCACATCTGAATCAGACCAGAGCAGGCTCGTGGGTGGTGCTGCAGAGAGGGGCAGGTGAGCGCACCCTCCAGGGTTATCATATGGTTCCTGGTTGTTTCACGCCCAGGGAGCAGGAAGAACGTGACAGGGTGCAATGAGCTCTCAGGCACCAAGGAAGGAAGGGTTATACTTGAGACAGTCCTAAGAGCCCCGGGTCACAGCAGCCCCTCCAGGCACCTCTGTCCTGAAGCTAACAGGCAGACAACCATTAAGGGAGTGGTCCTGTCTAGAACAGCCATGTCCTCTACCCAGGCCAAACAGTAGAGCAAAGCACCCAGGATGGACAGTGACTGAAGGGTTTAGAGCCAGAGAAGCTGGTTGGATCCCTCACTGTGCTGGGGCAAAATTCCTGACAGAAATTCATTTAAGGGAGGACAGCCTTACTTCGGTGTAAAGTTTGAGAAGAAGTCCATCATGGAAGGATTGCATGGTTTCATGGGAAAGTTTTCCCCTGCGGAGACCCAGACACACAACTTCACCCCAAATAGAGCTCAAATGGCAGACCAATGTACGATTACACCAATAACAGTTCGGTGCACTAATGAGTTTATTGGGAGGGACATGGGGCCCCTAAAGCAGCTACTCTGATGGAGGTTCATGTATCAAAATTACCCCTGGATGCTCCTCCTTTAGCTCAGGGCAAAAGCTTACATACAGAGCACTGCGACCCCAGAGCAGCTGCAACGTGGAGAAGTCTCGTTCCACTCTGAATGACGACTTCCCTGAGGCTACTTTTAGAAGCTTGTTGCCCCTGTCCAAGAGTATGAGGCCACAGAGTAGCCCTTCAGTGGGGGTCACTGTATCAGTTACTCCTCCCTCAGCCTCGGGGAACTTACAGAGCATGGGGATTCCAGCCACACCACCTCAATGGAGCTCCTTGGTCCTGGATCATTTCCTCTCTATATACTCCAACTCCCCAACTCAGGTAATGAGGTCTTGTGCATTATTGTATACAGCTGGTGTGGGGGAGGTGCCTAAACCTCAGGTGGGGTCTGTTGACCCAGCTGCTTTTGATAAAGCTGCCGTAGTTGTTTACACCTTTCAACGCAGAGGAAATTTGCCATGCAAAACTTGGTGGTCGGAGCTTGGGGAGCCGCTCCCATTCAGCAGTGAGGAAGCAGAGTGATGAGTGCTGCTGCTCAGCCTGCTCGCTCCTTTTAAGACAGCCCAGGACCCCAGCCCATGGCCTGGGGCTGCCCACAGGTAAGGTGGGTATTCTCACCCCCATAAGCCTAATCAAGATGATCTCTCATAAGTGATTCTAGAGCCTCTCAAGTTGACATCAATATGAGCCAACACAGTGTCTTAACGAAACATTAGCTCCTTGTTATTCGATGAGCTGGCGGCACAGGTCTGTGGACCTGGGTCTCCCACGCTGGCTGATGGCTAGTGTTCCAGTGTGTGTCTGCTCCGTGTGACTGCCACCCCTAGAAGGTATCCAGGCTTCTTACCGCATTAAGATGGTTCCAGGAGAGAATGGAGAGCAGGCTGCGTATGGGTCCTCAACTCCACTCTATCCTTATGGATGCTGTCCATCATCATAGGTGTCCCACAGGAGGGTCTAGAGTTCTCCCTGGAGGAGCTAGGGACAGGTGAAGGGGAGGCGGTGGAGAGATACTCGTGTGACCCACCCACAACCCTCAGCTTCCTGATCTATGCACAGAAAATGACCCTAACACCCCAGGCATCAAATTATTGATATTTGTCAAGCAAGTCAACATGTGCACGCTAACACATGCATGCCTAGAGAAGGGCCTTCCAGCTCCAAAGTTTATGTTTCTTTCACCGAGATAATTGTAATGTTTTTACCAGAATGACTTGTGATGGAAACATCCAGGACTCTGCTTCAGAGCTGCCCACCATCTCCTTTCACACCCCAGATGTGGGTTGCCTTGGCTAAGCTCCGACTTAGAAGCAGTGATCCTGAATACAAGCACACATTTCCTTCCCACAGCTGGCTTTGGTGGAGAGCTGTCTGAGCCTCTGTGGGCCATCTCCCATTATCTGATGGGCTCCAGTACCACCATATCTTACAAGCTTGGGGATCCTTGTATTAATTACTTTTCTCATGGCTGTGGCAGGATGCCTGATAGGAAGAATTTAAGTAATGCAAGACTCATGTGGGCTCATGGTTTCTGAGATGCCAGTCCACAGTACTTAATTTGTAGGTTCCAGGTTCAGGGTGTGGCCAAGCCGTGGCAGTGAGAGTGGATGCCAGAGGTTGTTCCTGTGCATAAAGAAGGCAAAGGGAGTGCACGTGGAGCTTAGGACAAGATGCAGCCGCCAAAAACATGCTCCTCAGTGACCTACCTCTTCAGGCTACACCCTAATGCCTAAAGTTTTTCCAGAACCTCTCAAAATAGTGCCACCACTTGGGGACCAAAGGTTCAGCCCACATGCTTGTGTGGAACATGTCACGTATAAACTGTAACAGCACAGGCCTCATCTAGTTCTTCTGTGTGTGCATGCCATTAACCAAAGTGATGTCATTTTTCAATGCGATTTCTTAGGGTTTAGTTGTTTGGTGGACTGTCTTGCTTCTTTTCTTTCTTCCTTGGTAAGTGTGTGTCTGTGTGTGTGTGTGTGTATTTTGGGTCTTTTCTTAGAAGCTACCTTTGAATAAGTTTCCTTTGGCACTGGGGAGGTGCCTATGTGGGAAAGAATGCTTGCTATGCAAGCACAAGGACCTAAGACCATTGTGTGGCTCCCCAACACCCACATAGACATCTGGGAGTGGCTGCACATACCTGGAACCCAGTCCCATGGGGAGGAGGACCAGAGAGCTCCTGGGGCTCATGGAAACAGCAGTTCCAGGTTGGGTAAGAGATTCCATGTCAAGGAAACAGGCCAACTAAATGATAGAGAGAGCATGGTGGGTTATATTGGTTGCCAGTCTAACAGGACCTAGCATCGCCTGTGAGGCTTTCCCTTGATTAGGTCAGCCTCTGGCATGCCTGTGAGGAGTTATCTAGGTTAAGCTACTTAAGCTTGGAAGCCCCACCTTAAGTGTGGGTGACACCGACTTATGGGCTGGAGTCTGGACTGGACATAAAGGAGAGAGCTAGCTGAGCGGCGGCATTCATCACCGCTTCCTTGTGGGGGCTGCCGGGTTCCAGCTCCCGCCACTATGCCCTTCTGCCACCACGAACTGTCGCCTGGAACTGGATGTCCAGATGAACTTGTTCCTTCCCTAAGCTGCCTCTGGTCAAGTATTTTGTCCAAGCAATGAGAAAGTAAGTGATACAGGAAGACACTTGACATTTTCCTCTGGGCTTTGTACCCATGCACCTTCAGCACACAGCTGCACACATATGTGCGTACACTATACACTGTCCACACACACACACTTAGAAAAACAGAGAAACAACTAAGCATCCTGGAGGGTCTGCTGTCACATGCGTGGGTTTGAGGTGCTGAATACAGTTGGTCAGTGTCTGGGTGCTGTTCCCATGCAGGAAGCACCACCATAGCTGAAAATGACAGCCACAGAACGGGGGAGATGGTTCAGTCATTTAAGCGCTTGTCTTGGAAGCATGAGGACCCGAGTTCTACTCTCAGTATCCTTGTCAACTGCTGGGTATGGTGGAATACATCTGGAATCCCAGCACCATGGAGGGGAGTCAGGCAGACCTTTGGAATCCATAAGCCAGCCAGTCTAACTTAATTGGCGAGTTCCAGGCCAATAAGAAACTCTGTGTGAAAAGAGAAGGTGGCGGCATTCTGAGGATGGCGAAACCTGAGGTTGTGTTCTGCCGTCTAGCTGCATAAGCACACACGCATCCCCACACATTTGCAAACACACACACACACACACACACACACACAGAGAGAGAGAGAGAGAGAGAGAGAGAGAGAGAGAGAGAGAGAGAAGGAAATGACAGCCAAGCAGTTCTGCTGAGCTGTGAGGTGAACTCTACTTTGTTTGGGGGAGAACTCTATCCCTCTCTGTACCCCACAGAACTGCCTTTCTGGGGCTCAGCTCAGTTAGAGACATGTCCCCAGAAGTCAAGTACAACTGCTAGCACAGCTCTTCAGATGCCAGTGAGGAATGCAGACTCCCTGGGTTGGGAAGTGGAAGCCATGTTGAGTTTGAAGAAGGGAATGTGAGCCATGAGGTAGTGACTTTTACTGGTGAATGGGTTGACTGTAAGTCTCTGGAAGACAGAGGGTGGTTTCAGTGACTCCCAGGGTGCTTCCTGCTGGTGGGATGTGTCCAACTGCATGCCACATTCTGGGGATTTGGTTCTGAGTCTGTTAGCCATGAGGGCTGTTGCTGTGGTATGAGGTTGTAGGCTGCTGTTTCATCATAGCTAGACCTTGGCATCCAGATGTGCTGTCCTAGCACCACGCAGAGGGCTGTCCTCAAAGCGCCAGGGTCCCTCTTTAAATCCCCTGAAACCTGTCAGGAGAAAACAGGCTGACAAGAGACAAGCAGGGCCTTGAGCTGCTTTTAAGAAGCATTGTGGTTTAACCCGAGGCCCCCCAGCTGCTCAGCTCTGCTGCCCCTGATTTATCTTTTGGTGTTCTTGCAGAGTAATTGCCCACAACACTGTTATTTCAAGAGAGCCACACATGTGAAAAAATAGTCATTAGAACACAGAGCAGTTTTAAGAGAGATTCAAGGAAGTTGCTGTCCAGTTATTTTTATATGCGGGTGTATTTAAAATCAGTCTCTGGGGACAAAATGTCCTGCCTTAAAGTATTTAAGTCTCCCTCGCAGGAATAAGCCAGCCAGATGCACTTGGAACCCTTGCAAACACCACTTGTCATGTGGCCGCAGGACAGCCTCTTGGTAGCTTTCCACTTTCGCTACCTTCTTAGCTTGAGTAAGTGGCAGGGCAGGGCTCAGGCACTGGGATATGGGGCGCACGGGTCTCCAGGGAGTTCCCTCAGCCTTGCCTGAGTGCCGTGCTTCTAACCCACACATCTCCTCATGGTGGTGGTATGGATACGCATGGTCAAGATCAAGGGGCTTGGGATCTCCCAGGGGAGCCGGGATGGAGCAGTAGCTACGGAAGGAAGGGCACTTAGAGACTGCTGTCCCTTGCGCAGTGCTGAGGAGGTTAGAAAGAGGACAGGAGAGAGCAAAGGGAGGGCGGGGCACAGGCAGTGAGCTTGGGGACGTGAGGGCATGGAAGCTGGTAAGGGGAGGTGGCTGGCCATAATGGTCAGTAGTCTGGGGCTATTTATATTAATGGTGATGTTGCTCTGGCCAAGTCACACGGTCCATATTGATGTGAAGACACTTCTGTCCCACTGTCCTGGATAGGAAACTGAAGTCTTGAAGATAGACATCATTTCCAGGCATGCCACATCAGCAGCTATGAGAAGCAGAGCAGGGAGAGAGATGTCTGCTGGGGACAGGCAGAGGGAAAGCCATGCAGGACAGCCCTGGGACACCAACAAGCCCAGCCCAGCCTACCTGTCTAGATGGCACTTTCTCTGCCATTCCCAGATGCAAAATGCCAACATTTCTCTGGTATCTTCTCCCTCTCGTTGCAACCGCACTCTCCTGGCCCCACTTCCCTGGTTGTACCTTGTGGCCATCGGAGTTTAAGAAATAATCATGTGATCACGACATGAATGAGTCCCTTAGTGGAGCGGGCTGGCACACCGGGGGAAGCTCCCATTCCTGTCCAGAGTTGTACTCGTGCCACTTTGCCTGTGTCCTTTCTGGCCCTCCCCACTCATAGCTGACAACAAGTCCGAGCCACCCTGGCCAGGAGTGAACCATGTGATACATTCTGCCCACTGGGAAGGGCAGAGTGATGGGTGCTACTTTTAGATCTGGCACTGGACAACTCCCCTGGAACGCCAAGCTTCTTTGACCCCCTTTGACAGCCAGGCTGGAAGAATCAAGCTGGGAGCAGCAAGGTATCTTGGGTCACAAGAAGAAAAGACCCCGGGAGGCTTCCCCGCCACCCCGTGGGGAGAGAAGGCAGGACCACGATGAGAATGTGAGGGGCCCCCTCGTCAAAGCGGGTGATGCCAACCTCACCGTGACCATGCTTCCACATGTCAAATGTAAACACTTGTTCTTTAATCAGAAAAAAAAGCAACACGCTGTAATTAAATTGCTACAGTTTTGTGACAGGTTGCATTGTGCATGGAGGTACTCTGGAATAATTGGTTAATGTACTAGGGAAATAGTTGTGATCTCAATAAACATCAGAATTATTTCCAGCTGTTAGAATTAATGATGAAAGCATACAGTTCAAGTAACAGCTCTGCCGAAAACCAGCCCACAGACCACACATGCTCTGTTTTCTGATGCTGTCCTCTTGGCCGGGTGGCCTCAGCTGGAGAACCCTCACCTAGCCTCGATCGCCGTGACTTTGCCACATCTTCAAATGAAGGAAGTACAGAAACTCCAAATTTGTTCTCATTCTCTCTCTCAGTTGTGCCTGCTCTTGGGGGTTCTTTACTTTCTGTATGTGTTTTTGTTTCAACCTGCCAATTTCTATTAGCAATGCTGGGACTTTGATTGGGGATGTTTTGGGTGTATAATCAATTGGAGAGACTTGTCAGCTCAACAGTGTTCATTAACTTTTCTGGGTATATTATCATTACAGATTTTAACTTCATTTGGTTTTTGTCAGAGGAGAACTCTGCATAATCAGAACCTGTTGAAATGTGGTGCAAGTTGTTTTTGAGTGCTGCATGGAGCTCGCCTTGTGAATGAGTCAAGCACCCTGGGAAACGGTTGTGAAGGCCCATTTGCACTGTCAATTTGATTGGCTTCATAAATGCCTAAGGGAATAATGAAGCACATTCTTATGTGGGTCTGTGAGGGTGTGTCCAGAGACAGTTAGATCCTGAGTGTCGACTTTATGAATGGATGGATTCTTTGATGGAGTGATACTATGAATGTATTAATGAGAGGTAGTGTAAGGAAAATTGAAGAGGACGGCAATGGACTCAAACTGTGACAGAAGGAAACTGTTTATTGAAGACAATTAACGGTGAGGGACAGGGCTAGAGGCTCTCTGAGTCTCACCAGAGCTGAGGTACAGCTTCTAAAAGCCCAGATGAAAGAAGCAGGCTTGGGTGGGAGTCTAGGGAGCTATTGAAGGTATTTTCCAGAGGTGATTCAGGGAGTATGCTTTCTGAGGTGTAACACCCAGAAGCTTCCATGCAGTTTCAATGTGGTTAGGGTTGTTTGTGGGTCAGGATATGGACTGACCATTTCTCTGTGATTTATGGACGCAAGTCAATGTTTGTTCATGGGTCACGAGTTCAAGGACACCCTGCTTCTTTTTTGGGCAGGAGGAGAGTCTTCAGGTGGGCTTAGCTAGAAGAAGAAGGTCACTAGGGGAGTGTCCCTGAGTGTCCTGTATCTTACCGGCCACTTCCTGTGTTCCCTCTCTCTGCTTACTGGCTGCCATGATGTGAGCTGATCTCTATGTCACACCTTCCCAACCACGGTGCACTAAGCCCTCTGAAACCATGAGCCAAATGCATCTGGCCTCCCTTAGGATGCTTCTGTCACCAAAGTAGTGCCTGCAAGTATGCCGAGCCATCATCAGGCACAAGCTCCACAAACGCCACCTAGGTCAGGGTGGCGGCTGTGCGATCCAGACTGCCAACGCATCCATTGCATGCGTGTTCTTTGTCCTGTCTGCGGTGATGGCCATGAGAGGGGCACTCTGGTCTCCAGCCACCATGAAGAGGTTGCTCTTCTTCCTCCCAGTCTGTCAAATCCTTCCACACTGACCCGAGGCGTGATCTTTCCACACATGCACATGCACATGGTGATACTTAAGCTCTGTGGCTTTCTGGGTTTTCACTATGAAATGGGCATCTTCAACTCTGGACGCCGCTGAGGTGAATGTGGGCACATGTTTTTGTGCCCCGGGATTGCACATCACTTCTTCCCTTTGCCCACGTTGCTCCGTTCAGATGTCCTTTTCCATGCGGCTCATAGAGGCCTTCGGTTTTGACCTTGTCTGACAAACTCTGCTTCATAATTGGAGGGTTGGTCCCTGTACATGTAACAGCCAGTGTGCTAGTGTTGAAGTGATCGGTCTTCGTGTTCATCTTTTGTTACTGTCGTTGCTCATTTTCATGAGAAATACTTCTCAGCTTTTGTTCTGTATCTGTGGGTCAGCCGCTTTTTCTGCTTCTAGTATTTTGTAGCTTACTTGAGGGATTTAGCGCCCACCTAGATTTATCACAATCCTTCCCTGATGGAGCACATGCCTTGTACACCAATGGTCAGTCTTGTTAACTGGGTGAGATGTAGAGTCACCTAGGAAACACATCAGAGAGGTTTAATGAGGTGGGAAGACCCACCCTGAATGTGGGTGGCATCATCCCATGGGCTGGGGTCCTGGACTAAATAGAAAAGAGAAAGCGAGCTGAGCATCAGGGTTTCTCTCTCTTTCTTCCTGCCCGTGGATACAACATGAGCAACTGCTTCTCGCTCCCATCACCAGACCCCCCTCCAACCCCCGCCATGATGGGCTGTAAGCCTTCATAAACCATGAAGCCAAATTAACCTTCCCTTCCCCTTGTCAGAGA
The DNA here is from genome assembly GCF_020740685.1 of Jaculus jaculus. NCBI lineage: Eukaryota > Metazoa > Chordata > Mammalia > Rodentia > Dipodidae > Jaculus > Jaculus jaculus. The sequence continues at coordinate 164,567,825 of NC_059107.1, read as the reverse complement.
TTTGGTGGTGACAACAAAGATGTCGCCGACATTGTGGGTGACAGCCTTCCACTGACACTGGCTGTCTCATGCACTCTGGTTATAGGCTTTCCCCATACATGGTGTAAATATCAAAATAGATGGCCATGCTTGCTGTACATGAGCATTCCCTTCAAGAATTTATAAAAAGGAAAGCAATATTTTATGTTCACCAAGTTCAGTGTGGAAATCACCCCATGTCACTCACCTCACTCTGTGTCACCCTGCACAATACTGTCTTTTCTCCTTTGGACTGGCATCTGCCTGTTATTGTTGGTTATTTTTATTTTTATCTCTGGTTAACTCAGCTTCTCAGTGCCCTCAGATGGCTGTCTTCATAATAATCTAGAAGTCTGCCTTATCAGGGGACCAGAGGTTGTAACTGGGGAGATTAGCGTAGGCCAAGCTGCTTTACCATCTCCAGAACCACACCATTCATCTCTGCCCCGTGATGAACTGCCTTGTGATGTCTCTGTGTAGTCACATACATTTAACTGCCTTGCATATTTACGTTTCTGCTTCTAGAGGCATGTGAGCCAGCTTGAATAATTTAGCTAACTTTTTAGTAGATTTATTGAGATAGAATTCAATAATGACAGTAGATTTATGCCATGAAAGCCTTTGGTCCAGTGGGTTTTAATGTATTTACAGGTATCTATTAACCCCATGCCCTAGCGTCACAGAATTTTCAATACATTGGAAAAACTCCTTATGGGGTCAGGAGAGATGGCTTCATCTCTCAGGCATGAGGACCTGAGTTTGATACCCAGAACCCGTGTAAAACTCAGCAAGTGGTGGCATGGGCCTGGAATCCCAGGGCTGGGGAGAACACAAAACAATCTTTGGGGCTCACTGGAAAGATAATCTATTCTAATTGGTGAGCTCAGGCCACCGAGAAATCTTGTCTTAAAAAAGGTGAACAGCATTCCTGAGGAACAACTCCAGAGCCTCTGTGCACATGTTCTCACTCACACATGTGTATAAGTATAAAGAAGCCTTGTACCATATACACGGCCACTGTTCGTAGCTCCAAACCCAGCCCTGACCATCACTTACCAGCTTTCTCCCTATGTAGGTTTCATATGTGGGGGATTTCAGACAAAGAAAGCTAATTTTTAACTTTCTGGTAATTAATTATCTAAGTAATCTTTTGTAAATGCTGGGAACTGAACCCAAAGGTTTCTACACGCAAGGTGGGCACTTCACCGAATCCACAGCCTGACATTTGTCTCCTGGGTCTGGCTTCTGTTGCTTGGTGTCATCTGTTGACAATTCCCCTACATTATGACAAGTGTCTTAATGCCATAAATTTTTATGATCAAATCATATTCTGTTCTGCGGATCTACCACAAGCCATCCAGGTTGCATTAGCCAGCCCATGTGGGTGCTTACCTGTGATCAGTGTCTCCAGCCTGGCTTTGCAGGCTGAGGAAGCTGACTTAGGGTGGTAGCTGTCTGAGTCCCACATCTCTGTGGCTAGAATCACAATGTGGGTGGGATAAAGGGTGCTCTTCCCTAGTGTGAAGCAATGGTGGAAAAAGCACAGTACAGGCTACAGCTGAGAGTAGCAGATTTGAGTTTGTGTCCTGTTATGTGTGATTTTCTCTAGGATGGAAATTTTTTTTACTGAATAATTGTAGAGGATTTAACTTTGAAAAGAAAAGATGATAGGGACATTAAGAAATACTCCATTTAATTGTGTTAATTTAAAATTTCTGGTCATGATTAAATAACTCCCTAAAGGATGAAGAAGGTAAAGGAATTCATGAGACCAGATATGGCATATTTATTCTGCAGAAAATGGTGGTCTGTGTCCATAAGGAGAAACCAAGGCTCAGGTCACACGGGCATGCCAGGGCCCTGGTGCAGAGTGCCCTTTGTCAATGGAGATGCCATTAAAAGAAGTAATTTGGTGCTGACCAACACAACATAGAAAGGAAAAGGCACTGATTGGCAGAAAATGCCAATACTTTCTCCCCAAAAGAGGAATAGGAGTTGAGCTAATTACAATCAAATCCACTCAGTTCCCAAAGAAGTCACCAGAGGGTGCCTTCTCTTACTCCCACGTGGCAATGTAGTGGGTGGGGAGACGGTATTGGAAAGCATGAGCCCAGTCCCTGCGTGTGTAAAGGGTTGGAGGCCAGCTGCAGGCCAGATGTGAGATGGCGGGTGGGGGTGGGGGGCTGTGCCTGCTGCTGCTGCAGTGGGAAGACAGAGACAAAGTGGGCTGTGGTGCTGGACATGTGGACACGCCTGGATCCTCCTCTCTGGGCTTTCCTCTGGATGGTGGAGACAGCCTTAATTGCGGACTCAATCCTGCGGGAGAGGAGGCTGTAGTCACCAGGGAATTGAAAGTCTTCTTTTTCAGCCCCCACTAAAACAATTAGATGAGCTTTCCCCTTCCCTCCTCACCTCGCTCCCTTTCTCCTCCTCCCCTCCTCACCTCGCTCCCTTTCTCCCTCTTGCCTTCCTCTCTCCTCCTTCCTTCTTCCTACCATTCCTCCTTTCTGTCTCTGCATTTCTCTTCCTTCTTCCTCCCTTTCTTTTCCCATTGGGAAATCAACTTTTTTGTTGGATTTTCTATGTTACTGGAAGGCATTACTTAGAATTAATTTGTAAATGTACCTCAATGGATATATGTCATTTGAATTTTTTTCTAAGAGGTTTCTTTTTCTCGTTTTAATTTAATTTTTGCATGTGGTGTGACACAAGAACCCAGCTCTGCTTCCTTGTTTCTGAGTGCTAAGCCAGCCTCTTCACACTAAATTAAAGGAGTTTCTTGGCTTTATATTAAATTCCTCACTATATTGAGCTCTGTTTCTGAGCCTTATCCAGTCGACTCATTTCTGTGTGTCTTTTTTTTATACCACTCCAGATTTTAATAATGACAATGGCTTTGTGGGAAGTGTCTACTATATTGAATGCTTTCTCAGTTTTTGTGATAAATCATTTTAGCAAACTTTGGACATTCATTGTAGCATATCCCTTCATGATTATTGTACTCTTTTGTAGAATATTTTTGTAAAAAGTGAAAGTTTACCAAATGTCACCCATTCCTTTCATTATTCATCCTACAGATGTCTCTGGAGCTCATTGACACTGCTGTAGACAGTGCATCGGAGGAGGCCGTGGGCGCCAGCCTGCTTCCAGGGGCTGACGCTGCCACAGAGGTGATGCTGGCCCAGGGCAGGGGGAGGTGGGCATGATACGCAGTGCCATTAGAAAGTGGCACACACCCAGAGTCTCAGAGTGTGTGATGACAGGGTCCAGTACGTATGCTAGTCCCAAGAAAGCTCCCCCTACAGTTGCCACATGGGTTTTGACAAGTAGCATTTTCACTGCTTTTCAGTTTCGAAATATGGTCTTTCCCATTCGCATATCTCCTTTTGCGCACAAATCATTCAGAACTGAATTTTTATTGAATTGCAGTCAGAGAGCAAGTAAGCTTTAGGTGGGAACAGCAGCCCCTCCTGCTGTCTGCCCAGGAATTAACAGAATGTCTTTAAGTTTTTAGCAGGTAGACCAGTCTGCTGGGGCTGCTGTAAAGAAGGTGCCAGGGTCCAAGTGCCTTGAAACAGCAAAAGTGCATGACCTGGGTTCCGCAGGCCGGACGTCAGAGTCAGATACTTGCAGGGTTGGTGGCATCTGGGACCGACATTACCCTCTCTGGCTTCCGAGGGTCCGTGGAAACCTTCCTCTCCTTGCGCATATGGCCGCCTCTCTCTGGCTCTGTCTTTGTGTCTTGTTTACGCCTGTCTTGTGTCCCGGTTCCATCCCCACTCCCAGTTTTGAGATGGGGTCTGATGTACCCCAGGCTGACCTCAAGTTCTGTGTGTCTGAGGAAGATCTTGACCTTTTAATCTTCCTGCATCTATTTCCTGAGTCCTGGGATTATAGACACATGCCACCACAGCCAATGTATGCAGTGCTGGGATCAAACCTACGGCTTTGAGAATGCTAGGCAAGCACTCTGCCAAATCTGCTATACCCCAGCCTCATGAATTTCCCCTCTGCACAAGGAGCCATATTAGATTACGGCTACCTCCAAAGGTGACATTTTAACTTAATTTCCCTTCTAAATGATTGCATTTCCAAATAAGTTCACCTTCTATAGTACTTGGGATTGGGATTTGAACACATTTGTGGGGAGGAGGAGGCCACATTTGATCCCTCAAAGGAGATAGGGCTAATGGACTCTGTGCTTATTAAATTCGTAACGTAAGGTCCATAGTCCAAGGACAAGTGCTGCCTGAAGATCCCAGGGTTCAGCAGTTCTGCTTGCCCTGCCTGGCGAACGCCCAGCACCCAGTTTCCATTCACGTCTACTTATTTATTAAAATGATTTCTACTTCCACTTTTCTTGACTTTATCTTGTTCTTTTTCTAATTCTTTTGAGTGGGACATTTCAGTCATTAATTTTATCATTTTCCCCCTGTCATCCATCGTCACTCTGAGGTATAAATTTTCTTTCAAGCACTGCTTCAACACCATCACCTGGGTTTTGATAAGTAGCATTTTCATTGCTTTTCAGTTTCAAATATGTTCTTTCCCATTCGCATATCTCCTTTTGCCCACAAATCATTTAGAAATGAATTTTTATCGAATTGCAGTCAGAGAACATGATCTGTATGATATTGATTTTTCAGTAGTCCCGAGACTTCGTGGGGACTTGGAGCGTGGTCAAGGTTTGCAGCGTTCCTGATGAGAGAGCGCTTTGCTTCACTGTGGTGGGAACTGTTCTCCCGATGGCTGTTGAGGCAGATGTGCTCACGGCGCCTCCCGTGGCTTGCTAACTCCTACCGAGGGCCACAGGGTAGATTTGATTTGGCTTTCAGATGTGGGGTCTCTGTGAGGATGATGTGTCATTCTGCCATGCCACAGGCAATGAACACATAGGCTCTGATAAAATGGGGTTTCAACAACAGTTCAGTTAAAACTATGGAGCAAGGGATGGTCCCTGCTCCATCCATATGCATGTCCGCCTAGCGCTCACCGCCGAGGGCACGCGGACGTCCTCCATGAGGAGTGCGAGTCATGCTTGCTCCCTGTTCCAACACGGCCTGCTGTGTCTGTCTTAGGGTCCCCATCATGAGGGGCACACCCCCTCTGCCTGGCTGCCTTGTCCTGGGTCTGTCCTCTGATGTCTTTAGCCCAGCCTCCTTCTCCTGACGTAGCTTTCTGCCCAGAGCTTTGCTTCTGTCCCTGCACCACCTCATTGCCGCTCTCCATTCTTGTCCCCGTAAAGACGGTCTCCCCACTCCTCAGACTTCCAAGTTGCTGCATCCCAGTCCCTTCCACATGCTCTGGGTGGCACCTGCGGAAGTCTGCTTTGGATGGGCTTCTTCTGTGCTTTGCTTTTATCTTCACGGGCAGACCTCAATATCACGTGCATCTAGATTATTGAAATGCCCGGGTTCTTTGTTACCTTTCTATGTTGGGCTTCTACTTAACATTTTTCCCTTCTCCTTAATGGATACCTTAGCAAAATCACTGGCTCCAGGCTCACACACCCTCCATTCCATGCCTCTTGGCTTTGACTCTAGAACTTTATTCATGGAACCTTTTCATTATTTCTCTATTTCATGGCTTTGCACATTCAAATGCAGAGTAATTAAGTAGAGGAATTTTGAGTCATTCGTTCCTCCCTGATACAGCTGCCAAGAAGCATGTTTATCAGATGGGAGGTTTGTTACAAGGTTCCTAGATAGAGGAAAGATGGATGGAGATAGATGAGTAAATGCTGGATGGCTGACAGATGGAAGATGCATGAGAGACAGGGGCTAGCTCTGTGTGCCACTCCCCAGAAAGGGCGAGAGCCTCTGTGAGCCCTTCCACGTGTCTGTGCGTCACCGGCCAGGGTGAGTCAGAGCTGGCACATGGCTGGTCTTCACAGCTTGCATAGCCCAGGGTCTGCTAGATCATTTTCTCTTCTTTGCTTGTGCCCCAAGGAGATGCAAACGTGTCCTCCGTGACCACCTGGTGTCACCTACAGCAAACACTAGTTCCTTCTCCCTTATGGGTTCAGCCCTGATTCTTTGCCCTCCATAGGACAATTTTGAGACATTGCTGAGTGTGTCAGCTGCATGCCCATTTCTGGGTCAGGTGAAGTGACAGGACTCAGAGTCCTTTGGATCTGAGATAGGAAAAGGCCATCTAGAAGAATGGACAATGGCACTGACAATGGCACAAGCCACTAATGCCCCGTTAGAGCGACTCAGTCTTGTGTGCGTCCATTGACTCATCTGTGTGATGGGAATGATTCAGCCAGACATGAATGGGGCTTGCTTTTCAGCAAGGCTACACTCCCCAGTAGCAGCAGATGACACGCTCAGGGCATGCCTCAATGTTCATGGGCCCTGTTTGCCTCTGAATATGCCCAAAGGTGTCCCCTGCTGTGCCGCTCCAGAGCAGGTCAAGAAGGGAAGGACCTGTTTGCTTTTAGGTCAGAAGCCCTACATTCAACTTCCTAATTAGATGAGAAAGAAAACCATAATATGACATTCTCCATTTGAACCCCGCAGGAGTCACAGTGAGCCAGGAACTTTGAAGTCCAGGATGAAACACACCACAGAAATGCTAATGAAGGAAGGTGTTTGATTCCTGACTGGGACATGCTTTCCTCAGCATGCTCAGCCTCCTGGGAAACAGAGAGGTCTCTGCTGTAGCCATGTGCCTTGGGCCATGTTTTCCCTACATGTGGCCCCTTGGCTGGCTACTACTCCCAGTGGAGAATACTGTCACAATTTTGCAGTGTTGAGATGGCGCCTCCCAGGTGAGGGCTCTATCCACAGAGCGGCTCCAGCCATGCCCACACCACGGGCTCTGCCCACTGAGCCGCTGCAGCCGTGCCCACACCACTGGGAGTCCTTCCGCTCCGTCGCGTCCTCATGGTGACACACTCTCTGGTACTCTGCAGGAACGCTGAATGGATTGCCTCTACTTGGCATTACGTAATCAGGTGGTAGGAGGGGCCGTTGTACAGACCACCCTCACGGAAGGCCCTGCTTCTGCCTTCAGCCGTGTGCGCCCCCTCTGCCGACTGTGCTCTGGTCCTCTCTCCAAGGCAGGGTGAATCCCTGTGCGGACTCAGCCATGCAAGTCAATGGAACTTTTTATTTTATTAACTTATTCAGTGTGTGTGTGGGGGTGGGGGATGGGGTGCGTATGTGCACACACATGCATGGGTATGCATTACAGTGTGTATGCATGTGAAAGCCAGAGATCAGCACTGGATATCTTCCTCTTTTGCTGCCCTCTGTGGTTGCTGGGGCAAGGCCTCTCACTCGAGCCCAGAGCTCACTGGTTCAGTTAGTCTAGCTAGGCAGTTTGTCCTGGGATACCTGTCCCTGCCTGCCAAGCACTGGGATTATCAGTTGGTTGCCATGGCCACTCAGCATTCGTGTGGATGCTGAGGATGCAAGCCGTGGTGATCATGCTTGCCAGGTAAGCACGTTATCTACTGAGCCAACCCTCCAGCCCCTGGCTATTGGATCTTCATAACCATGACCCCTGCTCTTGAGTTAGGCTCTTGACTAGGCTAGTAGCCTGTCTTCTCTGCTTTTCTGAGCAGCCCAACCTGGATGGGCAGGGGAGGGGTAGGAACAGGAGAAGAGCCTCACCTAGGTCATCTGGTGACCAGCTGGCCTCTGCTGCTCTGCACAATGGCTTTGGGAGCTAGGCTACAGGCCTAAAGCTAGCCCGGCAGAGCTGCTTTCCAAGCCTGAACTGTTGGGCTTGCCTTCTCTTGGGGTTACCACTGCATCCGAGCGTGGGGTACGTTCACAGAGAGAAGCGGCATGAGTGACATTTCTGGTGTGCTGGCTTTGCAGGAGAGAAAACCTATTTCCTTTCCCAATCCTGACGTATTCGTAGGCAAGTGGCATGAGAGACCTGGGGAAGAGAGGCTGGTCAGAGCGGGCGCACTGCCCCGGAATGTTTGGAGCCAGAGCCTGGGTCCAGGACAATGGTAGAGAATTAGGAAAATAGCCTTGGCAAACTGGTGGCATCACTGAAGCTGAGTGCCCCTCCAAGGACTGGGCACCCACTCAGGAACACAAGGGCATCTCTGCATGAGGGATGGCATGCAGCTTTGTAGCAGCAGTTTTTAGTTCACAGAAAAATCGGGGAACAGTCTGGATGGCTCAGCCCACGGTGCTGTAGCCGTGTGTAGGGTGGGGTACACACAGCCATAGCACTCACACACAGCCCACCAAACACCCCATGAGCTCTGAGCGAATCGGGCCGTAACCCTGGCCCCCGTGTGCACACTTGTGTGAAATCACAACCAGAAAATGCAGAGTCAGAGGTTGGGACAGCCTAAGCTCTGCGTGTGCTGGGGAGGGGCGATGAGATGCCCCCGGAGTCCCCGACTGATCCCAGTGCTGCGTCTCCAGGCAGGCTGCGTGTGAACATCAGAGAGGTGTGGCCGCACACTAACACACTTCTACACATCCACGTGAAGCTGAGATAAGAAGAACCTGGTGCAGTCAGAGTGGGCCCTTCACCTTCTTGCCTCACCAGCCTTGGCATTTTGGCTCTCTGTCTACATATCCAGATGGAACCCGAGTACCTTGGAGGACAGGGTGAGCCCTGTGTATGGAGAAACCCGTGTGGGCTTCACAACACTGGCTAGTGAGCCGGGTCACGTGCTGCATCCTCATCTGTAAGAGCCACGTCTTGTGAGGACGCGACAGCGCCATGGAGGCGGCTCTCTTTCAGCAGGAGGTAGGAGCCCTGGGCCCTTGGAGGGGCAGAGACCCTTGAGTACCCCTCTGCAGAATCCCGGTGCTGCCTGTCATCAGGAGGCCAGGGAGCCTCCAAATCATAGTGTTTCTTTCTTGCAGCTGCATAATTTGCAAAGATGCTGAGCTTGGACCCAGGAAGAAGTCATCATTCTGGGCTGAGTTATAGGGTGCAGCTGTTTGTGGGAACAGTGTTGCAGTCTTGTGATAAGTCACAGGGTCTGAGTTGGGGCACTGGGAATGACTGTGTGGGAAGTCAGTGAATGGGCACCGTTAGGGACACCACCATTCATTATATCTCATTGCTATCAAGGACCAGGGAGGCCAGGCTCACAAATCAGCCACCAAGTTCAAACTGGGTGCTCAATGTTTAATTTAATCTCCTATTTATCTGCCTTTATGGCAGAACATGGTGCTTGCTCACAAATACTGCTCTTCTTGGCACAACACGTCAGCGGCAGGGATGATCTGTGGGGAGTGCAGTCACCGTGCGGGGCAGGGCTGATGGAGGGCCAGGCTGACGAGGGCCCAGCTCAGAGCTGCTCCATCTCCACTGGATTTCTACAGGGACTCAGGTGACTCCAGAAAGCACACGGCCTCCTGAATCATCTGCAGACCCAACTGGGAGAGAAGAGGACATGCCCAAGCTCCCTGAGAGCTCTTTATGGGATACTCATATTGTATTTTATTTTTATGATCAGCTTATATGGGAAGGATGATGCCAAGTTTGTTGTAGTTTGCTTCTAGCGTGATAAAAAGTTAAGGCGATGATAATAATAATGATAATGAAAGCAGAGTCCCAGGCCCAGGAGAATACCTCTCACACAGGGCTTGGGAAACAGTCAGGCTGGCTCCTGTGGGGAGTGCCTACAGCTGTAGTCCCGTCAGCAACACACCGCTGCTCTGCGAGCCTTTGCTTCCCCCACTGGCCTCATCCCACAGCTGACAGCATTAACACGTAATGACATACTAACTGTATCTGGTGTTGGCATCAGTCGCCTGGTCACACAATTTAACATTTCTTGGGACAGTCTACATACACGACCTACCAAACCTTTCCTCCTCCTCCTTGCCACCCTGTTTCCACGGTAGGGCCCTGCCCAGCTGGCATCACACAGGAGACCACTGCCACTGCTGTTAGCTGCCTTGTCCCAGCACACAGTCCCCCACTGTCCCCCTCCTCTCTTACTGTCTCTGCCTTCCCTGCTCCCACCAAGGAAGCCATCAGCCTGGTCTTGGACTCCGAGGAGCACTGATGGCCCCTGGTCCCTCAGGGGTTCTGAAGTCATGGGTCTGCTGGCTCAGCCAGCCATTGGCACATGCGTGCCAAAGCTCTTTTTTTTAAATTTTTTATCTATTTATTTGAGAGCGACAGACACAGAGAGAAAGACAGGTAGAGGGAGAGAGAGAGAATGGGCGCACCAGGGCTTCCAGCCACTGCAAACGAACTCCAGACGCGTGCGCCCCCTTGTGCATCTGGCTAACGTGAGACCTGGGGAACCGAGCCTCGAACTGGGGTCCTTAGGCTTCACAGGCAAGTGCTTAACCGCTAAGCCATCTTTCCAGCCCTATCCTTGCTTTCTTGATGAAATTGTTTCCATGTGAGCCCTGGGAGACTGTGAAGCTTTGGAGAATGACAAATGTGCTGACAGAATGGTCTTCCTCACTCTCCATGAGCCTCTGCTTGTGTGGCCTGAGACTTCCATCTGCTAAAGAGGCTCTCAGACCACACTGTGTGCTTGGTGGTTTCCCTGTGCTTTCTGAAGAAGGAGCTGGTGGACTAAGCGTCCATCATATACTCATGACAAGCACTGAAGCACTGCATGATGGTCACATGCCTTCACAGTCCACTGGCCTGCTGTGGACCAGGGTCAATGGAAACAGTGAATTGAAGGGCTAAGTAGAGAAAGATATTTGGGGGAGGCAGGGCTCTGAGAGGAAGGGTGTGTGTTTCTAATCTCGAGCAAACAGGACTAAATGAACATAACTGTCACGGAGGAGGCTGTGATCAAATGTTGAGAGACGTGATGAGGGAACGGATGGGGAAATGAAATCGGTGAATGGAGCAGTGGAAATGAAGCACTTGGGGCTCAGAAATAAAACACTAATTACAGAGTCATTAAAACAAAGCTGGAGAAGAAAACACAGATTAACAACTTGGAACACACTGTCACATATACTTGTGATTGTCACACTGCTTGCTGAAGCAAAGAGAACTACCATAACTTGAGAAGGGACCAGGTTCCTAGTGCACGGGGTGCATGGGGTGGTAAGTAAGCCAGCCTGTTTAGGTCTCATCTCAGGGGAATGTGTGGTGAGCCCAGTGCCAGACAAACCTAGCCTTTTCTGTGATACCCAGAGTTCCCAAATGGTGACCAGGGACCCAGTGAAGGATGACTGCTCATCAGACCTCTGTGAGTGTCTAACTCTTCTGCAGGTGCTGAGTCAGAAGACGTGGGGCTGGGAAGGATCCATCCAGCCTTGCTTTCCTGTAGTAGCTACACTTCCTTCTTCATCCTAACTATCATCTAACTAATCTATCTAGCTATCTATTTGTCTGTTTATCTATCATCCATCCATACGTCATACATTTATATCTAGTTATCTATCACCTATGCATGTATTCACCTACATCATCCACCTATCCATCCATTATCTGTCTATACCTATCAGCTACCTATTATGTATCCATACATTGTGCATTTATGTTTATTTATCTGTCATCTACATACATATCTATCAATTTATATCTATCCTTTATTTGTCCATGTACCCATCCACCATCTGCTTATATCTATTCTCTATGTATCAAACTATAGAAATGATCCCTGAAAGCATAATCTTCAGTATCTACCTGTATATCATCTGTCTATACATCTTATATTTATGTCTTTATCAGTCACCTATATATCTATCCATATCTTATCGATCTGCTTTCTACCCATCCATCATTCAGATATCTATCCATGGTAACAGAATTTTAATTTCTGTCTCTCTGGATTCATCAACTGTGGACACTTCCTATATGTAATCAAAACGTTGTGGTATTTTGTGGTTGGCTGCTCTCACGTATGCAGTCCCCACATTTGCATCTCTCCATCTATCTATCAACTATCTATCATCTACCTATCTATCACCTATCAATACACCATATATTATGTGTCTATTTATCTATTATCTATCTACCTATCTGTCTGTCATTTGTCTTTCTCCCCTGCTTAGCTATCTATCACTCATCATCTTGACATCTATCTACCCATTTGTCATCTATCTGTGTGTCTTTCTAGCATCTTGCTATCACCTTTTTACCCATTTATTTATATCATCTACGTATATATATCTATCATCTGAATCTACATAGTATTCTATCGATCATCTACATGAATGTCTGTCTTTTCCATTGGCCTGTTCTCACTAAAGGAAAAATGATGCTGATTATGGGTCTGTTGCTTGACAGTCAGGGCTCACAGTTGGCTTCCACAGTTCCCAGAATTCATAGATGCTGTGTTTAACATCTGGAAATGGTTAGTCTGGACTCACACACTTGTACACAGATGAACATCTGGAGGTAAACATCTGGAGATAGTTATTCCAGACTCACACACTTGTACACAGATGAACATCTGGAGATTAACATCTGGAGATAGTTATTCTGGACTCAAACACTTGCACACAGATCAAAGACAGATACCCATACCTGTGTGCACCAGATGAAGTGGGCTCATGAAGCAAGTTCTGACCTAGCTCATTTTATCAGGGGGCAGCATAGGGTTTTGCTTTGAGAAGCCCTGGGAAAGTGGCTGAGGGCAGTGACCTCAAGCCAAACTGAGCATGTCTGAACCTCAGATCACCCCAGATCCAATCCCAGTGGCCAACTCTGCAAAATGGACTCATTGTAGCCTTAGATTCTTTATGAGAAGGAAATGAAAGGTAGTGCGTGGAGAATGCTCCAGAGGACCGAGAATAAGGGAGGCAGCTTCGTACTGGATATTAAGTAATGGGATGGACAGTACATGAATGAAAATAAGAGTCAGTATGGGTTTACAGCATGTGCATATTTAATATAAGAAGTTACGAAATGCATGAAGATGCTGGGTTGTTGTAGATTTTATGACAACTCCATTGGGACATAATTGGCACACCTTCAGATCTCTCATTTAAAAGCTGCAGTCCAGTGATCTAGTAGATCCACAAAGTACTATCAGGCTGGGATAAGTCCTGTTTAATTACCTCACCGTCATCCTTTGTGGACATTGCAAATATGGAATCAGACCTTTGTTGTCTTGTGTGTCTGGCTGCTCTCACTTGTGCAACCCTCACATTTGATTGTGTGGTTTTTGTCAGTGTTGTTGCTTTCCAACGTGAAGTAAGTTTCCACTGTCTGGGAGAGACCATGTTTTGTTTATTCAAGCAGCAGTTAATTGGTATTGGGTCACTTCTACTCTTGGGCCATTGTGAGCCTGTACCTGTTTCCTATGGACATAAGTCTCATTCCTCTTGGAGGGGACTTCTAGACTATGGGGTGACTTGGTTCGGCATTTTGAAGAACAACCAAAACTGTCTTCCACAGTGACTGTGCCATCTCACATCATCTCCTCCATATATGAGGGCCTGGATTCCTTTGTGTGTCTGTCACTTGTTGTTTCTGCTCTGTTGCTTGTGTGTGTGTGTGTGTGTGTGTGTGTGTGTGTGTGTCTGTGTGTGTGTGTGTGTGTGTGTAAGTATGTATGTATGGAGACAGAAGACAACCTTGGGTGTAATCATCAGGAATGTCACTCATCTCTATTACAAGGTCTCTCATTGGCTGTTAGTTAACCCACCAGAATACACTAGCTGGCCAGGGAGCCCCAGTGATGATCTTCCTGTCCCTGAGTCCCCAGCACTGGGATTAGAGGAGTACACTGCCATGCCCAACATTATATGTAAATTCTGGCGATTAAACCTAGGTCCTCCTCATTCCTGCAAGGCAAGCACTTTACAGACTGGAGTTCTCTCCCCAGCTCCCTCTTTTGTCTTTTTGATGGCTGTTTCATAGTAGGTGTGAACTGCCAGCATACTGGGCTTTGGGTTTGCACCTCTTTGAAGTCTAGGTCTTTTGTCTGCACATAGTTATTCACTGTGGGTGCATCTTCACTAGAGAATATCTTCCAAATCTATTTTCTGTTTTCAAAGAATTTTCATCTGTCACCGTTGGGCTTGGGCAGTTGTGGCCACCCTCGAGTATGAGCATCTCATGGGCGACTTGCAATACTGTCCCTCCATGGGCCACCAAAGTGCAGAGCAAGTGAAAAAAGTTTAAAAGTGAGGCTAAGTCCAATTCAGTTTTTCTTTCCTGCTAGTTCCTTTGGCAGCATATGGAAGACACCGGATAAGTCCACTTCTCAAGCTGTGGTGGTTTGAATCAGATGCCCCCATAAACTCACATGTTTTGAGTGCTTGGTGCTCAGCTAATAGCAATTTGGGAGGTGGAGCCTTAATGAAGGGGTGTGTTGCTGCAGAGGGCTTAGAGGTGTTCTAGCCAGCTCCGCTCTGCTAGACTTGGGCTCACTCTCCTGCTACTGTTGTCCACCTGATGTTGACGAGGAAATGATGTGAGCCTCTGCTCATGCCGTGCTTTCCCCTGCCACCATGGAGCTTCCCTCGAGACTGTAAACCTAAATGAAAACTTTCCTCCCATGAGCTGATTTTGGTTGGGGGCTTTGTCCCAGCGGCAAGGAGGTAACCACAACATATGGGTGCATTCCTATAATGTCTTCCAAGACTTTGCTCTGGGTCTTCATTTCAGATTGGTCCTTGGCATGGCTGGTTGGCCCAGAACCTGTTGTAAAGGGGGTTTTGTTAGAACTGTGTAAGTCAGGTCCTGTCTAGAATCAATAACAACTGATTTTCCATCATAGCAAAGCGATGGCCCAATCTCATGCTGCCCATCGCTACAGAGCCTTTGCCTTTGGTTCATATCTGTGGTTGCTGATCCGGTTCCGGGTCCCACCACCCTATGGCTTCAGTGGCTGTTTCAATCCAGGTGCCTGTGTGATAGTTTCGCATCCATCCCCAGTTCTTTGGCATGGCTGTCTCCCTTGTATTTGCTTAGGTGCTTCCTTGTGAAGTTCACTTGACTTTAGGAGAGAGACTCTTTTATGCCAAGAAGGGCTTAGGTACTGTTACCTCAGAATTTTTGTTCATGAGAACGTATGTTGCTTTTTATATAATGACAGGACAGCTTCCCTTCTTTTATACATGTTATCATTGCATTTGGGGTGTTTCTTTTCTCAACAGCAACAACAAGGAAATGGGAGGCCAATCACAACCCCCGCGCCTCTCTTAAAGATGTTCCTGTGATGCTCTGGCAGCTGGCGTCTCCCTCAGAGGACTGACGGTGTTCAGTTCTTTGGATTTCCTACTGGGTTGTGACACAGTGTTTTGCTTCACAGGGCCAAGTACTCTGCTCCCTCCAGAAAGCTTTCTTCTGTCTGTTTAGACGTGCTTTTCTGTTTGGTTCCTCCAGCATGTCAGCGGTGCTGTGTGTTTCCTTTATCTTTGCCCACATTACATGACTACCCTTGGATTTCCGTCGCCCCCACTGCCACTTGACTATTTCTAATAATGGCCTTTATTTCTGAAAGTGTTTTGTTTGTCATTGTTTGCTTTTGTTGTCTCACAGTGTCTTTTTTAAGGTTTTTATTTTTATCTATTTATTTATTAGAGACAAAAAGAGGGAGTGAGAATGGGCATGCCAGGGCCTCCAGCCTCTGCAAACTAAGTCCAGATGCATGCACCACCTTGTGCATCTGGCTAACGTGGGACATGTAGAATCAAACCTGGGTTCTCAGGCTTTGAAGGCAGGCACCTTAACCACTAAGCAATCTCTCCAGCTCTCACAGTGTCTTTTTTAAAAGAGAGTTTTGTTCCAGTGCTTAAATTCTTCTTAGGTTATCCCTGATGTCTGTGTACCACAGAGAAATTTCATTGAATTATGGAATCACCATGATTTCTCAGAGTGAGTCATCTTGGGAGACATGCCCTCTTTTTATCTGTCACTTGCTTCTTCCTTCCCCTTATAGTTCACAGGCTGTTTCACAGGCCAGCACCATGATCCTCTGAAGCCCTGAGCCCTGAGTAATGTGGGAGTCAGGGATGGGAGGGTCCCCAGCCTGAGGAGGTGAAATTCAGGTCAGGCCTGGCTCAGAAAGACCACAACTAGAGGTGACGGGGCCTTGGGCAGTAAGGGAATGATACCTTGACACCCCCCCCCCCCAGCAAGGGCCCACTCTGTCATCTGGGGTCCTCTGACAAGAAGATGTTTATTTCAGTAAATCTTACTTTTATTTTTGCAAAATTAATCTTTTTCATCCATGTATGTGAATATGTTTATGAGTGTTTTATGTGTGATGTGCACGTGGAGACCAGAAGACAATTACAGGCGTCATCCTCAAGGACACTGCACCCTGTTTGTTGAGACAGGGTCTCTGGCCTGGAGCACGTCAGTTTCAGAGGAGTCAGTTTATAGTTGATGGACACATGCGCTCATGTAGCACAACATGGTGGGGAAAATATGTGGAACACAAGGCCAGTCACTTCATGGTGGATGGGAAGCAGAGATCAGAAAAGGACTGTAGACCAGGTTTAATATTCAAAGGCACACCTCCAGTGACCAACTTCCTTCAGCTAGGTTCCACCTCCTAACATTTACAGAAGCTTTCAAAATGGCATAACAGGTTGGGACCAAACTTCACCACACGAGCCTGAGATGGTCACTCCAGATTCAAATCATTAACGTCGACTGTTCAGGGGGAATGAGGATTACAGAAGTATTACAGGCACTAGAAGGGCAATGCCTTGCCTCCTGTAGTCTTTAACAGAGAGATGCCACCCCAACGCTCACTATCTCAGCCCATCTGCACTGTCTCTCTGGAGGCCCATAGATAGAACAATGGGCATGTTTGTCCACTCTTCTTTATCACTGGAGGATAATATTATGGACTGAATACTGTCCTGAGATACTGTACACTATCTGCTGTGCCCCCAACAAAGAGTCTCTCAGACTCAACCTCACCAAATTTCCCAGGAGCATGCCACTCCCTCCCTAGCAGCTGCACCCTATTATTTCCCCAAAGCACCATCTTGCCTCCAGGCTTGGCCCTTATTGCTCCTTCCTTCCTACCTGTGCTCCCATAAGTTCTGACCTATTTCCACCTCAGTTACTCTCCATGGTCTTATGAGTTCTGCCTCTGTCCTTGCCAGTCACCCAGTATGGTAGGCAGGCTTCCCATGGGGTCCTGTCCATCCTTGCCTGTCCCGTAGAAACACAGATCTCACCTTCTGTCCTAAGCCTGTGGTCCTGGTCACAGGTGCAGCCATCACAGTGTGCTTGCTGTCTTCTATCTGGGCTGTAGAGTTCTCAGGCTGACGTCATTTCACAGGTATCTTGTGGCCAGGTAGGACACTAGCTTTGGTTCCCATGCCCATGGCTGACCGTGGGTAAAACTTTTCATAGGGAGAGAGATCAGGGGCATGGGAGACGGGGGCAGGGCCCTTCCTCTCCAGAGCAAAAAGTGAGCAACTTCCCAGCAAGAGGCATGGTGAGCCACTGTCATGGTCATGGATAGAGCTTGCTGTGGTCAAGAACCTTGGTCCGGTCCACCTCATTCTGTACCTGTGCAGAGCAGGGGCAGAGAAAGAGGCCAATCGCTTTTTGTTTTGCTTTCAACATCTGTGGGCAGAGAGGAGCTGCATTTGGAGCTGGACAGAGGGATAGACCACTCCTAGCAACTCTGGGCTGACCTGGAGCCCCATGGGATTGGTCTGTTTCCTTCGACAGCTGAGCAGATCCGCTCTGAAAGTCATGAAAGGAATAAGGTACCAGAAGTCAAAGCATTGCAGTGGTGTTCACTCAAGTCCACTTTCTTCTCTGATCAGGAGCATGGTAGTCCTGTATGCCCTAATCCCTGAACAGCCAGTGGCTGTCACCAGAGGATAAGTCCTAGCAAGAATACTCTGGGAACTTGCCACCCTCTTTCCCCTTTCTGACTAACGGTGCTGAAGATGTGGCAGAGTGCCCATCAGCCAAGGTCCCTGTGGACCCATACATGAGCCTAGCACTGCCCATGATTTCACTATGTCTACCTGCTCAGCTCCAATAGGCTGACATTTAGAGGAATCCTCTCTCTCACAGCTCAGCTGACCATAACAATTCCCCAGTGGACCATGGCTCTGGCAGAGATTCCTCTATCTCATCTTGAAGTATTTGTAAATGGATTTTCTCCCTTAATATTCCTGATCTCACTGTGGTGGCCCTTCTCCCATGGCATGCTGCTGTAGAAGTTGGATGTATATAGGACAATCTAATTCTGAGTGTTTTCCCTTCCCCACAGTATATTCTAGAAAAGATATATCAATCCTGAATGCTATGCCACCAATACATAAGGGATTAATTTGAAAATTAAAGAAGCACATGTGTGTACTGTAAACATCAGCTCAGGAGTGTGTCGCCATGGACCTCTTCTGAGGTGCTGTGTTCCAGCAATGTGGGCCATCCCTGGGGTGGGACCCTGAGGAAAATCTCAGGAGCAGAAGCCAGGGTAAAGCGTAGCAGTGAGAGGGGTGCCTCTGTAGAAGCTGAGGCCATCAGGGTGTGTCTTGGTGCTCTGAGTGAGGCTTGCAGGAAATGAGACTTGCAGAGAGGGCCCGAGGAAGATGCTGGTGGCCACCGGGTAAGCTGTGTGCAGAGGTGCCAAGCCTCCAACAAATCCCAGCCCATGCAGCCCTTGCGAGAAAGCACACTGAGAGCAGCGGGCTGTTCTGGTCACAGGACAAGGTGCTGTGACAACAGGGGTCTGCAAGCTACTGGCCTAGGAGGATGGCTGCCACCATCAGCCCGCTCATTGACTGGCCTCTACCCAGCCTGAAGGAACGGCAGGAAGCTGGGGACACAGTGTCCCTCCCCAGCCCCATATTATAATAGCAGTAAGGCTCTTCAACTCTGAGTAGAGATGTCTCCAAGGAGAAGAGAGGACTTTTCTCTAGTAGAAAACAGCGAGGAGTACTAATTTGAAAGAGACTTTAAATTGGGAAGATTATGATTTCTATTCAGTATGGTGGAGAGAGAGCTCAGTCTAGAACAACTTAGGAATTAAACTAATTTGGAGGAAGACATGGCAGCTGTGTTTTCCTATCTAAGTCTTGGCCATCACGAGTCTTGTGTGCTGAGCCCGGAGAACTGGGGACCAGGAGATGCTCAGTGAATGCTTGCCACACGAATGAATGAAATGCATGCACTCGTTATCTGGGGCCGCCTCCTGTTTAGTGTGTGCTAACAACTTAGTACCTCAGATTCCTCCCTTTGTAAACATCACCCGCTCATGTGCAGAGGTGTGAGCCTGGCAACGGCGTCACCCGCCCATGTGTGTGAAAACACATCTGTGCGGTGTCGGAGCCGCACCTGACCTGCTAGGAACCACTGGAATTTGATTACCGAGCCTGTCGTGGCACTGAAAACACATCCAGATTTCCATAGTCAGGCTGGTGAGCATGCTGGGACAGTCTGGCAGAAGATGGTCTTGCAGGAAGAAGTAGGTCCTCAGACTCAAGAGAGGCTTGAGAGGCAGAGCCCCACAGAGAGCTCGATGCCATCAAATCCCTGGTCTGAGGTTTTCCCTCCGTCTTCTGTCCTCACATTCAAGCAGGACCATTCAGCCCAGGGTCACTGCACTGCCTAAAGAGGTGGTCTTCCCCAGGTGGGACACATCCAGTGAGGGTGTATCTCAGTGCTTGGCCCCTTTCTGTTAGTCCCAGAATACTGGTGAGTTGGCTTGGTGTGAAAGGAAGTAAGACTAACGGACTCACTTCAGATCAGCCCTCTGTCCCATCAGGAGAATGTTCTAGACAATTCACTGCCACTTCATGTGTTTCTGAGGGTGTAGAGTAATCCATAGACTAGGAGTTTAACTTGGGGTAATACGGCAGTAACTGAGTATGTTTAACTTGGGGTAATACGGCAGTAACTGAGTATGTCTTAGTGTTTCATGTGAGCTGTCAGAGGACATGGTTAGCTTCCTAAGTCTGTCCCAGTATCCTGCCATGTGTTCCTTCCCTCAGCAGACTTGTCTGAAACTTTGCTCAGTGTGTGTATGTGCCTGTATGTGCCTTCACTATACTACATCACCACATAGACATTCCATCCTGGTATCCCTGCCCTGTGTTCCTTCCCTCAGCAGACTTGACTGAAGTTTGGTCAGTGTGTGCATGTGTGTGCACTCAGTATACCACATCACCAAAGAGCAGTGACACAAATTACAAACCTCTGTAGGCTTGCCTCCTGGTACAATGGAGTGGGCACACCCTCCCACGCAGGAGGACAAGGTTTGGTAAAACAGAAACCATCAGATAGATATTTGAGAACCCAGAAAAGCACAGAGCAGTGGGAAGATGGGTGTGGGAGGCTGGTGGTTGGGAAAGCATTGACAGACAGGGATGACCACAGCCTGGGTCACCATAGGATGCATGCCATGCAGCCTAAGGCCACACACGAGACAGGCAGAGATCATTCTGGGAGAACTCTCTGGTACTGGCTTAAGAAGCAGGCAAGGGGGTAAAACAATGGCTTATTTGTTAAGAGCACTTCCTGTGCAACCATGAGAAGCTGAGGAGGTCTGAGAGACCACCTTCGTTTGACCCCCTGGACCCACATAAACAGCTGACCATGTCTATAACCACAGTGATGTGGAGGGAAGAAATCAGACTATTGCTGGAGTTTACTGAAAAAAAAAAAAAAAAAAAAAAACTTCAAGGTCTGGGATCAGTAAGAGATTTCAGCTCAAACGCTGAAAGCACAGGAGTGGTAGAGCAGGAAGCTTGGCATTAGTCTCAGGCCACCACAAGCAAGCATGAACCTGAGGTGCTGTGTGGCACATGCAGGCATGTATACTTGGAGATGCCACACTCACACAGCACACTCTCGCCTTCCCCCACACCAACAAAATGAAACAAAACAAAGGAAATGGGCAAAGCACTTACTGAAGCTGTGAGAGAGGTGACAACCACCATTTGCCCCTTTTTATTTTCTCTGGCTTTCAAGCCCAGACCCCTTGCTCAGCAGCCACCAAGGGACGCCCAGAGGATCCCAAACCGCAGGTCAAGGGCAGCTTGCACCTTGCTGATCCAGCACAGGAACGGTGGCCAGGAGATGGAGAAAGCCCTGCTCTCTGTTCCCCATCTGTGCCCTCCTGCCTGGCTCCGTGCCTGGGTACCATGACAGGTAGGCATGGCCAGAGCCACACTGGCCAGGGGCAAAAAGGGAAACAGGATGCACCATGGTGATTGTGGAGAGTGGAGAACATGGGCAGTGACCTCACAGAGCTGTCTATGGGTCCCGGGCCCTCTGGAGATTCACATGTGTTCGTCTGGTCACAGGTAGTATACAATGACACTCAATGATGGATAAGACACCACAGCCTTCACATGCAGAGTCAGTCCTGGCACTGAACTCATGGGGTATAGCAAAAGTCGCTTTGTAAAAATTTTAAATTTTAAATTTGATTTGATCTTCCTTCTTCTCCTCCTCCTCCTCCTTCTTCTCCTCCTCATTGGGGTTGAACCCAATGTGCTGGCAAGTGCCCTATCACTGAGCTATGCTCTCAGCCCTACCACTGAGCTCTGCCCTCAGCTCTACCACTGAACTATGCCCTCAGCTCTACCACTGAGCTCTGCCCTCAGCTCTACCACTGAGCTCTGCCCTCAGCTCTACCACTGAGCTCTGCCCTCAGCTCTACCACTGAGCTCTGCCCTCAGCTCTACCACTGAGCTCTGCCCTCAGCTCTACCACTGAGCTCTGCCCTCAGCTCTACCACTGAGCTCTGCCCTCGGCCCTATGGACTGACTCTGAGCTCGAGCTCATGCTTCCCACAGCCCTGTGCTGATCATGGCGAAACCCTTCAGCGAAGATTAAGGATTTGTTTAGCAAGAATAAGGGTATCAGGTTGAAGAAGGCAGAGCAGCCGAGAGAGTCAGGAAACTTCCCGGTAGCACAGGGGCACGCAGACAGAGACTCGCAAAGACACACTCTCAGACGTGAAGCCAGTACTGCTGAACCGCCCCGACAAGTGAGGTTGACTCCTCAACACAATGGGAAGATTAACAACCGCAGCCAAGAGCTGGACAACTGAAAGAAGAACCAATGAAGAATTTGGGCACTTAAAATACAATCATAAAAAGCAATAGCCACCATGTAGGCTCAATAGTAGACAAACAACAATTGACAAAAGAGTAGTAAAAACCATCTGGTATGAACAAGAGAGAAAGATTCCTCCCGAGATGCAGAACTCAACGCACAGTAGCAATGCTGAGCTGTACGGCAGCGTCCTGACAGCGTGCAGGCAAAGTGCGTGCATTACCTATGGGATCACAATGACTTTAGTAACCACAGATTTCTCATCATAAAGTTTGAAAGCCCAAGGGAAGTAAGACAACATTTTAACACTGCTATAAAATGGTACTTTTAGTTTAAGAATTTAAATAGAGTGAAAATATCCTTCAAGGATAAGGGAATTTCAGCTATTTTCAGATGAAAGGAAACCAAGACTTCATTCGAGCAGATCTGTACCAAAATAACCTATGAAGGAATTTCTTCAGAGAGAAGGCAAATAATGCCAGAGAGAAGCTTGGGGAGCTGGGGGTGAAGAGACAGCAGCGGGAATGGGCAGGTACCATAAGCAACTGGGAGGGTGTCTGTGTCTGCTCTCCTGCGGAATTCCCTCAACTGTATTTGGCAACAGAAAGCAACCCGGTAACGTCACCAATGGGACTCAGCGTGAGAGGGTGCCACAGTGAGGGAACATCATGAAAGGTGTGGGCAGAGGGCCATGGGTACTGGTTAGGCTCCAGCACCCTGCTTTGGTAGCTATGTAATACCACACTGATTAGACTTCACAACAAAGACAAAGCATGGACCATAATGATCTAAAGCCAAGGCTCCAAGAAGCCATGGCATAGACAAGAGTTCACCTGTGTCGCTGTGTAAGCACGTAAGAGGCAAAGCTGAGTGGAATGTGGACGGGCTCAGATGTTGGAGGTGGCCATATACCCCTCTCCCATGGGTGATAGAACTAGGAGACAGAGCAAGCACCTAGGAAAACAGAAAAAGAGGCAGACAATAGAATTTAGCTGAGATCTGAGCACCCATGTCCAGCACATTGTTCCAAAGGGCAACTGGTGGGCACCACACCGTGTAGCAACCTCAGAAGCTATTCTGCTGCTGCTTCTATGAGCACAGAGAGGCCTGTCACCTCCTCACTGCGCTCGGGGGTCCACAGATGCTTGTTGTGCCATTGAATCCTGTCTGATGCTGTCCAACCCTCCCAACACCTAACTGGCACCTCCATGGCTCCTAGCACCAAGCCTGGGCCATGTTGAAAGGAATGCTCCTCCTGGAGAAACCTATGTCAGCACAGAGCCATGGGATGCTACCCGCCTGGAGAGTCCAGCCAGATTCCCCCGCCCACCATCTAGAGAGAGGCAGTGGGAGGGTTGGTACCCACCCGGGAAGACCGCCCAGCTCCACCCCATCGTCTCCAAGGAGGCAGCACGAGCTTGTGCGTGCACTGTCTGAGTGGTTGCTGGTAAGTCCTCCAGCCCTGCACAAGCTCAGCCACCTGTCACTTGTGCCAGGTGCCAACTATGGACTTGCTAATAAAACACATTCTGGATTCAGTCTCCGATCATGCAGGCGGTGTGCAGGCACGTTGTCCAGGATGTCATTTCCTCCTCATAACACTTCGGTCCGTACAGCGAGCACCGTGATACTGGAAACATTCTTCTTGTCACTACGTTTCCTTGTGCTTCTGGATCTAAGCAGTCTTGGCTTAGTGCCTCACCCCGGAAGTTTCCTTGTGTGTTTTTCTGAAGGCTCTGGGCTTATAGGCTCTACACCAAGCCAAGCATGCAAGGTGGACTGTGCTGTGGGGGATTCAGGTAGAACGTTCCAGCACAGTGATGGCCACTTGAAAAGAGTGCTGAGGCTAGGAGCCCTGTCCCGGCGTTGCGTCATCTTTCCAAGCTGCTGAAGGCAGCTCGCAGCTAGGGGCAGATCCCAGCCCAGCCTGGCAGCGCAGCTGAAAGTGGAGCCCTGGAGTGAGTCCTACAGGAGAGGCTTCCTAGGACCAGGACAGCACTGCGTGGCTTGTTCTCCCCGCTGAGTTCATTTACAGGACTGAAATAGCACATCGCATGGCCAGGAAACCAGAATTCTGTAGACAGATACGAGGTGGAAACCACACAGCCTGCAGGGTAGAGCCAGACTTTAGATTCTAGCCCCTTTGGCTCTGAAGAGTACCGCTCCCCGCTGTTCTTCAAACCCGGGTGACCATCAGCAAAGGCCCTGGCAGAATCCTGGCAAACACCAGCAGAGGCACATGGAAGAATATTTAGTGTTTCCCAAAGTCTGGGTTTAGGAAGCACTTTGGATGAATTGACTCCTCCCTGGAGAGCCCATTCCCTCTATGTTTTGTGAGTAGAATGTTCTAGTAAGACCCCCAAACCAAAAATTTTGGGAAGCATATCGGTGGTCTGTTCTGTGGGACTCCCACGCAGCACAGACCCTGTGCTGCAATTTCCCTCTAGCCCAAAGACAGGCTGAGGGCATCAAGCGTAGGAAGGGCTGCCAGAGCAAACACAGAGGAGCTGCTCAGGACGCTTTCGCCTGAAACACTCTGAACTGGAAAACTGAAAGTGGAGTGTTCCAAAACCTGAAACTTTGCATATGGATGTGATGCCCCGGTAGAAAATTCCACACCATAGACTTTTATGTCATATACAAAATTATTTAAAAGTATCATATGAAATGGCCATCAGGCTATGTGTTTAAAGCATATATGAATGTAAATAAATTTTGCATTTAGAGTTGGTTCTTCTCACCAAGTGTGGTTTTAATCAGATGCCTCGCCCCCCCAAAAATGCATGTGTCCTAATGCTTGGTTTCTGGGTGGTGGCAATTTTGGAGGTGGTGCTCTGATGAAGGAGGCCATGACCTCTGGTTGCTGGGGACAGGCTTGGGAGTATTTCAGCCTGCTCCCCCTTGCCAGAGCCCAGCTCACTGTCCTGCTGCTGTTTTCCACTTGCTGTAGCAGAGCAGAAGCGCTGTCCAGCCTCTGCTCGGCCCTTGCAAGCATGAAGCTTTCCCTGAAGTCTGTAAGTCAGAATAAAACCTTTCCTCCTGTCTGTGGCTTTGGGATGGGTGCTTTACCCCAGCAACGAGAAAGTAACCAAAACACCAAGATACCTCATGATGTACATGCAGATCTTTCCAAAGAAGTCACAAAAGCTAAAATCAGAGAGCTGTAAAAGTGGGTCAGTGAGTAAAGTGCTTGTTGCGGGAGCCTGAGGACCCGAGTTCAGGTCCCAGTCCCCGTGTGAACCTTAATGACACGTGTCTGAAACCCCAGAGCTGGGGAGGTGGAGATAGGGGGATTCCTGGGGCTCACTGACTAGCTAGTTTAGCCAAATCAGTGAGCTCCAGGTTTAACAATAGCATCTGTTACCAAAACATGAGGTGCATAGCAATCAAGGGAGATACCTGGCACTGACCTCCGGTCTCCACATGTACGTGCCCACACAGGCACATGTGCATCCACACACATGCAAATACACATTCACGCACACACATCCCACACCCATGCCAAATGCATACACAAGCCAAAAAAAAGCTCAAATCCAAAACACTGCTGGCCACAAGCACTGTGACCAGGGACGCCGCGTCTGTAGTGAGTAGTTTTGAGGAGCAGCACGTGCGGGGGGCACCCGTGTAGTGAACTAGCACCAAATAGACACTGGGGGCTGGGGTCCTGGGACGGGAGCGGCTGTTGTTGAGAGAATTTGGTGTCAGAGTGCATCATGTGCAGGCCTCCCTTTCAACTGGAAAATCCTATCCCCTGTTCTACACAAAGTCTATAATTACTGATGCTACACGACATCTCCCAAATAATGAGGGGGCCACCGGGAACCACTGGTTATGAGATGTAGCCAGAGTCCATGAGGCTTTTAATTTGTGGAGTTATAAATATGTGAAATGCCCAGGAGCTTCAATTAAAGGATGTTTGCTTCTGTAAAATGAAAATGGTGACAGGGGAGAGGGACTCCTGGTTAGCAAGGCCTTGTAAAAGGAAGGGGGTAGCAGGCCCGCAGTGATCCTCAGAGCAGGAGAGGCAGGCTTTCTGCTCAACAAATCTTCAGAGTCAGGGAGGAGGTGGCCATCCTCTCGAGTCAGAAGCGGAGGCGAACACTCAGGTGTCTGTGTCAAACTTCGCCCGTGTCCTCACCTTCTGCCTTCTGAACATTTGAAGCACTCACACCCCTTCCAGCCCCAAGCCTGGATATTACTTCCAGCTACCAGACCAGGCCAGCCATGCCAGCCTTTGTCTGCTCCCTCTTCCTTGGATGCACAACTTCCTCTAGTGGAGTTGGGTTCCCACTGGGCGGACTCTGCTATAGCCTCGGTCTCCTCTACTTGTCTGGGCTCTGCTGAAGGGAGACTCAGCAACTGAAAGCTTCAGGCAGCTGCCACCATGATTTGGCACATATTAAAATTTTTTCTCTGGGGCTAGAGGGATGGCTTAGCAGTTAAGGTGCTTGCTTCCTAAGCCTAAGGACCCAGGTTCAGTTCTCCAGTACCCACATAAGCCAGATGCACAAGATGACGCATGTATCTGGACTTAGTTTATAGTAGCTAGAGTTCCTGGTATGCCCATTCTCTCTCTCTCTCTCTCTCTCTCTCTCTCTCTCTCTCTCTCTAATTGCCTCTTTCTCTATATCCTTCCCAAATAAAATATGAAGCCTTTTTTAAAGAAAAAAAAAACAACTACAGGTGCTAGAGAGATGGCTCAGTGGTTAAGTGAAGCCTAACGACCCCAGTTCAAGGCCCGATTCCCCAGGACCCACGTTAGCCAGATGCACAAGGGGGCGCATGCGTCTGGAGTTCGATTGCAGTGGCTGGAGGCCCTGGCGCACCCATTCTCCCTTTCTATCTGCCTCTTTCTCTCTCTGTCTGTCACTCTCAAATAAATAAAATGAACAAAAAAAAGTAAAAAAAAAGAAGAAAAAACCTACAAAAACATTTCTCTCTAAGAGAAAGCATAGATACTTTCCTCTGCTCACCTCCACCCTGATGTTTGTGGGAACGTCAGCCAGTGATAACCGACGATCCCTACGTGCTCATATGCGCCACTCCATTGGGGACAGATTCTTCATTTGCGGCCTCAGGTTATGCATCCTCGTGTCAAGTCAGGATGGGAAGTTTGATCATTCGGCTTCTCTACTCCCACACCACTGCCACTGATCCCATCTGTCCTCACGTTCCCAGGCTGTGTGAGGCTCCCTGAATTCCTGTCTCAAAGTTCTTCCCAGTTCAAGAAGTTCCCATGCAATGTTTTCACTCAGCGTACCTCCTGCGAGTTCCTTGTCTGCATGCTGAGTCACGGACTTTCTTCCCGTGTGGACGGCCTTCCGCCACTCCTGCCTTGCCTCCTCTCCTCACGGTCTCCCTCGGCCTACGGTTGGTTCCAGGTTTCTGCACGCCGGCACATCTCTTCAGTGTAGACCTGACTTGCATCTCTCCCCCTTGTACTTCTCCAGATGTCAAAAAGGGCAAGGCAGCACCTCTATCTCATCCTCACGTTGCTTCATTTGTTCCTGGCAAACCAGAGGCTACCAAGGAGGATGGCATCCATATGCCCTTTGCCATTGCTCCCTTACATGGCAAGCTCTTTCCGGAAGGACAGCAAAGTCCACATAACTTTGGAGATCATGTCTCATCTACACCACTTTGACAGATGACAATATATTCTCTAGTTCTTCAGCCATTTGGAGGAATATCTGTACTTACACAGTGATAGAATTTATTAAGAGAGCGTGTCATCCTACGCTATAATGAGGAAGATGGCCACCCTGGATTCCATCCTCACTCGGGAAAAGGCAGTCACTTCAGCATTGCCACTATGGACACTCCATCCTCAGATGGACCGGACTCAGTTCCATGGCTCAGCACTTGTCACACGGCCATGAACTGATCCTTCCCTACACATCTTTGCTTTTGTCTGTCCCTGTTCAGGTGCCAATTTGCTGCGTGACTTTCCTTAGGGAACCATAGACAAATTTCTATTCACCCCAGGTAGGATACCAACAATGGACCAAGAAATGATTTCACCCAAGTCTAGCTTGATGAAGCAATGAGTTTATTGGGGTCACCTGCAGAAGTAGGGGTGACTCAAAGCCCGTTATCTTCACATGACAGCATGGAGAGACTTGTGAAAAACTGCATCCCTGAAGTGCCCCGCCCAGCTTGCAGGCAGCTCCACTGAACAGTCTCCTTGGCCTCACGGGGTGCTTACTGTTCGCAGAGCAGTGGGGATGGGCCCGTGACTATCTTCAGCTTCCTGCACACTATGACGCCCCCACCCATTCTCTTCTTCAGGAGAGGATGTTTCCATTTACTGGAAGAAAGGTCCCCAGCTCCTCTTCTGTGAGGTTAGGGTTGCTGACATGGGGTGCTTGTGGGTGGGCATGGGGAGAGGAGGGGACGGCACTTCTCAGAGGCACTCTAGCCCTGTCTCTAGCACACTCCCACACCCTCGTTCCTCTCCACAGGTACCTGGGTTTCCGGTTTTGCTATTTCAGGGGAGCTTTAGTGAGTCACCACCATTGCCGAAGGCACTGGGTGGGGTGCAGCAGTTAACCCAAGTCTTGTGGTGACACTCCTGCTCTCTCATCCCTCAGCTCCCCACATCCGGGGCAGCCCTGAGCCACATCTAAAGGTTGTACTTTTCTTGAGTCCCCCTAGCTGGTGAAACTGAATTTCATTAGCCTCCCCCATGACCCTAAATGAATTATCTCTGATTTATTCTTGTGGACCGTTTCTCTTTTTCCCCAGGCTTCTAGAAACCAGAGCCCAGTGGGGGAAACCTCATCTTCTTGAGGACAGTGGCTTTTGTGGCAGGGGCGCTGTATTCCGGCCTGATCTCACCCTAACTGAGCTCCATCCATAAGATGCTGCTTCACCGTGGGGCTGCACAGAAACCAGGCGTTTGAATGGAGAGTATCTGCAGGATACAGCTGGGCCCACCACAGGATGCAGAGCTGCCTGAAGCTTGATCTAAACTGACAACTGCTCAGGAAGGATTCAAACTGGCACCACAGGAGGCTTATCCAAGCAGTTCCAAGACAGAGGCAAGTGACCCGAGGACCCCGGAGGGATTCAGAACACAGGACGCGGGCCCGCTTCTGTGCCGGGCAGGTGACCACGCACTGCCGGAGAGTGGCCCTGCCATCGGGGACCAGAGCTGTCGAAACAGAGCCATGTGTCATCCTCGGAATATCCAGAGATGGTTCTGAGCACATGGAGGCCTTCTACTCTGGACATGGGAGGACAGGGGCAGAGGAAGGCTGAGTTGGGGCTCGGGACCAGCAGGCTCCACAGGGAGAGGCAACAAGCTGAGCCCAAGGGTGGTGGCTCATGATTTTAATCCTAGCATTTTGGAGTCTGAGGAAGGAGGATTGCTGTGAGTACGAGGCTAGCCTGAGACTAATTCCAGGTGAGCCTGGGCTACAGCGAGGCCCTTTCTCAAAAGACAAAACAAAAAAAGACTCAGTAAAGCTGGCTTAAAAAGAAAAAAGCCAGCAAATGGCTCCCAGAGCCATTACTACCACAGACATCCTGATGGCCAGAAGTGACAGTTAATTTCTACTGTCAATGTGATTGGATCTGGAATCACAATGGAAATGAACCCCTGGCATCACTCGTGAGGGGGTACCTAGGTAGATTTGGTTAACTGCACCCTAACTATGGGCAACACCATGCCATGTGCTGGGTCCTGGCCTGAATACAATGGGGAAGCTGTCTGAGCAGCGGGTCCGGGTCCTGGTTAGGGAGCTGCCTAGAGTTCCTGCCACCATGCCTTCCTCTCCATGGTGGGCCGCACTTCCAATCTGTGAGCCAGGTGAGCCTTGCTTTCCTTGGCTTGCTTTTGTCTGTCAGGTCAAGGAGAAAAGTAACAAATATGCCAAGCCACACTCAGGCCATGTCAGAACCCTGGATGGAACCAGGCAGGTCAATGTGTTCCCTTCCTAATGAGACCCAAAGACCTTGACTTGAGGACTGTCTTTGAAAAGGCTTGGCCTGCATGGAGGTGGAGGTGTGGAGCACTGCAGGCCTTCTCATGAGACCTGAGGGAGGTCCCAGAGCGAGTCAGACAGGTTTAGATTTGGGGGGAAGTGCTGAGGGCTTAGGAAGTCAACTGAGGAATTTGGAAAAGAAAAGAGCAGAACTGTGATTTTACAGCAGGAAGACCTTGCTGGTCTCAGATGAACGAGCCCGTACAGAGAGAAACTGGAATCAAGTGGACCTTGTGGGACGCTCTGCATGGCTGGGGTTCTGTGGTCTGTGCCCAGGCCAGGCAGTGGAGATGAGGCATTGAGTGAAGGAAGGGGGATAACTCGAGCAGCCTGTGCAGCAGCTAGGGAGGACCCAGTGTCTGGTCCCTTAGCTGGCTGGGGAGGAGGCAGGTGGGAATGGACCGGACTCCCTGTCTTCCTTCTGTGTGTTTTGGTTCAGCTTTTATCTCTCCATAAATTCGTCATAAGAAAGGGCTCTCTTAACTCCTGTGCCTCTCTTTTCTTCTCTGAAGGCAGCATGGGCTTGTTCTGGAGAGAAATGATGATGGATAATAGACTCTTAGAGCTGCTTTGGACACCAAGCAGTGAAGAAGTAGATGTCACAATCAGGAGCACACACCGGCAATTCAGATGGAAAATACACCAGAGGAGATTACCACGGAGAGACTTCAGGCTGACTTAGCGCATCAGTACGTCTCTGTGTGAACTTGCAGGACTTGCCGCTGCCCACGCAGCGCCCGTGCTGACCGGCAGCTGGGCTCAAGGCCAGTGAGCAAGCTAAACCTATCTGGGGATTTTACTCTGGTTCCCCCACCCAAGAAGTAATTCCTTGAGCAGAAACTTTGAGGAATATGAGGCATCGTGCCAAAGCCTGGGGGTCTTGTAAGTGTAGGAAATCCAAGTTAGAGAGGAGCCAATATTATTCAATTTGAGCTGTGTGTGTGTGTATGGTGTGTGTGCGTGTGCGTGCACGTGCGTGTGCATGCACATACATGTTTATAGGAAGAGAACCTGAGAGCACAATTCACAATTCATACATTTTCTTTTTGGAGCTCCAGACTCAGTGATTTGCACTTTTTGTTGTTGTTGTTGTTAATTGGTTCATTAGAGAAAATTTACAAAATCCTGGTGTTCGGAGCACTTCCCAGATCCATGCACACAGAGCTCTGGGGCAGTGCTGGGGGCGGGGATGAACGCAATATGCCAGGAGGGGCCCAGCCACTGACCCATTAGAGCCTGGTGCCATTTTTTGCACCTAGGCATCCATGGGCGCCTGGCTGGTAGCCTCCAGGGTGAGGCAGCAGCTGGTCTCCATCCAGGGAGGGGCCTCAAGCTGCCCTCTCTCCCAGGTCACATCCACAGCAGTGGGCCTGCCCAAACCAAATGGAGTTTTGTTTCTCCTGCTTCTGGGAAGAGGCACAGTTATAAATAGTCTCAGCCACGTGGCTCCTGAGGCTGTCAGCCAAACCTCATGGAGGCCACATAGTAGCAGCTGTGCCCTTCCCCGCCCCCATCTTCCTCGGATAACCCTGAAGTAAGATGGTCTGCAGGTGGGGCACCTACCTAATTCATGATGTCCTTCAGTTCCCAGGGCACCAGGCTTGCCCACCCTCTCTCCTGGCTGGGTGACCTGCACCGTAGGTCATGAGCATCTCTTGTGTATGGGAGGGTCACTTCCAGCAACCCACCCACATGAAGTGCTGTGGTGCTGATGGAGTGTCCTGACTTCAGCTCTAGTGTCTGGAGGCAAGTGGGCGCAAGGCAGCGGGAGTTGTGCCTCGTGGGGCACTTGTGCACCCACTTGTGTGGACACCCCATCGTTGCAATTCAAGTCCCGACTGTGAAAATGAGTGGGAAATACAGACCAGATACTACCTGCATCTCTGTGACCCTGGACAATGGACAAACATCTCAGAAGCTTGGTCTCTATATCTGCAAGGTGGGAAGAAAAAGTGACCCTCACCTTGTGCATGGCCCCTGGCATGTCTCTGTTTGAAAGTTTTAGTGCTTGGAAGACAGTGGGTGAGGCAGCTCCTCTCCTCATTACTGTAATGAAGTGCCCAGAATTGAGTGTAGCAGCTCCCTTCCTAATTACTGTGACACAGTACCCAATAAATGTAACCTCAGGTAGGAAGGCTTACTTGGGCCCGTGTTCTGAAAGGATAGTCCTCGTGTTGGGGAAGGCCTGACGGCAAGAACCACTCCTGGACGAAGAGTCAAGAGGCAGCCATTCACGTTGCATTAATAGCCAGGAAGCAGGGAGGGCTTAATGCTGGTGCTCAGCTGGATTCCTTCTTTTCCTTTGATTCACTCTGGGATTCCCCAGTCCATGGGATGGTGCCTCTCACATTCCAGATAGATCTTCCCTGCTAAGTTCCTCTGTGGCTACACCCTCACAGACATAGCCAGGCATGTATCTCCTCAGTGAGTCTTAACCTAATCAAAAAAGTTGACAATGAAGATTAACCATTGCATTGTCAGCCTAACACACAAGCACAAAACTCCCCCTCTTGTCCTGAAATACTCCTTGGCCATCTGTGGTAGTCTGAGTGAAATGGCCTCATAGCTTGCTTGTTCTTGATTGATATTAAGCTTTCTATTTCAGCCCTGATGGAAGAGACATGTCAGTGGGGGCCAGTCTGAAGTCCAGCCCTGGTAGGTGTGAATTCTAAATGTTCATGCTATCTCTCTGCTATGGATGTATGATAAAGTAAGCCAACTTTCTGTGTTATGGAAAAGGCTTCCCTTGGGATTAACCTGAAATAACCGCTTCACTTCCATAAGCTCTTTGTGGTCAGGTGTTTGTCCCAGGAAGGAGAAGGTAAGTGAAACACTATCCTATAATGCAAAATGCACTTAGTTCATCTTGTAAAAGTACCCCAAATCTTAATGATTGAATCACTCAAAATCTCAGCCTCTGAAGTCTCTTCTGAGACTCAAGGAAATCTCTTAACCATGAACCTCTGTAAAATCAAAACAGTTTTTTTTTTTTTCTGCACAATGTTACAGAATGAACATATCTATTCTAAAAGGGAGGAACAAAAGAATATCAAGTAAAGGCTGAGCAGCGGGGTAAGCACCCAAACCTGCAGCTGTACATCTAGTGTCTGGTTCTTCCGGTGCATTATCTGGGCTGCAATGGACTTAGGCACCTTTCCCTTCCAGCTTCATCACCTGCGATGTAGTTTAGCTTGGGCAAACTCCACTCTATACCTGCCACGTTCCTCAGTAGGAATTCCATGGTCCAGGCTTGCCACAACCTGCCTGGCCTCAGCAGTTTCTGGAACCTGAATGTCAGCTTCCATGATGTCCTCAGTGTTCCTGAATTTCTGACTCAACTAGGAGTGTGTGGATGACCCTGCCATGCTTTACTTTCAAGTTGAAATGGAGTCAGGCCCCTTCCAGCACAGCGGTCTCGGTAAGACTTGACAGCCAAAGCACTTCCCTACAAGGTTGTTTCCTGCTTCAACTGCATTCTCAGCTCTGGGCCTTTCCTTTCTCATGGATTCTCACCTTCAAAAGGTAGAGCCTTCATGGAATGGTGGGGGGCAGGGTTTTTGCCCACAGGACACCTTTCTTTTTGTCCCACCAATGAGCATGGGATTTCTCTTTAATGACATTAAACTCTTTCTCTGAATCTACTTCACTGCTATTGTTATCCACACACTCCTTTCTTCACCAAACTGTGCACTTCTACATCTTTTGCTCTCTCCCATTACTCATCCTACAAAGAATGGTTAGCAGTAACCACGCAACAGCCTGGATGCTATTCTATCTGGAAAGTTCCTTCACTAAACATCTTAGTCCATTTATTTTGAGTTTAGTCTTATAGAAAATTTTAATACCCAGGGAAGAATGTATTTATATTCCTTGCCAGAATCTAGTATAAAAGGTGTCTACCCCAATTCCCATAGACTCCTGTCCCCCTCTGAAACCTCATGGGCTGAGAGTCCCTTGTCAATATTTTCTCTTCCACACTCCCACAATTCACCATTAAGCTCCGCCTGCATTATGCCCTGTTCTAGAGTTTCTCACAGCTACATCTGTTATCTCTTCCCTATTCCTCCCAAAACCAATTTCAAACTCTTACAAGATACATGGTTAGGATTACTAAAGCAACAGTCCCACTCCTCAATACCAATTTTCTGTATTACTTTTGTCATCACTATGAAAAAAAAAAAAAAACCTCTAACACAATACACTGAAAGAAAGAAGGAAGAAAGGAAGAAAGGAAGGAAAGAAGGAAGGAAGGAGGGGTTTAATTTGTGCCAGTATTTGAAGTGATGTCCATCATTGCTGGGCAGACCTGGCAGCTGAGACATCAAGAGTGTGATGCGACTGGTCACATGTCATCTACAATCAGGAAGCAAAGAGAGATGACTGATAGTGCTCAGCTGGCTTTCCCTTCTTCATTTTTTATATTAAAATTTTTTATTGTTTATTTATTTATTTGAGAGCAACATAGAGAGAAAGAGGCAAACAGACACACACAGAGAGAGAATGGGCGCGCCAGGGCCTCCAGCCACTGCAAACGAACTCCAGATGCGTTGCGCCCCCTTGTGCAACTAGCTAATGTGGGTCCTGGGTAGTTGAGCCTCGAACCAGGGTCCTTAGGCTTCACAGGCAAGCACTTAACCGCTAAGCCATCTCTCCAGCCCCTTTCCCTTCTTTATTATTTAGCCTGGGACCCTAGTTCATAAGCTAATGCTGTCCCCTCTATACATTCTCCATTCCTTCCTTCTCCAGTTGAACATCTCTGAAAACACCTTCACAGGAATGTCCAGTTGAGTGACCCCTAGGTGACTCCAAATCCAATCACTGACAATGAGGACTGATCATTGCAGTTAACTGTGTGCAGGTATGTGTGTGCACACATGTGTGGGTGTGCTAAGAATAAAACGAAATAGGCATTAAATGGAGCTCATTGGAAGAGCAAGTTCCAGGCATGCATTAGGCACTCAGTTGATGTGCAACATTGCAATTAAGTAAATAAATAATCTAGAAAACAAAAACTTCCAGTCCACCAGGGAACATATAGTAGCTCTGACCACTGTCCACTGACTTCTTCTCACAGCCCGGGGCAGTGAGTAACACTGCTGGTCCAGGCCTCACCTGTCTCTACTCCCTGCAGTACCTGGTGTGAGGAGCTGCTTGCCTTGTGTTTCTTTGGTGGTTGCCCAGGGTCAGGGTATTGTGGTTTGCTGAAACTTGAGTTGGAAATAGAACCACTAGGTTAGGGTCACCATTCATTTTCCTCCATTGATAAATTATCTGCTATCTCATTAGCTGTTTTCTAGCATATCCCCAGAGTGGAGGACAATGACATTGATTATGAATAGCTAAGTTGAGTTAGTCTGCTTCTACTCAGGCCACTGGGTTTATATTTAAATTTTTTTTTCCATAAATTCAGTCTGTAACCTTAGACAAGTCTTCAAAACCCCAAGCCTTAGAAATCTCACCCAAATCGAGGAAACGAAAATACATGTCCATTACAGAGATGTGTTTCAGATCTGACACAGGAGGCCTCACGTAATCCAACAGGTTTGAGGATGGGGCATTATCCAAATATGGGAGAAACACCTGTGCTCACATAACCCTGAGCCAGACCTGGGTGAGGATGCCAGCCTGGGGAAAGTACCCTGTGGGAGAGGCAGGCGGAGCTGTGGAGGAAAGGTGTGATGACCACCTCCTGTGGAAAGCTATCCTGCAAGTAGGGTGTGGCTGTTACCTTCTTGACCTCTCAGCAGCTGTGATCACACATAGGAGATCTAAACAAGATTGAGCGCATTCAGCTTCTGTCATGAGGAAAGGAACCTCAAGATCCCACCCCTCTCCAGGATCTTTAGACAAGACAGTTAATAGTTGCTAGAAGTGAGGGTCTCATAAGACCCCACCCCTCCCTGAGGAGACCTAGACAGTTAACATTCTGAGAAAAAGAGTTTCTTCCGTGGTGCAGTTGGCCATAGTTTCACACGCTTTCTAAGAAACCTTCTTTAACTCATTAGTTTGCCAAGCTAGATTTGGATGGAATCTTTCTTTGTTTCTGTCACTGGTGCCCTATCTGTGGTGAATAGATATTTGTCTCCTCAGATGTTCACAGTTGCAAACCAAGGCAGAAGGACAGCCAGAGAGTAGAAACACAAAGGCTTATGCAATCCCTTGTTCAGTGACTACTCAACTTGGAGGAAGGTGCCTAACAGTGAGACCTGCCCAGGGGGAACTCTGATAATGTGAGGTCCAGGCAGAGGGCTCCTCGACAGATGGATGGGTCACTACCAAAAGTGTGCAGTAAGAAAACCTACGTCTGGGAGCTATTAAAGAGACCTGGGGAATTCAGGTCCACATCTAGAGAACTCTGGACTGGTACCCAGTACCATATTTTCTGAAAGGCTCAGGTGGGTCTGACAAAGTTCTGCTTCGGTGGTTGTCACAGGACAGACTTACACAGAAGTCACACACAGCCAGTTCTCTCCAGCCAGCCAATACCAATGGCACTGGTAGGGTCTGTTTTTGATTTCTTGGGAGCAATGGTTATCCTCAGGGGAAACTGTCTTGGACATTAGTGGAAAATGTGGTGCACATGGGAATTAGTTAAACAATTGCCTTTGGGAATGTAGAGATATTTATCAACACAATGGAGCCCCTGGGAGAGTGGAGCTGAGTGCAAGCCAGTAAAGACGGGATGGAAACCATGAGGGAGTGCATCTTCCTGAAAGGTGTGTGCAGTAGACGTAGCATTTGGCACATGACATAGCAGGGTGTATGAGAAGGAAAGACAAGATTGGGAGGAAGATGACTCTAGTCTTCAAAAGCCCATAAAGGGCTCTTATGCAGGAGGAGATGGATAGTTTATTTTGGCTCGCAGGTTTTGGAGGTTTTGGTCTGTGGTTGGTGAATTTTGGCTCGCAGGTTTTGGAGGTTTGGGTCTGTGGTTGGTGAACTTTGCTGTTTGGGGTTCTGTGACAAGTAGAATATGGTGGTGGAAACGCGGGGAAGCAATGAATCTCCTCATGGTGGTCTGCTGGACAGATGGGCGCAAAGTACAGGGAAGCAGGTGCAAACATGATCAGAGCTGCCCAAGCCCAGGCATGGTGAGGAGGTGTGCCCACCAGTGTTGACCAAGAACGCTGTGCCAGTCTGGCGAGGCGACACCTGCGTGAGAACACGTACTCTTCCAAGCAGTCACTGCTGATGACGGGAGAACAAAACACATGGGGTGTTACCATGGGGTATTTTTATAATTATGGAAAATGTTGATAAAAATTGTGAAAATAAAAAAATAAAAATAAAAAATAAATAATAAAAAACCCCATAGACAACACCAGCACCTGGCCTCAGGTCTCTCACAAAGAGGCAAATCTGGATACAGCAGCTTTCCTCGGTGCATGCTGCTGGCATCCACTGCAGCACACTGACCTCTTGCTGAGGCAGGATGGAACTCTCTGTCCTGGGGGATCTGCATGGCCTCCTGGAGTGTAGTCTCTGCCACAAGACCACACTCTATGGGTGAGAATCAGTGGTGAAATCTCCAGATTGCTTGCAAAAGTATGAGTCAGGAGACAGTGTTGTTCTCAGGAGGGGGCTGTCCAGTTGCTGGAATGCCATGTTTCCCCATCTTCAGAGCGGAAGAAGTCATCTGTTGTAGTTAGCATCTTGTTTCTGGGATGAACACCCAGGTAGAAGCAGCTCATGGAACAAAAGGGTTTAATTTCAGGCTTACAGAATCCAAGGGAAACACCATCAATGGAGGAAGAAGCTGGCTCCCTGCCATAGATGCGTCACAGAGAGACACCACCAAACAGGCAGCAAACAGGAGGAGCAGGAGTCCAGATGAACACACTGAGTGGGGCTGGACTATAGGATCCCGTCCCCAGTGACACCTCCTCCTGCAGGCTCAGAGAGACTTAAGCTTTGACCGTGACCTGAGGCTACTGGGGACATACATCCACATTCAAGCCACTGCACCATCCAAATCCTCTCAGCTCTGGACCTGGTGGGCCTGGCGTGTGGAATGGTGCAGACAGGACCTCTGGCTGTGTCTTTTTGTTCTCCTGTCTCCTTCTGGTATACAGATTGTTTTTCAGTCTTGACCATCTAGAGAAGACAAAGCAAAAGCAGACATGCTCCCATTCCATGTCCTGTGACATGTGGATCCTGATGTGGAATTATGAATGAACTGCACACAAGGGTCTGAGCTCTTAAGTGGTGGCATGGTTCAGCAAGAGTGTGCAATAGAGATGTGGCAAATGGGTGGGCCACACAGTGGGGCATGGAGCAGAGCCGAGGAGAATGGCACAGTGGAGCCTGGACGCTGTCTCAGAAACGTAAACCAGGTGGGGAAGGGCTCTGCAGGAGGCCTCAGGAGGCTGGGGAGCTGAGGGGAGGGGAGGGGAGGGAGAGAGCGCTGAGGGAACCGTGGGACAACTGCCTGGAGGACATGGTCAGATCTGCGAGTTTGCTGAGGAGAAATGGAAGCTGCTGCATTGTGCGAAAGAACATTCATGTCCATGTGCACTTAGATCAGGTCTACATGGAGAGGTCCACTCCAAGGGCATCATTACTGCTGAGATGGACTGACATCAGGGGGTTGAGAGAGCCCCATAAGGATGACAAGCTGTAATTCAGATGGAAAATCCAGGGTAGCTCTGTCACCCTGCAATTACAGAAGTCCCCAAATGCAGGTCTACAAATCCCTTGCTCTCCACTCTGTGCAAGTCAGAAGGTCTCCTTTCAACTCAGGCTGAGGGCTCCCTGGCCCTACTGGAAGAAGTAGATGAGAGGGTCAGGTCACTGGTTGTTGCCCCTTCTTTTTCCACATAGACCACAGTACTTTTTTTTTTCTTTAATTTTTTTTAATTTATTTATTTGAGAGTGACAGACACAGAGAGAAAGACAGATAGAGGGAGAGAGAGGGAATGGGCGCGCCAGGGCTTCCAGCCTCTGCAAACGAACTCCAGATGCGTGCGCCCCCTTGTGCATCTGGCTAACGTGGGACCTGGGGAACCGAGCCTCGAACTGGGGTCCTTAGGCTTCACAGGCAAGCGCTTAACCCCTAAGCCATCTCTCCAGCCCTAGACCACAGTACTTTTGCTGTCAGGCCATTGGTCAGGGATAATCACATGATCTCAGATATCTTCAAGGTATGATGGGAAGAACAGGGGAGCCCCCTAATACTCGAGGAGCACTGCCATTGACAACCTGGGTAGGAGTCAATGGGATGGTGATAATGACAAAGGGGGAACCTATCCACAACTTACATAGACGGGAAGGCACAGATGTGAGGAGTGAGACGTCGGGTCTGTATCAGAGGTGATGTTTGCAGCTTTGGGGGAGATAGAGGACGATGCTTTTGGAAACGATGTCAGGGGAGAGCTAGGGAGGAGGATGGAGCCACATAGTGATAAGACAGTTCTTGGAGAGGTTTGGATGCTACAGGGAAATAAGCCCAGGTGGGTGTACAGATCCTAGGTCTACAGGGCCTTTTAGGGAGACTCCAGGCCCCTCAGGCAATGTCTGTGGATGTGCACCTCCTCCCCTTTCTCTGGTTACCCTACAGTGTGCTCTGCTAAGGTGGTGCTGCTAAGAGACTGGTCTCTCTGAGATCCCTCCTGACCTTGCTGCTGTGGCTCCTTTCTTCCTCACATGCATGTGGCAATCTTGATGGCCTTTGCGCTGCCCCACACAGCGTCACTCACACCCTGTTTAAAAATGAAAGAGCATGACTCGCTTCACTGGTTGGCTTGTCTCCCTGCCTTTGAGTCATAGGATTAAGCAGAACTCAGAACCCCAGGGACTCAGTGGCGCAATTCCAACTGGTGTCTCGGTGCCATGCTTAGACTCTGTGGGGCCCTGTTTCTGCATGGGCTTGCCCTGAACAGAAGGAAGGAAGGAAAGTGAAGAGCATGACCCATGTAGCAGACTCTGCTGGCCATGCATCTCAGGGGCTTCCTGAGGTGCTGTGACAGTCCGCGGGACCAGCAGATCCCCACGGGTGTCTCTGGCCCCACACCTTGGTGAAGAAGTGGCCATTCCCTGTGGCTAATACTCTTTAATGCCTCTTTCATTGCTATGGCTCTGTGTTCCTGGGTTAGGAAATTCTGCACTATACTCAGAGAAGTGGCTATAATTGTCCCAGACTCCTACTGTTATTAGATTATTCATCCTCATGCCTCCCACAGAGGGGTGAGAGTCACCAGGGCTGTTTCCAAGCAGAAGGCCCTGACATGTGCTGCTCCCGTGGGCTGTCACACATGTGGCCAGCCTGGACTTCACCATGAAGACCACATTCACCCCTACAGCATGTAGTATGTCCCCAGGAGAATGCACTTGCATAGGCCTCTGTGTCAGTCAGCTTGCACATAGGCACCATACACCAGATAATTTATAAAGATGGATGGCTTATTTTGGTTCACAGGTTTCAGAGGTTTTAGTCTGTGGTTGGTGGGCTTTGCTGTTGGGGGTCCTGTGACAAGTCAGAACATGGTAGTGGAAAAATATGGAAAAGAAATGTCCCTCCTCATGGCAGAGGGAAGAAAACTGGAAGAGGACACTGACTCCCACTATCTTCAAGGGTACCCACCCAGTGACCCATGTTCTCCCAGCAGGCTCTACCCCCTACGGATCCCACCAGCACCCTTCACTGGAAACCAGGCCTTCCACACATGGCCCTTGGGGGTATATCACCTAACAGTGCCTAGGGTTTGCCTGTCATTACAGCCTCCATGCTCCTACCTGAGGGTCAGAAGGGCCCAGGGTCAGAATCTGTGCTTTGGAGAAAAATGTACTTCGCAAGCCCAGAAACCAGTTGCTGTCCCAGGTGCCAGTCCAGCTCAGCTGAGGGTTGACGCTTACAGGAAGCACACTGGCTATGGCTCCAGAACAGAGCCGGGCTGTGAGGCGGCTGTGTGCTTGTGGCTGGTGGCTATCTGTTTGTATACCTTTGTCTTCTCTATTTTTTGTGTGTATTTGTGTGGAGTATGCTTGTATGTATTCATGTCCATATATATGGGGTATACATGTGTGTGGGGAGGTGTGCATGTATATGGAGAGACAAAAGGATAATCTCAGGTACACCATCCACCT
Organism: Jaculus jaculus; assembly: GCF_020740685.1. NCBI lineage: Eukaryota > Metazoa > Chordata > Mammalia > Rodentia > Dipodidae > Jaculus > Jaculus jaculus. Next base: position 164,526,831 of record NC_059107.1, on the reverse strand, counting down.
CTTTCTGAGACAGTTCCTCACTAGCCCGGAGGTCACCAGCTAGTATAGACTAGCTGTCCAGTAAGCTCCAGGAATCTCTTCATCTTTGCCTCCCCAATGCTGGAATCACATGGATGTGTCAACACACCCAGCATTTTAACACTGGTCCCTGTGCTTGAACTCAGGTCTTTATTCATGTGGGGCAAGCTCTTTACCAATTGAGCCCTATTCTCTGTCCTTTGATTAAAGACTGAACATCCAAACTTGCAGTAAACCTGTGGCCTGAGCCACCTTCCCAATCTAAACTAGTCCAGAGCAGCAGGCCCGCCATGCAGAAGGCAGGAAAGAGCTGGCCCATATGCTAAGTCAAACAATTAGGACTAACAGTCCTGGAGGTTCACCCTCAAGAGCAGGGCTGAGCATTCCATGGTGTGTGCCAGCCTCAGCCCTGGCTCCTGGAGAAGATCCCACCGGCTCATGCCATGCGCTGCAGACACAGAACCCTGATGTGCCCTGTTTATTATTTATTCAACTTTGACACTGCATTAAGCAACCTCCTGCGGGAAGTGCAATTGGATTCACATGAATTAAAGCACACACAGGGACAAAACCACAACAGGAACAATTTAATTTAAAATGATAGAGCGACGTTGCCAGCTTCCAAAAGAAACAAAAAATAGATCTTGCACAGAAAGAGAATTTGGGGACATGGCTGCCTCTCAGGCGGAGGCGTCCTCTGCAGGCACATTTATGTTACCAACAGAAGCTGAGCATCTTGAGCAGACTGCTTGCTCCAGACCCCTGGTGTCCAGGGTCAAGTGCTACCTGTGAAATGTAGCCACCGAGGTTCTGGAAGTCAAGATCCTCATGTGTACTCCAGGCATAACGTTCCATGAACCTACCCTTTTCTTTTGGCTGTCCACAAGGACCTGCCTGCCTTCCTCTGTGCATGCCCAGCTCTGCCCATCTTTCTCTCAGGGCAGGGCTGGAGCCAGTCAAGCCTCATGGGTCCTCAGAAGTGTCCTGGCCTTCTGTTCAGACTCTGTCTAGAGCACATTAGTCTTGTTACTCGATCTACTGGTGGTCTTATGTGCAGTCTGTTTTGTTTGATTTTTCACATGAGGAGTTGAAGACACTATGCAACATGGCTCCTACTGACCCTCTCAGTCCACATGAGGAGTCCTGGGGTTGCTGGCTGAGGCTTTGTCCCCACAGTCACTGTGGACATGTGCAGGCAGTGTCTGTCCTTCTCCCAGTGTTGTGGAAAGGCTCTTGTAGCTGGCAGAAATCATCCAACCAGGAGCAACTTGTGGGAAAAAAAAGGTTTTATTTTTTTTGGCTTACATACTCAAGGGGACTCTCCCTGATGGCAGGGGAAAACTATGGCATGAGCAGAGGGTGGATGTTGCAGTCAGGTTCACATTGCTGGTAGAAATCACCCAACCAAGAGCAGCTTGTGGGAAAAAAAAAAAGAGGTTTATTTTGGCTTATAGGCTAAAGGGTGAGCTCCATGATGGCAGGGGAAAATGATGGTATGAGCAGAGGGTGGACATCACCCCCTGGCTAACATAAAGTGGGCAATAGCAACAGAAGAGTGTGCCAAACACTGGCATGGGAAACTGGCTATAACACCCATTAATCTGCCCCCAACAATACTCTACCTCCAGGAGGCATTAATTCCCAAATCTCCATCAGCTGGGATCCTAGCATTCATAACACCTAAGTTTATGAAGGACACCTGAATCAAACCACCACAGAGGATATCACCCCCTGACCAACATAAGGTGGACAATAGCAACAGGAGACTGTGCCAAACACGGGCAAGTAGAAACTGGCTTTAATACCCATAAGCCCACCCCCAACAATACACTGCCTACAGGAGGCTTTAATTCCCCATTTGACCTCAGCTGGGGACCTGACATTCAGAACACCTAAGTTTATGGGGGACGCCTGAGAAGGAAACCACTACACACTTACTCTTCACTTTCCCCCAACAAACCTGCCTACACAGGAGTCCTTGTCCTATTGTCTGACCCCAACACATGTCTCCCCTAATACAGTACATTCCAAAAGGCTATGCAATTGATTTTGCTGTTCAGCATAGGAGCTGTGTCTGTGGTCAGAGAGGGGCCTTGCAGAGCATCACAGGGTGAAGTGTATCTAAAAGCAACTTTAGATTTCAAGGTGGGGAGAGAAGAGTGAGGTTGCAGGCTTATGCCTGTGCTCTCTCTCAGCATTGAAGAATGACAATAATGTGTGTGTGTGTGTGTGTGTGTGTGTGTGTGTGTGTGTGTGTGTGTGTGTATGTGTGTATGTGTGTGTGTATGCATGCGTGTGTGTGTGTATTTGAATGTAATCTGGGGGTGGAGATCAGATAAGGGTTTCTTAAAGCACAAGCCCTTTGCTCAGAGGAGCACAAAGATCTAGCCCTTAGGAGGACAGACAGCCAGACCCTGGCAGGACACTGAACTTGAGGGTTGAGAACTCAAACTCATTAAACTGACAATCTAAGCACCTAATGTTTGCCCAGAGGGTTTGTGGGCAATGAAGGGGAAAAAAACTCAGCTGTCACTCATGGCCTAGTGCAGACTGGTATTTGGATCAGCATCTATACCCGTAACAACCAGAGGCAGCTTCTACAGAAGTTCAGGAGGGCAGGAGAGTGCGGGGGGGCGGGGCTCATTATAGAGGCAGGGGTCATCTGTACATGATCCGTGAAGCCCAGGCAGGTCACAGGATGGACTTGGTTGTTGAGAATTGATTCACTGCTGAGGCAATTAGGGGGAGTTACATTAGCTGACATTAGCCTTTCAGACCAGGGGAAAGCACTTTAACATGTAGGACATGAATAGAGAGTTGCAGAAATTCTCATGCATCCAGAAGACCAGGCAAATCCAATATCTGAGTGACTCAGTTTTCCAGGATGCCAAGAAATGCTTATTACTAACTCAGATGCAAGGAGAACAGCCGGAGAGCTGGGCCACAGCCAGTCACTGCCCCATAAGACAGAGGGAAGAAGGGTGCACAGGTAGAGCCAGCTTTTCTCAGGGGCTGAACCTGAGTTCGGGCTGCAGCTCAATCCATGTAGCCAGTGGCTATGTTCCAAAGGGGACGAGGATACCCTGTTCACCCATCACGAATCTTGTTTCAGTGGGCCTCTGAGGAAGAGGAAGCTAGTGAAGTCTCCCCGGGGGCAGTTTCTCCCCACCTTACCTCTCTCCTGCTTCCTAAGGGTCACAAAGAGTTTTGTCCAGGCAGATCTTACACACTTGTCTGTTGGATACTAAGGATACATGCAAAGCCACCAAGGAACCTGTGAGCTGTTCTGTTCATTGTCAACAGAGGCCAGGGATATAATAGACAAGGGTCTGTCTGTGGGTATTCTGAACATGCAATGGGAACTCATCTGGTGGCAACTTTGGGCAGCCACTGTCTCTTCTGCGGTCATCCACGTTAATGTTCCTCATGTTTTGATTTTACAGGCTCACTTAAGAGCCTATACTGAATCTCACATGAGACTTTTGGATTGGTTTGGGGACTATTAATAAGTATAGGGGCTTTTAAAGTTGGCTTGAACACATTTTGCATCATGAAGTATCCATGAATCTGTGGGAGTTAGGGGTAGAATGAGATTTGAATGTGAATTGTCTCTCACAGCCTCATGTGCTTATAATTAACCCCCAACTGGTGAAGCCTTTGGAAAGTAGAACCTTGTTTGAGGAAGTATGTCATTGGCAGTAGACCCTGGGTGTGATAGCCTTGCCCTGCTTGTCACACTCAGATCACTCCTGCTATGTCATCCTTGCTGATGAGAACATGTGCTGCCAAGGGATCTGCTCCTTCCATGCTTTCCTGGCTGAGGAAACATTCCCTTGAAACTAAGCCAGAATTAACCCATTCCTCCCATAAGCTGCTTCTGGTCAGACATTTTGTCCCAGAAATGAAAAGGGAACTCTTTCACCTGTTAACACAGTGTGTGGTCCTTCCTTGAAGCTGGGTCATGTACCACTGCACTCCTGCATTGTCCAGCTGGGCTGAGGAGCAACTGAATATAAGCTTCATCAGATGTACCCGAATTAAATAAAATTGTCTGAAAAATAAACTTCTGTCTGTGAAGGAAAATCCAGGGATGCACAACTCTCCCACACTGTCCCATAAGTACCATGTATGGCGTCTGTGAGCTCACAGTGCTTGGATAAGTGAACAGTGAAGAGGGTAGAGAGGAGGAAGAGATGAAAGAATAATGAGTTCATCAGTGGAGGAATGGACAGACAGGTGAGAGAGTGGGTGAGTAGAGGGATAAGTCCAGGATGGAAGGATGGAGGAATGATTATGTGGACAGACACATTAGTGGATGGTAAATGGGTGAATGAGTCTGTGTGAGTGGGTGGATTGGTAATGTGGAAGATGGGGTAAGTGAGTGGGTGAAAGATGGGTGAAGAGTGGGTAGATGTATGGGTATATGAACAAAGTGATGGGTAATGGATGGATGGGAGATGAATTGAGTGATAATTGATGGATGGAAGGGAGAGGAATGGAATCATGGTTAATGGATGGAATAGAGAGGAATGGAGGGATGGTTAATGGATGGATGGGAGAGGAAAGGAGGGGTGTCTAATGGATGGAATGGAGAGGAATGCAGTGATGGTCAGTGGATGGATGACAAAGAAATTCAGTGATAGTGGATGGAATGCAGTGATGGTTAATGGATGGATAGAGAGATGAATGGAGTGATGGTTGATGGGTAGAATGGAGAGGATTTGAATGATGGTTAATGGATGGATGGGAGATGAAGGGATTGATGGTTATTGGGCAGATGGGAGAGGAATGGAGTGATGTTTAGATAGGTGGGAGATTAATGGAGTGATGGTTAATGGATGGATGGGAGAGGAATTGAGTGATGGTTAATGGATGGGTGGAGAGATGAATGGAGTGATGATTGATGGATGAAATGGAGAGGAATGGAGTGGTGGTTAATGCATGGAAAAGAGAAGAATGGAGAGATGGTTAATGAATGAGTGGGAGATGAATAGATTGATTGTTAATGGATAGATGGGAGAGGAGTGGAATGATGATTAGTTAATGGATGGAGACAGTAATGGAGTGATGCTTAGTGGATGGATAGGGAGAGGAATGGAGTGATGGTTAAGGGTCGAGGGAATACAAATGGAGTGGTGGTCAATGGATGGGTGAGTGGTGAATAGATGGCTGAGTAAGTGCTAGATGAATGGATGGGTGAAAGAAACAAGCAGGCAATTAATGTGTGGCTGTGTGAAGACATGAAGTGTTCAGTGGGAAGACAGACAGATAAAAGGTAGATGGACCAATGGGTGGGCCGGCTAGTGGGCAAAGGAGCCACAGGTGCCAACTACTTCTCCCTGTTATCTCTGGCGTTGGTGGCTATCAGTCTGCGTGTACAGCCTCACATCTTAGGTTCAGAAGAGACTTGAAGGTTTGAAGTCCTCTTGGTTCTCACTTTCTGTTGTAGAGGAGGAAATGTATGTTTCTTCCTTCTCAGGTCTTCTGTGACTTTCACACCAGGGTGAACTTTTGAAGACAGATCGGAGGACAGCTGCCCACAGCAACAAAACCAGCTGCACCCCTCCACAGGAGGCCCTCCCACTTCTGCAAGGAGGTCAATGTATGATAGCGGCTCTGTCTCTGCGCAGCTCTACCAAGGAGCAGTGTGTCTTCTGGGTGTGCGGCAAAGGCCAAGTAAGTGACAGAGACAGCAAGAGGTAAACAGTTGTCCCCACAAGATGACCCCACCTCTGTGGCACCCCCTTTGCACTCCTGTTCACATGCTGATCTGAGCAGCATCTCTCAACTGCCCCAAGGCCACTGAAGAGAGTCAAGGCTAAGGAACAGCAGCTCAGCAGGGTATATTGGAGCTTATCTGCAACCTGACCCCAGTCAGCCCCTAAAGGGCCCAACCCCTGCTACCTGGCAGTACATGCTTCTTAGTCACTTGAAGATGGTCACTTCCCTGAGCACCAGGAGAGGACAGGACTCCAGAGCTCCTGCAGGGGATGTGGCCTAGGAGCTGTAATTGTGGAAACAGCACTGCCTGGCCTCAGGCTCAGCTCCATGGCCAGTGAGCACCTTCCCTCCCTTCATCCACTACATCCTTCCTCCCTTTTCTCCCTGTTTCTGTTTTCTTGAGTAAGCTCATTTCTCCAGCAACCCCAGGGACTAATGCAGCAACTCAGCAAATAGACCTGAGGCATAAATCATTGGCATTGTAAACATGACTGTAAACATCGCAAACCATTTGACCCACACAAAATTTTGCTTTGGGTGTCTGTGTGTGCTTGTGAATAACAATGTGAAATTTCAGGAACACAGATGTGTAAACGCACACATGTGCACATGCAGAGTATTTATTTGATTCTTACCCAGTGGTCAGTGAATTATAGTGTTGAGGCTGTTTCTGGCACAGTGGCCAGAAGGTACGAAGGCTATCTCCCGTTTCCTCCCTTGCCCTGCCATCCACTGTAGAGCCTTTCCCCCGGTTCTCAGTAACTGAGCAACAGAGCCAGCCCCTCGAGGATCCTATCTGGGATTCCCCTCAGATGAGGGTCTTTCCCAGAGCCCTCCACCCCTCAGTGGTCTGGGTTGCCAAGTGGAACTGGATGTCCTAGGGACTAAGGGAAGCTGTCTTCTGCACCCCCAAGTACATGCTAATTGAGGTTTGTTGTGATGTGATTTCCCTGGAATGAGGTGTGAATGAATAATGCATCCCAAGTGCTCAAGGCTAAACAACAAAAGACACAGTGTGTTTTGGGAGACAACACAAACTGATAAATAACAGATTTCCAGAAGTATACAAACAAGCATGCCTGCTCACAGGATGATGGCTGAGCCCAGCCGCCTTACCTCATGGGGCTGGGTGTACCATACTCAGCCTCTCCTCTGGCTTGACTGGCCCTCTTGGTTGTACCTCCTCTTGGCATTCAATGATACAAGTACAACATGACTTATCTGGCTCCTCACCTGATGTCCTTTTCACGTCGCTCCTCACACAGAGAATATGCAGGGCGTAGTAGGACTTGCCCCTACACCATCGCAGTGGCTGTCCTGCACTCCAAGGGCTGAAAGGACAGAGGTATTGACAAGGAAGTTTTCAGGGAGAGAATGCTTTCTCATAGGCCTTGGTGCCTTAGCCTGTGCATCCCATTCTGGGTTTTTGCTTGTCCGTGGGAATGCAAAAGGCATGAAGATTGAGGCAGTCACACTGTAATGACCTGTGTGTTCCTCAAACGATCATGTTTCCCAGGGAACATCCATGATTTCGATCATCTCGTGGATGCTGCTCCTGTAGCTGAAATTTGCAATGTGAGAAGGCCATCCTGGCTACTTTTCTGGCTCTTCAGATTCTAGTGTGTGTGAATTTTGGCTGGACAAGTGCTTGGGAGCACATGCAGAGGCAGGACTCCTGTTCTTATGGCTGCATAGGAAGCCAGGATGAAGTGTGGTACACGGGGCCGGGAAGTAGACAACCGCTGTCGTTAAAAGTGGAGGATGAGCAGGTGAAATGTTGAGCCCGAGACTCAGCCAGGAGGTTTATAAGTCCAACCAAGGAAAAACAGAGAACTTATTAAACAGTCCTCAATAAATCCAGATCTGTCAGAACCACTTTGTTTTAAAGCATAGGATTAATAGGAAGAAAATGATAAAAGCGGCGCTTGGTGTGAATGTGTAATACCCTCTGGTTTTAAGGTTTCCTGGCACAGCAGGCGCCCCAGTAACTTGGAGAGCTCCCGTGAACACTGCCTCTCCTCTAGCAAGTCCTGGAGAGGGAGTGGGGGGAGAGGATGGCCACTCTCTGGGACTGGCATCTAGGGAGAGTAAATCTTCGGAACCAGCAGGATACTAGCATTCCCACATAGTTTCATGACTTGTGGATAACATTTACATACTGAGGAGGTGAGGCCCTGCTGGGTAAACTGGGGACTGTCTATAATGATATCCTTGCCAATAAATAAATAAATAAATAAATAAATAAATAAATAAATAAATAAATAAGAAGCTGAAACTCACAAAACAGTGGTGTGTCCTCAACACAGGTCACAATTTATAACTCTCACTGCTGTCTCAAGGCAACTGCAAACTCAGACCCAATCAAGTGCATGCCTGGGTATGTGTTCTGCATGTGTGCACACGTGTAGGCATATGCATATGTGGCGTGCGTGCATGTGTGCACGTGTGTCTGTGGTTGCTTCTCACTTTATACCTGTCATTTCTTGTCTCCATTTCTCGCTGAGAATTTTAAATGGCTTGTGTTGTGAGGAATCCTGTAAGGTTGGTCTGTGGTAAGAACAAATAATGAAGGCTGATACATTTTGGGTTGTTATTTTGACAGTTTTGAATTCCCACAGTGCTGTTAAACCAAATCTTGTAAAAGTGTTTATTCTGTTCTGTGGGCCCGGGTGGAAAACAAGCCCGAGAAAACTTTTTCTCCTCCGCATTGTAAGGTGCTTCGTGAAGGAACTGGGGTACTGACAGCTGTTGTAGTCATGCAGCTGGCGACTGTCCCACGCATGGCTGGCATTAGTAACTGGACTTCACGTGTGGAGTAGAAATGGGAACTTCTGGAGTCCAGACATTTAGACTAGAAATAGACTTATTCATCCTTTGAGTAGGTATAATGTTGTCTTTTAAATTTTTCTATGTTTCTTGACATATATATATATATATATATATATTATATATATATATATATATATATATATATATATATATAATATATATATATATATATATATATATATATATGTTTGCATGTACCTCACATCACCCTCTCTCCTCCTCCTCAGTCGCATGGTGCTCCTTCTTCTCATCTTTGCCAGTGGCTACACCAGGGAGGAGAATGACTCTGCTTCCCCTAGCAAGTGTCACCTGTCATTAGAGTCACAGGGGGCGATGGACTCCTAATGCACTGCAAAGTCAATAACAGAGTGGTGACTGTCCCTACCATGTGCATGTGCACAGAATGGTGACTGTTCCCATCGTTTGCAGGTCCTGTGCAAGTGACAGCCGCTGTGAGTTTTTGAGCACAATGCCTTCGTCATGACCAGGTGACAGAGTTCCTCCCCATCCTACAGCTCTTGCATTCTTTGCATTCCATCTTTCAAGATATTCTGGGTCACAAAAGGGTAATGTATATGCCACATGTAAGACTAAGCCCACATCACAGTCAGTTATTTTAAGCACATGACCAGTTATGATTCTCTCATAGCTGCCTCCCAAGCCAAAAACAAAAAAGCATAAAACAAAACAAAACCCCTTCTGATCAGGGCTGAGAGCAAAACTGACCTGTGGGTATAAAGATAAATATTTAGGGGGCAATTTGACAACACATTCACGCAGTGATGCAGCAAGGTTTTGCTCAATGGCCTAACATCTTCCAGCCACGGACTTTTGACCTAGTTTCCAGTAGTAGACCAGATTTGTTTCTGTGAAGTGGGCCTCACATCCAATCAGAGGGCAATTGCTTACACTTGTAACAGTCATGCCACTACTGTGACAGAAACTGCATATTGCCTGATGGAACAGCACTGCAGAATTCAGGATTCAGCACCAGGTTTCATCATTGAAGTATTTTCTCCGCCTGCACCCTGACCAGGACCTTTTGGCACCATGAAACCTACACAGCAGGAGGAAAACTTCAATTCCAACTTGATTTCTATCCTACAACTAGTGAGTGTGCTATCTTCAGCAATAGGATCTTACCTTTCAGTGCTGGGGGCCAGCCAAAGCTATGACAATAATCCATATTGTTTTGGGACCCTTGGAGGTTTCCCTACCTACAGTGCATTGGGAGGTATCCTATGCCCAGCACTGACTTGTTTGACAACCCATGGCTGCTAGGAGCAGCATTGTCCATTTGAAGGATGGCAGGTGTCCATCCTTTCTATTGCGATCTTTTATTTGTATATTTTTTAATAAAGTTTACTAAGTAGTAAATTTTCTTATGGAATTTTGTATCTCATAAGTTTTGGTCATTTATCCCTCTCCTTCCTCTTCTTGCCCATCTCCCCACCCTCATTCCGCTTAAGTCCTGTCTACATATTCTCTCCTTCCCTGAGACCCCTCCCCTAGGGCTCTTAGTCCCCATCTAACTTCATGGGAGAGTGATATATATGTATACATACAGATATAGATATAGATATAGATATAGATATAGATATAGATATAGATATAGATATAGATATAGATATAGATATAGATATAGATATAGATATAGATATAGATATAGATATAGATAGATAGAGATAGAGATAGAGATAGAGATAGAGATAGAGATAGATATAGATATAGATATGCCACAATTCATTATTCAGTCATCAGTTGATGGACATTAAGTTGATCCCTTTTCCTAGTCATTATGAATGGAGCATCAATGAATGTGAATGTGCAAGTATCTCTGTGGTAGGGTACAGAGTCATTTGAGGATATGCCCAGGAGTGCTATGACAGGATCACAGGGTAATTCCACTTTTGCCTTGTTAAGGACTCTCCATGCTTATTTCCACAGTTGCTGCACCAGTTTACAATCCCACCAGGAATGAACAAGTTCCCCTTCACCCACATCCTTAACACTATGTTTTGTCATTTGCTTTATTGATGATAGCCATTTTGACTGAACTAAAATGGAAGCTAAAAGGAGTTTAAATTTGCACTCCTCTGATGGCTAAGAATTTTGATCATTTTTAAAAATATTTATTAACTACTCACATGTCTTCTTTTGTGGACTCTGTTTAGTTCCATAGCCCATTATTTGAGTAGGCTGTTCATTTTCTTGCTGTTTAGGTTTTGGAGTTCTGCAGATGTGTAGCTGGCAAAGGTTTCTTCCCATTCTGAAGGCTTGACTAGTGACTTTCTTTGTTGTATAACAGCTTTTTGTTTCATAAAGTCCTATTGATCATTTGCCTTGTTTCCTGGGTAACCAGGGTCCTAGTCAGAAAGTCCCTATGTCTATATCTTGAAGTGTATGCCCCACTTCTTTTTCCTCTAGCTGTTTCAGAGTTTTCAGTCTTATGTTGAGGTACTTGATCCCTTGGGAGTTGATGTATGTAGGTAAAAGGGAAGGGTCCAGTTTTATTCTTCTCTATGCAGATGTCCACTTTTTCCAGCACCATTTGTGGAAGAATCTGTTTTATTTCCAATATGTTTTGACAGCTGTGTCTAAAATCACGTGGCTGGCACTACATGGACATATACCTGGATTCTATTCCATATATGTGTCTGTTTTGTGCCAATACCGTGCTGTTTTTATTACCGTGACTCTACAGTATAACATGAAATCAGGTATGGTGATTGTTTAAGCAGCATGTTAAAGCCCAAACTGTGTGGCCACTGTGAAGTACGGAGAGGCACCGATTAGCATGTGGTCATTACAGTTTTTACCCTTTCGCTAGGTGGTAGAGTATTTGTCTGACATGGCATTGGGCATGTGTGTCAGTGACACAGAACAACGTTGCAGAGTGTGAGTTGTGCTGGAGGAGAGTGACAGGACCTGAGAGTGACAGTAAGCCTGTGAAGAGCACATGTGAACTGTGGACCATACAAGGGGGAGGAAGTGACCATGAGCATGCCCAGACATAAAGAGGAAACGCACTCAGGACTTGATACAAATGTCATGGGGACCAGTGTCCTGCAAATCACCCATACTAACTGAGCTGAGGAAGCAGCCAAGGGATGGCAGGTGAAGCTCCCAGGGAAGGAAAGATGCTCTTTCGCAAAAGCCACACCCCTGCACGGGCAGAACCACCAGCAGCAGGGGCCTCCGCTGCACTACCCAGGACTCCTCACGACCCCACAGCTAGTCACTGACATTTGGCTTGGCTGCCATTTGCACATTCAGTTTGATGTGCTGGCTCACACACACTTCCAGGAATATCCAAACCTCACTGAGAGTTCCTGAAGGGCCTGGAGAGCCTCTTTCCTGAGCCATGACAGAGTCAAAGACCATTGAGACTGCCAGGGCCCACAGGTGTCCTCACACCCACACCCCTGGGCCCAGAGGGTCATGAGTCACAGCACCAATGCATTGGGCCAAGCAAGGGCATCTGTCTCTCTTGCCTGCCTCACAAGGTTGTTACAAATCTCAATGGAAACATTGAAAAGAACAGGCCACACACTTGTAAATCATGTCATCGTTGCACATTTACTAAAATATTTATTAAACACTTGGTGTGTTTCCAACATCAGTCACAAAGTCATGGATACATTAATGAAGAATCCAGTACAATGTTGAAGTGTCAACATGATAACGGGGATGACAGATAAAAGATACAGCGTGCTGGAAGGTGGTGCCGGCTGCCAATAAAAATAAAGCAAGTATGCAGCCAGGAGGGGGCCAAGGTCAAGACTGGATTGCTGTTTTAAACAGGACCATCGGGGAAGAACTACCAAGGAGGTGAAATTGAGCAGAGCCCCAGAGGAAATGAAGCAGCCGCACTCGTCGGTCCTCTGGTCAGTCATTGACGATCCATTTTACGTCTCCAGCAGTGCTCGTCAAATTTTATTCCTCAGTCAAAGCCTGCAAAAACTTTTCAGGAAGTTGCCAAGAACTTTCCCTCTGCTGGAAAGGCATTAAGAGTGCAGGAAGCAGCAGCCCTCCCCCAGCTGTAAACCTAATGCCTGTGGCTTTCTACGGACCCAATCTCAGGTTGTAAAGACACCAGCCACATGGTCTGGATGCAGACTAAGGTTTGCACACAAGCGTGGAGCATGCAGAAGAACACTGGGGTCTCGTGAAGAAAGCAAGGGGCCAGTAAGCAGCAGTCTAGGCAAGTCACCTAAATATCTCTGAGTTTGGATTCTCAGCATGGCAAGCAGGGTGGCACCTCCTGTGCCTGGCAGAAGGAAAGCTGGACCGACAGAGATTTGCGGGTGCGCATGTGTGCCTCTGTGTGCATGCACATGTCTACACATAGGTGTGTGTGGAGGCCAGAAGATTACCTCAGATATCATTCCTCGGGAGATTCCCACTCTCTTCTTTCAGACAGGTCTTGCGCTGACCTGGAGCTCCCAAATTAGGCTAGACTGGCTGGCTGGTGAGCCACAGTGATCCTCTTGTCTCCCCCTCCATAGTGCTGGAAGTACAGGTGCAGACCACCGCACCTGGCCTTTTTTATATGGGTTCTGGTCATTGAACCCAGGTCCTCATGCTAGCAATGCAAGCATTTTATCAGTTGAGTTATAGGTATATGGAGCTTAGATGAAAATGTGAGAGATCCCTACAGCGCAAGTCCAGTAAGTGAGCACCCAAGGCTGTACTGCCTTAAAGGTGTTTTCTGTCCCAGGAACCTGCAGACTGATTTGAGAGGGTAGCATTCTGGTGGCTACAAGCAAGGACCTGGTCCTGAGAATCTTGGATACGTGCTCTCCCCTCATGGGAAAAAAGGGCTATAGAAAAGGATATACTCCCATCCAAAGGAAACCAGGAGATAATTCCCCCTGGACAATGAGAATTAAACAAATTAGGAATTTGTGAGATTGGGAGCTATATATCAAGTGAAATACTTTTTGGTATTAGTCTTGGCATATACCATTGAGACCAACACTCTGACCCTCAGCGGCACCATCAACAGCTAACTCCTGTGACTTGTTTACACTTTCAAAGGACACACACTTTCTATGTAATAATTAGAATAGTAAAATGGTCTATGGGTGAAAGATATCAGGAAAACTAACCAAGGAATCCCACATCCATGGCGATATTTTGAAGGAATGGGGAATGAGTACGCGCTGTGTGTTTAATGAGCCCAGGTGTTCTTCCAGTCATCACTCAAGCAGGACTTACTCTAGCCACACAAGGGCCGTTCTGTGGCAGGCAGGGTGATGCACAACTGCACTCAAGAGGAGGAGGCAGGATGTTCAGGAGTTCAAGGTCATGTGAGTTCAAGGGCAGGCTGAGATACATGAGGCCTTCTCTCAAGAAAATCAACAAAAAACCTTTTTTAAAATTATTATTATTATTATTATTTTGAGGTAGGGTCTTGCTCTAGCCCAGGCTGATCTGGAATTCACTATGGAGTCTCAGGGTGGCTTTGAACTCAAGGCAATCCTCCTACCTCTGGCTCCCAAGAACTAGGATTAGAGGTGTGCACCACCATGCCCAGCTCAACAACAACAAAATACTTTTAAAGAATCATTCTGGTTTTGTTTTTGTTTATGTATACATAAGATATGTACTTTAAAAGTATTTGCTAAAACAAAACAATGGTTGGTAAGTCTCTGTTCATGAGACTGCATGATTCTGAGAACCAAAAATGCCACTTCAGGTTGAGATGAAAGTTCTCCTGAAGCCACCAATTTTCAAATCACATAGACAGCTCGGTAGTGAATTAGATTGCTTGATTAGACAATTTAGAGGCCACTACCTCCGAATTCATGTCTATATCTTAGTCCCATAAATGCTCTTATTTGCAAAATTTCTGGAAAGCCATATTCTATCACTACTAACAACACCTCATCCAGATGCGGCCAGACAAATCCTGGCTTGTTTTCCTCAGCCACACCAGACTGAAGGGGGTGTTTAAAGGCTCCTGTAGTGGGCTGTTACTATATAGAGAGCTGACCTCTGTGTACTAAAGGCCCATGATTCATGCAATACTTAAGATGCCTCATGAAAATGTGACCATATGCTTAGAAATATAAGCAACTCAGGACCTGCTGGCGCAAATAGGCGAGTAAATTTGTAATATTAACTACTCACCTGCGTGCCTTTCTTGACCCCAGCGCCTCTCTTACACAGTAGCTCCAGTCTTCCAGTACTGAGGAGATCTGTTCAGCAGGAACCAGGAGACTTTGTAATAGCAGAAAGTTACCTGGCTTTGTATCAGTTACTTTATTGTAAACAATGGTCATATAAATACTTCATATGACAAAAGACACCAGTATGTTAGGAAAGTATAAAGGAATCAAACTCTGTCCAAACAATTTGGCACATTTGACGCACAACTTACAAAATGAAGCATCTTCCCAAGTCAGCATAAGATTCAATGGACTGGCTAAATAAGTCTTAACATTCCTAAGCCAAGGACAAAGGGAGTGGAAGACAGGTCTCAGCTAACTGCTCCATGTACTGGATATGAGAGCAAGTGTGGGGAACATACCAGATCAGAGCAATGGGAGACAGAGTGAAAAAGCCAAGTTATCTATCTGACTCCTAGAGAAAAAGTGAAAGTGAGATGGGAGGAAGAAAAGGGGGACATAAGAGAGTAAAATCAAGGAAATAAATGGAGAGAGAGAGAAGGAGAGAGGAAGGAGGAGGAAGAAGAACAGGAGGAGGAGAAGGAGAAGACAGTAGCATTGAATATAATGACAAAGAATGCTTTGAATTGAGTAAGCCATGAATCATCATGTCTGAGAACCCAGTGAATCCTAATCAGGTATATATGGGGATCCATCCAGAAAGAACACAGAATTTCAAGGAAAGTGAGAAGGCCATGAAAGCATCTTGATTACCTACAAGAAAATGACTTATGACAACAGTGTACATCCCACACCAGTGATGATGGAAACCAGAGGAATGTGGTATTCCACCTTCAGAGAGCCAGCTGGCATTTTCAATTGTGCTATGTCCTTCAGCCATGTAGATAAAAGGAATTTTCAGATAATTAAATTAGGCAGGGTTTATTTCACCAAGAAAGTTATATTATACACACACACATACATACATATCAAAGGGAAAGAAAACCACAGTAAAAAGACCATGGAACAAAGAAAACAGTAATCAAATCAGAAGCTTACACCAAATATTGATTATATATAATAATAATGAGCATCTAATTTCTGGAGCTAAAAAATCTTCATTGCCCTTAATTAATCATGAAAACAAATGTTCAGGTATTGCTTTAGAAATAAGGGAACAATTCCCAGGAACAAGCAGTTCATGACCTAAGAGCTGGGCTGCTGGCCTCGTACTAGGCACACTGCCAGGAACAGGACATTCCAAGGTGAGAAAACACTGGCTCCTACTTCAAGAGACCCCAAACACCACAGAAGTGAAGAGCATGTTCCTAGGTGATGACTGCATGAACACCAATGTCAAGCACAGGGCATGGGCACTCCTGGCTCTTCCTGTGTGTGTACCTTGCATCTTGTGTGGCCTATGAGGTCTACTCTGCAGGTTGGTCAGGGTCTAGACTTACTGGATCTCAGCCCACTGCAACAAGTTCATCACACGACAGAGTCTTTCCCAAACACACACTCCTTTGAATCTCCTGTCTAAATGCAACTCTGTAGTTGGCTGCCATCTTCTCAATCATGACAGCTCCCTCATCTGGTATCTGTGCCTACCTTCTCAAAGCTGGCACCCAGCTCCTTCATCTGCTTTCTGTGTCCATCTTATCAAGACAAATGCCTCCTTCATTTGTTATCTATGCCTACCTTCTCAAGGCCAGCGGCTCCTTCATGTGGTATCTGTGTCCATCTTGTCAAGACCAATGGCTCCTTCATCTGTTATCTATCTCTATCTTTTCAAAACCAATGGCTCCTTCATCTGATATCTGACTCCACCTTCTCAAGGCTGGCACCCAGCTCCTTCATCTGGTATCTGTAGCCTCTGGTCTCTCTAGCTTCAATTTCCATCTCTGTTAGCAGAGATCACCATAATGCTCCTCCATGAAGCACACCCCAGCACTGGTTCAGTAAGGACAATATGCCATTGCACCTCCAAGCTGTGAACCATACATCCCTCTTTCCTTCTTTAGTGGCTGGAGTGTGGCATTTCTTTCCATTGAGGACAAGATGACTAATACAGGAGACACCAGTCACCCAGACTCCCCCACCTCTCCTCTTCAGCTTCCTTCACTCCCTCTCTTGCTCCTGAGGGTTTAAGGAGCAGGAAAGACACGTGGTGGGGCCAATGCTACAGTCAAGGTATAGGGGCTCCTTCATCGCATTCTAGCCTCACTAGCACCTCCATCTTGAACTTCTGTCCTTCAGAACTGGGAACCTTCTACTGCCTTAAAGGCACCAAGTGTGAAGGTGGTCACAGTTCTGTGAACAAACAGACTGACCACAGGTGTCAGCACTCTAGGGACACCACACATCCTGCACTGTGACTCTGTGCACACCTGCTACCTGTAGGTCCAGCGTTCACCTGTCCTCAACAACTGACAAGGGCCTTGGTGGTGAGCTTGGTGTTTTCTTGCCTTTGTGTCCCTTTCCTAATGAAGAGGGCCAAAAACCCAAGGAGAAGCTGGAGAGATGGCTTAGCGGTTAAGGCACGTGCCCACAGTGCTGAAGGACCCAGGTGAAGCTACCACTAGGCGAGACGCAGAGATGGAGTTGTCAGCACACCAGTGCAGCTGTGCTCGCGTTTCTGGTGACACTTCCAAGCCTCATTCTTTGTCCCTTCTCTTTGGCATTATTTATGCATCTTGGTTGCTTTGTTATCAAAGATTAATATTTACCTTAATAATCATTTTCAAGTAAGACAAGAACCAATACTTGAAGCATAAGCTTCCTGACTCCTGCAGGAAACTGTGTGTTTCCAAAACCATTCAGACTCATTGTGTCCAGAGATGCACAACCACTGAGCTCCGGGGAGAAGCATCCTCGAGCTCCCCTGAGGCATCCTGCACATTGTGTCAGACACACCCTTCCTCCTGCCTCAGGTCACATAGAGCTCTGAAGACTCTCAGGGCGCTGGGTGGTCTCAGGGAGCTTGGCCCAGGTTGTCCTCTATACACCTGTCCATGGGAGAGAGGGGCAGAGGCCCTTTAGGCTGTGGACATTTCCTAGGGCAGCCTGCTTCACACACCTCTTCAGACAGGCTGCTGCCTCCCCCTCCCCTCCTCTCAGCTTTTACTCAAGCTCCAAGACTTTGCCTGGCTTCTGGCTTTGGTCATTTCTTTAGATGGCACAGCAAACTGAACCTGTGGCTGTAAGAGGCATGTTTTGTGGGCACTTCCCAGAAGTGGACAGCTGCAGCATTACAGCCCCTTTCTGAGACAACTCTGAAGGACTGTGGGGAAGGGAAGTCTTCACATTGGGCAGAAATTCAGGCAATGCACATGGTTGTGCATTTTGCTTGGGAAAAAATGGCCATATGTGCGGTTATACACTGATTCATGGGCTGTGGCCAATGGTTTGGCTGGAGGGCCCATGACTTGGAAGGAGCACAATTGGAAAACTGGTGAGAAGGACATGTGGGGAAGGTGTATGTGGATAGAACTGTCTGAATGGGCAAAGGATATAAAGATACTTGTGTCCCATGTTAATGCTCATCAGAAGGTGATCTCATCAGAGGATGACTTTAATAATCAAGTAGATAAGCTGACCCATTCTGTGGATAGTGGCCAACCTCTTTCCTCAGCCACCCCTGTCATTGCCCAATGGGCTCATGAACAAAGTGGCCATGGTGGCAGGGATGCAGGTTATGCATGGGCCCAACAACATGGACTTGCACTAACTAAGGCTGACCTGGCTACGGCTACTGCTGAGTGCCAAACTTGCCGGCAGCAGAGAGCAACTATGAGCCCCCAATATTAATTAATATTAATAAGCATTCATCAGGGTGACCAGCCAGCAACTTGGTGGCAGGTTGACTACATTGGACCTCTTCCATCATGGAAAGGGCAGCATTTTGTCCTTACTGGAATAGACACTTATTCTGAGTATGCATTTGCTTTTCCTGCATGTAGTGCTTCTGCCAAAACTACCATCCATGGGCTTACAGAATGCCTTATCCTCCATCATGGTATTCCACACAGTATTGCTTCTGACCAAGGAACTCACTTCACAGCCAAGGAAGTACGGCAGTGGGCTCATGATCATGGAATTCACTGGTCTTACCATGTGCCCCACCATCCTGAAGCAGCTGGCTTGATAGAGTAGTGGAATGGCCTTTTAAAGAAATAGTTACAGTGCCAACTAGGTGGCAATAGCTTGGAGGGCTGGGGGAGTGTCCTCCAGCAGGCTGTCTATGCTCTGAATCAGTATCCTATATATGGTACTGTTTCTCCTATAGCCTGGATTCATGGGTCCAGGAATCAAGGTGTGGACATGGGAAGGTCCTAGTTAACACCACCCCAAGTGACCCCAAATTTGCCATTAGCCAATTTTTTACTTCCTGTTCCTGCAAACTTACACTCTGATGGCATAGAGGTCTTGGTACCAGAGGAGTGGGGTTGCTGATAGACACCTGGCTGTGTGACTTTGGCCTTTTGGAGCTGATTTGCAAGGGGAATGTGGAAGAATTTGAAACCTTGATCCAAGAGATGCCTTGCAGTGCTGTCAGTACACCTTGATGGACTATCCTGGTCATAGTTGAAAGACCTGAATGTAGTGAGAACTATGGACTGTGAAGTTTGGCTTGTAAGGGTGAGAAAGAGCTTTGCCTAAACCGGGCTAGAAGCAGTTTGTGTGTGATGCTTGTTGTTATGCCTGTGTCCTGAGAAGTTGTGCAGGGATGCATTGCGTAGAGATAGACTGGTGTCATCAGAGGGTTATGGCACAGAAAAATAAATGAAATCTTTGGGACAAAACTGCTGCCTATTCAGCTGCAATTGTATGTGAGATTACAGCCATTGAGATTGGGCCTGCTGACCTGCTTTGGGACAACAGAAAAAATTCAGAGTCTTTTGAAGGGGCCTGAGTGCACAAGGTGTGTCCTGTTCTTCAGAGTCTGCTTTATTCCCTCATGGATTAACAAATTGGCACCCCACCTGGTATTATGGAGTATAAGAAATGCAGAAAAGAGAGGCTCATTGAATTTGCAACACAGTATTGTGTTTTGGAAGCCATGGGTAGTGTGAAGCAGGTTTGCTGGATTCTTGCATAGAGACCCAATGGAGCCATGAAGATGACATTTTCCAGGACTATGAGTAGCTTAGTTGCAGGGGTGGAGTTGGAACATCAGAGACTCATGGATAGTTAGAATTATTGGACTTGGAGACCTATCACTGACTAGAGTTGTTGAACTTGGAGATACTATTTGATGTTTGCCCTGTATTGGTTGAATATTTCTTTGCTATTCCCAATGCCATCTTTTGCAGTGTGAATGTGTATTCTGTGCCATTATGGCTTTTGGGGGGATTTTTTTTTGTATTATGGCTCAGGTACAACTTTGGATTATGGGGATGTTTGAACATCATTGGGACTGATAAAACTATAGGGACTTTGAAAGTTAGACTGAATGCATTGTATTTTATATCATGTACGGTTATAAGTTTATAGGGGTCAGGGGTGGAATGATTTCTTTGATCCAGATGTCCCCCATAAATGTATTTGTTCTGAATGCTAGGTTCCCAGCTGCTGGAGATTTGAGAATTAATGCCTCCTGGAGAGAGTGTATTGTTGGGGGCGGGCTTATGGGTATTATAGCCAGTTTCCCCTTGCCAGTGTTTGGCAAAGTCTCCTGTTGCTATTGTCCACCAGATGTTGGCCAGGAGGTGATGTCCACCCACTGTTCATGCCATTATTTTCTTCTGCCATCATGGATGTTTCCCTTAAGTCTTTAAACCAAAATAAGCCTTTTTTTTCCCACCCACAATCTGCTCTTGGTTGGGTGATTTCTGCCAGCAGTGCGAACCTGACTGCAACAGTGACTCTGGTGGGAAAGGGGTTCCTAAGTGTCATGCCTCTGCAAGGACATACCCATTTTACTTGAAACCAGTGACTTCCTTTGTTCTATGGCAAAAATTGAAGAAAATTAAAAAACTCCACTGAGTGAGCCCCTTTCTAACTGGAGCCCACAGCGATGTTATGCTGAATAACAGAGGAGCTATAATTAATGCTGCTAACCTTAACTGTCTCTCCTGTCTTCCCATGATGGCAGCCACATATCCTCCCTGGACTCTGATGACCCAGGGTCTGCATTCGTCTTCAGGCTCTGATTTGTATCCCAGAACTACTTGCCTAACTGTTCCATTCCAGTGTCCCAATCTGCTTCCAATGTGGCTGAGCTGAGACGAAAACTTCCAAGATTGTCCGGCCACATGCTCACCATTGCCTCCCAGGCCTGAGTGTGTGGCACCTTCAGCATGCACCTATCCTGGTTGCCACCACCAAGAGATTGCCCAGGGCAGCAGAGAAGCTCAATATGTGGCTTCCCCTTTCAATCCCTCTACCTCGACCATCACAGGTGCTGTGGAAGATAAGGGCTTTCGGCTCTCACTGCCCCTCCCCCAGCCTCAGCCTCACCTCACTTCCCTGCGTCTATCCCAGGGGGACACAGCTGATGTGGCTGGCCCTTCTCTCCTCCCCCAGTATGAAGCTTCCTTCCCCAGACAGCAACTCAGGCTGATGTTTGTCTCTGGACCACAGGCATCCCGAGTAAGGGGCACCTATATGGTTCTTACATAACTCAAAACATGTCAGCAGCCCAACGTGGTGGCGCACGCCTTTAATCCCAGCACTTGGGAGGCAAAGGTAGGAGGATCACCATGAGTTTGAGGCCGCCCTGAGACTACATGGTGAATTTCAGGTCAGCCGAGGTTAGAGTGAGACCCTACGTTGAAGAAAAATGAAATGTGTTGGCCGATTCTGCCAACCTTTTCTCACCACTCTATCCCTGGCCTGATGTAGGGCACCCCTGCAGCACCTATTCCCTGTGGGTCACCACCACCCCTCTGCCCCTGGCCTTCCTCCCAGGCACACCACTCCCCATCCCTCCCATAACCAGCCTCCACACAGATGTCATGAGCTGCATCTGCACAAAGTGGGGGACTCCAATCTCCAGGGCTCTGAGGAGGTGCCCAGGATGCCCCTCGTGTTGGAGATGGCAACCAGGGCTCCCTGGGAGAACAGGTGTGGAGAGTACCCCACGAGGAAGAATTCAAAGATGATAGGTGGGGATATTTCCATGGGGAGAGGCAATGGCTCTGCACAAGAGATTAAGGCCACTCACTGGCAGGCTAAAACGCTAAGGGGGATGATGGGGATTGTAGTCAGGTTCGCATTGCTGGTAAAGACCACCCAACCAAGAGCAGCTTGTGGGAAAAAGAGGTTTATTTTGGCTTACGGGCATGAGGGGAAGCTCCACGATGATAAGGGGAAACTACAGCATGAGCAGAGGGTGGACATCATCCCCTGGCCAACATAAGGTGGACCATAGCAACAGGAGAGTGTGCCAATCACTATCAAGGGGGAGCTGGCTATAATACCAATAATCCTGCATCCCAAAAATACACTGCCTCCAGGAGGCATTAATTCCCAAATCTCCATCAGCCAGGAGCTTTACATTCTGAACACCTAAGTTTATGGGGACACCTGAATCAAACCTTGGAGGAAAGCTACATGGAGTCATGTGTCATTTAAGGATGTCAGGAGCAATGCCATGAGGTCCTCTCCTCAGCTCTTGTTCCCTTCTCCTCCTTCATCTCTCCTCTCCTCTCTT
This sequence comes from Jaculus jaculus, assembly GCF_020740685.1. Classification (NCBI taxonomy): domain Eukaryota; kingdom Metazoa; phylum Chordata; class Mammalia; order Rodentia; family Dipodidae; genus Jaculus; species Jaculus jaculus. The sequence goes on along the minus strand of NC_059107.1, from coordinate 164,504,496 downwards.
CCCTGCTCCTCTCTTTTCTCTTCCTTTCTCTCCTTGTCACTCCTCTCTCTTCTCTTCCCCTAGCATCCCCTACCCTCTCCTCTCCTCATGTACCCTGTTCCCTCCCCTCCTTTCTTCCCCTCCCCTCCTCCCCTCAACTTCTTTCCAGTGTCACAGGCCACACCTCACTGTGCAGATCAATAGTGAAGGTGCTCACACTGGCCTCCTCTTACCTCAGGGAACCAGCAATGGGCAGAGCAGGCTCAGACTGCCTTCCTAGGAGGCCACATCCTTCTCAACACCAAGTGAGATGTGAAGATGCTACAACACACTACCCTCCAGCTGTCACTCACTAGGGTCCATCCCCTTCTCTTTTCTACATGCTCCCCACCAAGTTGATTCTGGGAAGAAGGGGTGCCTGGGTGAACTTGTGTCTGGTGGCAAGTACCCCCTGCCTGAGTGACCTCTGAACCTGCCCCACCCCTGGCTTTGGCTTCCTTTGGTGTTCCCACACATGTTACTTAGCGCTTCCCCACAGACCCTGGTGAGTGGCCCTCATCTGTTCATTCTGTGTGCTCCTGCCCCAGAGGACAACCCAGCAGCCAGCCACCTGGACACAGCTGGTGTCTGTACTTGGAACAGAGTCCCTGTCCATCCCAGCAGACCTGGCGGCAGGCCTGGGGCAGTCAGTCCTTACAAAGGCCACAGCCAGGGCAAACCATCCTACGCACCAGCTGCCAATGCCCCAGGAGGCACTGCGCTCTGCTGACAACCCAGTCTGTCCAGCTGAGGGGTTCACCCAAGGACCACAGCATTCTTTCAGAGCAGTGACCTGGCGCTGGACCAAGACAGTGTAGGCTTTGTCCACTGTGCTTTTTAAATTTAAGCTTGAAGAAGTGAAGTTGATTTTTTTGTGTGTGTATGTGTGCTTACTTTTTATTTAATTCTTCCTCTTGGGATCTGAAAGCAAAATTATTCAAATTCATGTTTCAAGAGATAAAAGAAGCCCCACATCTTTCATCCACTTTATGCATTTTTGCTAATTTTTTTAGCATTTTGTCCTGGCATCCTGAAGGGTGCAATTTCATGAGTCAGGAGAATAAATAACAGATAAAAATAAACGTAGGTCTCAGCAAAGGTGAGTGTGAGCTCCCTGAGGGATGGGAAGCAGCTTGGAGAGGTAACCACCTCCTCAAAGCAGACCTAGCAAGGGACAGGAGCGGCTACCACCTGGGCAACACTGAGGCAGGGGCACCAGGGTTATCTGCCACCTGCTCAGGGAACCTGCCCCTGTGGAGGTCAGGGCCCCTTCCAGTGAAGAGCACACCCCATAAAGCTACCCTAAGGTAGAAGGAGCTTGGGTTGGGGATGGCAGAGCCTTGCTTTGGAGGCTCCATCTGACGTCAGGAGCACAGGCTTTCACTGGTGACGATGGCGATGAAAAAGAAGGTGATGCCAGTGGAAGCACTCACTCTTCTCCCTGGGAAATGTCATTAAGTCTCTTATGTGCTCGGTCTAATTCTTTTCCCCCCAGCTTCACTGAGTTATGACTGACAAAAATTATACACACTTAAGATTACAGCGTGATGTTGAGATATATGTATATAGCGTGGAATGATTACCACCACGGAGCTCATTAGCATATCCATCACTTTGCAATGTTATCTTTTTTGTCATGAGAACTCACAATCTGTTTTCTTGGCAAATTTCAAGTGGAGAAGGCAATCTTGTTAGCACTCCTTGTGGCTCATTGGTCTCTACATCATTTTTTGAGGCAGGGTCTCTCACTGAACCTAGAGCTCACTGGCTCAACTGCACTGGCCAGCCAGCGCCGCCCCCCCCCGCCCCCCCTCCCCCGTGCTGGGATTACAGGTCCGGCCACACCCTTGCAGCTAGATTCCCAGTGGCTTTGGAGGATCAAACTTAAGTCCTCATGCTTTGCAAGGCAGCACTTTACCCACTGAATCATCTGCCCAGCCTCCAGGAAGTGAGTAGCTTTGCAATGTGCTAGGTTTGTGCTCCAGTACCAGTCTGTGCAACACCAAATGCTCAGGACCCCCAGCTCTGACTAACGGTGAATATGGAGGCCTCATCCTGCTTGGCCACAAAAGCACTTGCTGGGACCCACATATCAAAAGTGGGGCTGTGGGCCAACCCTCATCAAGACTCAGGACTAGCCAGAGCTGCAGGTTCCAAGAGAAGCTGCTATGAGGAACTCTGAGAACAGCAGGGGCAGGTGGGTGAGATGGGGTCTCGTGGGGCAATTGTGGGTGTTTGCTGACTGTGTGGGTGTCAAGGGGCGAACGAGGTTCTGCTGTGTTCATGGTCCCCACAGGCGCCTCGTCAGGGCCTGCCCACGCCTGCCAGCACTGTGGTGCCTCTGTGGGAACAGGCTGAAAATAGAAGTTACCAAATAAGGCAAGGCTGGCTTTGTACCTGCTCTTTGTGGGAGCTCCCTCCCAGGCCAGCACAGCCTGGGCTGGTAGAAGCCCATGAGTGGTGAGCCCATCTGCCCCAGGGCTTCTGGCAGCCTCGGGCATCTGGACATGGCTGAGGGGCCCAGTACTGTAGGGAAATAGGCTGGAAACTCAGCAGACACAAGAAGGTCATAGAGGTCTGTCGTGTGATGGGAACCTGGCATCTACCAGGGCTTGGGGAGGGGAGCTCCCCGTCTGCCCTCAGTGCCCCTTCCTTACCACCTTCCTTTCATTCACTGAAGGAGGATCCTGTAGCCTCTTGGATGGAGGGTCCAAAAGTCCCCAGGGTCCAGCATCTGCTACCCCTCTGGACTGGGGTCTAGGCTGGAAGAAGTAGAGTCTTCCCTTCTTTGGTCATACATGTCCATCTTCTTTGGATTTCAATGACCACAGGCCAGGGACTGGGCAGGAGCATGAAGTAAGCCTCCTCCGTCCTCACCTTGTTAGGGAACCAGAACTAATGTTTCTCTAGCATGTAGCCAGGAATGTAGCAGGTCATTAGCCTATGCTGACAGGGATGGCCTTGGCCCCCGATGCTGGGCCCACTGTGTCTGACAGAAATGAGGTGGCACTGAAGTGGAGGCAGGCAGGGTGTGTTGAACTGTAGTGGGGCCCTCCCTGGATCATCTGAAAAGGCGAGTGGTCTGGACATAGCACACGTGGTCCTCAGGCTCTCACTCTTTTCCTCGGTGCTGTTCCCTGCCTGGCAGGACACCAGGGGTTGCATGTCAATATTCATTCACCCCAGGAGGAACCTAGCCCACAAGAGCACCTGAGAGAGAAGACGCCTAGGGGTCAGTGCCAGTGTCAGGAGCCACCCCCATGTTCTTACTGATTTGATGGCCACATCCTCCCTTTAGTCTGGGGTGCAAAGCTGCCTGTGAGACACAGACCCACAGTTAGAGAAAGAAGCTGGTCTTCCACCATGCCTGCAAACAAGAGCTTGTGCTTTGCTCGGGCAGCCCAGCCCCCGCCCTCAGAGCTCAGTCACGTGTGGTTAGCCAGCGGGCTTTGCTGTGTGCAAGCAGGACGATCAAGGGGACATAGATAAACCTTCTGATCATGAATTCCTTGTTTGTAAAATGGAAGCCCTGCTCACTGCTCAAGCTAGCAAGACTGAGTTAACACCAACTTACAGGTAAGATACATCATTCAGAAGTGTGTTCCCCAGACAGAACAAAATCCTTCTAGGTACTGGTTAGAAATTACTGTTAGTCCAGTTAGATAGCAGTTGGTTTCCCCCACAACAGACATGCCACCATTTCACTCATTCCATCATTTGGCCTGTCTCTATGGGAGGGAATACATGCCTGGTACTGAAAACCTAACCAAAAGCCTATGGCAAGGGAGGTCATGAGCCTTAGGGGTATAAAGCCTGCTCTTATCTGGGTAAGCCTACATATATATATGTTTGTGTGTGTGTGTTATTCCCACCAAACTGCTCTGCAAGCACTACACTTAATGTTCATATCCATATATTAATGCTACTCTCACTTCTGGTTAGAGAAGCTTCTCTTTTCGGATGGCGATGACCACTGGGATGACCCAAAGGCAACATAGTGTTGAGAAGAAAGAACGAAACAGTGTCCAGCACTGGAACATCTCTATCACACCCTCCAAGGCTCAGGGTCTATTGCAGAAGAGGTTGTGGACAAAACATAAGAGCCAGGGGAAGGTTACGACTCCTTACAGTGCAACTGTCCAGACAGAAGTTGGCTTCTATATCCATGACCTCACAGTGTCTAGCAAAACCTTCACAAGACCCTCATAACAGGAGAAAAAGGTGATGACATCAAAATAAAAGAGACTAATGGAGAGAGGGAGGGGATATGATGGAAAGCAGAGTTGTGAAGGGGAAAGTGGGGGAGGAGAGATAAATATCATGGTTTATTGTGTGTAAGCATAGAAGTAGTCAATAAAATTGAAAAAAAAATAAGTATTTAGCTAGAAAAAAAAAAGAAATTGCTGTTAGTTGTAAGTAACCATGTCTTATAAAACAGTGGCTTCATTAATACCATCTAAGGAGACATCCAAGTTGATAACTATGGTTCAGTGGCCCAAAGGTATCAGAGCCAAGGCCTCTCATTTTTAGGTTTTTTCCTTACAAAGGAAAAATGGCTGTTACAGTTCTAGGAGTCACATTCATGTCTCTAGCATCATGATATTCCAAATAACAAAAATGAAAACCGAGGTTTGTGTTGTGACCGAATACCTGACAAGAAGCAGCTTAAGTGTGGAAGGCTTGATTCCAGTTTCAGTTCCAGAACGAAGCCCGTCATGGTGGAAAAGGCGAGGCAGTAGGAGTGGGGGGTGGGGTGGCATGGCCCCAGTCAGGAAGCAGAGAGCGATGAGTGCCGCTGCTCAGCTCCTTTTCATTCAGTCTAGATCCCAGCCCACGGGATGATGTCACCCACAGTCACAGTGGGTCCTCCCACCTCAATTAAGCTATTCTAGAAACTCCCTCACAGACATGCCCAGAGATTTGTCACCCAGGTGACTCTGG